>NC_142716.1:22353483-22663270 GCF_055471065.1 Atractosteus spatula | reverse complement strand
GCAGCTACTGTATACCATCAACATTTCAATCAGCACACACAGGGGTAATATACCGTAGTCAGTATCAGATAAAAAACTTAGGTCTTAATTTACATCCTATGCCCTGGAAAAGCTAACTGTGTACCTAGCGATGTCAATGGTAAAGTTAATCAAGCTGTATGCCAACAGGACCAGCTGCAGTAAATTACTGAAGCATTACTTACAAATTAGAATTAACAATCTCTGAATAAATGCTGAAAATGTTACATATAATTCTGCTTTATTATTTCAGAAAATCACTCATAATTCCATCCTTCAGTTATCCATAACTTCTCCATCCTGTAAAAGAGAGGAAGGGAACTCCAGTCTTGACATTCCATGTCACTGCAGGTTATAGATGTAACTTTTAAGTAGCACCTGATGGACACTTCAAAAACACTTTTTAAATTGTTTAAATGAGCATATTAATGTCAGATTTGTAAGGACAATCAGAAATAAAAGTGGCAGTACAACCTGGTATAGAAGGTTGCTGTGATCCAGAGCATAAACTGGCAGACATACAGTACAGTGGAGGTGGGAATACATCTTGGAAGGATGTTATTGCATTGTACAATATGTGAACACATGCAAACTGGGTGAATGTAAAGACACTAAATAAGCCTAAAAATAGGGAACAAGGAGAAAACACGCACACACTACAGAATGTGCCCCATCCCAGAATCAGACACATGACCCAAACGCGAGAAGGCGGCAACTAATGCTAACTTCCATGCCACCATGCTGCTTACATACTCAGTATTATGGATTTAGAATTACTGCATAAATGCATTGAATACTTTACTGTTTTAATAGGTAGGTGGTAGTATCTTTATTTGATTTGTTTTATTCATCGGAAAAAAAAATCAACTAGAAATATCTAGTTGATCTTTTATTGATTTGTAAAGTTTCAGGATACTTTTCTGGATTATATGTTATAGAGATTAACATAATTTTAGCATTGACTTTCCTGTTTATAATAATTAAATTGAGTAAACAGATTATAAAGCTATTGATTTGTTTAAAAGTCTGGTACCCCATTATGCAAGGCATGTAAGTAATATGTCCATTTAATATCTGTTATTTTTTAACTCCTACACAGAGCAGTGCTAACCTAAAGGTTTATATTCAGTAAATCCTTGTTCAGCCTTGTGCATCCAAGCAGGTACCTTTGCTGTAATTTCATTTGTATTTCTTTGTATCTATAGTTACCCATCTTTACCTCATTTGCAGCTTAACACAAAAGAGAAGAGCTATCAAGACCAATTTCAGTTATGAATTTGAGTGTCTTCAAAGAGTCAATATCATGCATCGATGCACACTCAGCACCAGGAGAGATTACACTTTGCATTTCTACACATTTCAAGGCATTAATAATGTGTATCTTGTTAATGTCCTCACTAAAAAACATTCTTGACTAATAAAGGACAAATTGTGCTAGTGTGTAGCTTCTGTTATCAAATAATATGTACTTTTTATTTTTATTATTTATTTTCTGCAAAAAAATGCAAATACTTAGTTTGCATGACATACTATTGAATGAAGATAAGTAATATTTTTTCTAATACACACTACAGAGTAACAGCATACATAGAAACTGATATACTTAGTGCATGCTTATGTCTACCTGTATATTTATGTGAATATATATTTAGTTATGTTTAATAAATAAAATCCCAGCAAAACTAATGTAAATGGAATACATACAGATGCAGCCATTCAAAACGGGTGGGGTATTTTGCGGTACACCACGGTGGGCGTGTCGCATCAAAACGCAGGATCACGCGGTGTATCGCGTCATTTGACGTCATACCGGAAAGTATCCGGAATCACCTTGTAAAACCGCCAGGAGGAGCCAATAAAGCTTAACCTCTCATGTACAGCATTTGAGCTTTTAAATTTAAACTGTATTACAGCATGTTAATCATCAGTCATTAAAAAGTTGGTATATTTTATGAAAGCAAGATTGCTCAGTTGGGCAAAAGAACACAACCTACCTTTATCATAAATATTTTAATCACGCAGAAATATTTTATGCATCAAAGCCTTTACCAAAGATATTATTAATAGTATTAATAATGAATGACCTTGGACAAGCTGTAAACTCAAAGTATTATGCTGGTCCACATTATTTGTAACCGTCATTTTAAATGAAAAGACTTTATTTTTTCATCGACAAAAAGTAACACCACAGCATTTTGTTGATCTAACAAACATTAGCTAGCCAATAGGATAAAGGAATTAATTATTTTTTTATTTCTTTATCACATTTATTTGAACATTTCCATCGATTGTACAAGCACTGAAAAACTGTCCAATCCCTAGTTCGTCGGGAATTTTCTTTTAGTATAACAGACATAAAAGCTCCCTTGCTTTTAACAGAGAGTTTCATAATTTCTAACAACAAAAATAATTTAAACTGTGACACTTATCATTCAACCAGACCTCAAAATATCACAAGCATCCTCAGACTGTACAAGGACTGTATTAAAAGATACTTGTATCAGATACATGAGAATCCAAGCTTTTTTATCTATGCTTTCTTATCTACGCTAAGAAGTAGTCTTTAAAATTTATCACAGAGTAAAAAGTCAAATTTCTGGGGCGTCCGTATATCAGAGATTATGGTACCGCTTCAGAAGGGTGTCAGCCAGTCAGATTCCAGGACCAGAATTATCTGTTTTATAATCGAGAATATGTAATCACGTATCTAAATAAATTAATAATGATATTAATTTAAGGATCTAAATATCTAAATCTATGTATCTATATAGCTGGTAGTATTACTGTATTTCACTTTCTTTGTAAACACGTTTTGTTAACACCCGAATCTCAGGTGGATTCTGTTTTTTGGTCTGTTATGGTCTGTAGCTCAAATCCTGCTTAACTAAAAATTAGACACGAGAAGAGTATTATTGGACAATGTTGTGAGGCTGTGGCGGAATTTCTCTGTAAACTGAAGAGTTATAGAGGAGACAGGTTATGTATTGCTTCTTTTGACACTTGTAAAAAAACCATTCCAATGTTAATGCGACACGGAAGATAATGTGGTGTATTGGTCATTAGTGAAAAGATTTAATCATTTAATCTCTTTACTGTTCACATTTTAATCCATAATATTTTTATGGAATGTTACCACTAAAGGGAAATTTTCGTAGCTAAGCATAAAACGCAGAGGAGCATAACGAAGGTCATAAAGGTCATA
Source organism: Atractosteus spatula (assembly GCF_055471065.1). Classification (NCBI taxonomy): domain Eukaryota; kingdom Metazoa; phylum Chordata; class Actinopteri; order Semionotiformes; family Lepisosteidae; genus Atractosteus; species Atractosteus spatula. Next base: position 22,660,050 of record NC_142716.1, on the reverse strand, counting down.
AACGATATTCATTTAGGAACATAAACATATTATGTAAACTGTATGTTGCTGTTATTGGTATTTTAAAGAAAAAATACACACCAATACTTAGTTTCTCCCTAAACATTTTAAGCACCAAAGTTTTACATGTGGTTGACCTGAGCCCAAAAGCCCAACATATTAATGTGCATTCACCTGGCGCAGCACTGCGCTGTTTTCATCACTCTCTGCGGGAGTGCTGGCTGTGACGAATTAAACCGGTTTTACAGGTATTTTCAAAGTAGAAGGGGGCAAGTCTTCCAGCAAAAGACAGCTCTCCCCCCCTCCAAAACCCCCTTTTTTTGCTTACAGTAGTAGTACTTAAGTACAGTATAGTACAGTAAGTACAGTAAGTACTTACTGTACAGTACTTACATACGGTAGTACTTCTCGCGTTAAGAAAGCTAGGTGTTAGCATAAACTATTAGTAATCAATAATATTAAATTTAGCACTGTAATAAATTGTGCTAATAATAAATTCTATTCTACTCTGAGAATGTAGGGGGGAGGAAGAATGCCCGTGGTCTTTTCACTGATAAACTTGTGTCAAGCTGTCAACAAAACCAGCTGACAAAAAATTTTTTTTTTAAAAAGTCAATTGTGTGTCCATAATATTGCTATTTTGATATTGCTAATTGCTATTGCTACTGAGTCTCTGTGTCTAAAGTACATTATTTGTGAACCAACCGGTTTCACAGGTATTTTCAACCCCCAGCCACTGTTGTTTTATCGGTTGTTATCCTGTAAAGCGCTTTGAGGAGCCACCTTTAAAGGCATATTGTATTTCATTGCACTTTGACAGATCGTCTTATAATCACTTGTTGTTAGAATATCCCCCAAGAGGATATTCCCCCCAAGAGGATATAGAGGATATCCCCCAAGAGGTATCCAGGTAACAGTGAAACGGGCGTACAGTCTGGGGAGATCGCCCGTTTTCCATCTAAATAGTTCCCTGGTTCCGCACCCCTTGGTGTGTCTCTCTCTCTCTGTCTCTCTCTCTCTGTCTCTCTCGGGCCTGCACTCTTGGCGGGCTTGTCTTGTGTCTCTCTCTCGTCTGGGTCCGGGAGTGCTGCTGGCGGGTGGTGACGGAGAAGAAATAAAGTGCAGTTTTTAACTCCACAAGTCTGAGTCTCTGTGTTCGTCCTCAACGAACCCAAATTCATTACATTGGTATCAGAAGCGGGAGGATGGACAGTGAACGGACGATGATGTCGGACTCAGAGAACTGCCGGTTCTCCCAGCCCCGGGGACTCCGGAGGCCGTCGGGAAACGGGAGCAGGGTGGCCTAAAGGGGGGAAGGCCGCCTTGAGCGACACTACCCCTGCTCTGGAAAGCCAGAAGGAGCACTTCACCCCGCCTGCTGTGGGAAGAGTTGGCCACAGCTGGGGCTTATTCCTTCCCTGCCTCACCGAGGGCAGACCCTGCCAGGCCCTCGTCGACACCAGTTCGACCATCCCCCTGCTGAGGCCTGGTGTCCTACCCACTTGCAACCAGTCCAACCCCAGGATACAGTCCTCGTGGACTGGGGCAAGGTAGAAGGGGTGTTTCACCCTTGCAGCCCCAAAGTGCACGGTGAGCGCCCTGGGGGTCTGGCTGCCTAGGTGCCCGGCAGGACACCAAGCCGCAGCAGGGTGATGGTCAAACCGGTGTCGACGAGGGCCTGGCAGGGAAGAAATAAGCCCCGGCTGTGGCCAACCCTTACCACAGCAGGCGGGGTGAAGCACTCTTTCTGGCTTTCCGGAGCGGGGGTAGCATCACTCAAGGGCGGCCTTCCCCCCTTTAGGCCGCCCCGCTCCCATTTCCCAATGGCCTCCGGAGTCCCCGGGGATCCAGCGCCTGGCACTCCCGGGCGATGTGCCCCCTCTCCCCACAGCGGTGGCAGATGACCAGCCGTCTCCTCCTCCCCATCTGATTCCCTGTGCGCCCCTCCGTTGGTGCCCACCGGTCTCCTCGAATACGGCATCAGCCTGCTCAGCCAGAGCCAGGGCCTGCTCCAAGAGGACTGGCGCGGCCAGCATCACGTGGCGCTGCACCTCAGTCGGCACCAGGGCCCAGAGGAATGCCTGGAGCGCTATCTCCCGGTGGGCCTCCTCCGGGAGAGTAGGGTAACCCTGGCAGGCTAAGTAGGCCACGTCTGCGGCGACTGGACCCAGTGGCTCTCCCGCTGGGCAGCAGCGTTGGGCCAATCTTGCCCGCAGCAGTCCCGGTGCCTCCCCTCTCCTGCCAAAACGCCTTCGGTGGGCCGACGCCAACACCCTGTAGTTGTACCGCTGGTCCCCAGGTACATCCAGCAATGCCTGGCAGGCCTTCCCCTCCAGGACGGCGGCGAGGTGGCCCACCATCTCCACCTGAGACCAGCCGTTTGCCCAGGCCGCCATCTGGAACTGGGACTCAAACATTTGCCATGGGATCTCCCCATTATAACGGCTCAGTCTCACCGGCGCAGACTGGAGCAGGGGTGGCGGGCTGGACCCCGCTGGTCTGGCGTCTCCTTCCTGCCACATGGCCTGAGGCGACCCGGGAAAGGGCCCCCCTTCCGCTGAGTAGGTCACTGTGGGGTAGCCCTGATAAGGACTGTGGACACTGGCGGTGCTGAGGGGTCGTCCCGGCCCCTGGAGGCTGCTGCTTGCCCCCAAAAGGAGCTTTAGGGGGTCACTCGGCTGCTGGGGGAACCGGCGCTTCTCTGAGTCCGACATCATCGGCTGTTCACTGTCCATCCTCCCGCTTCTGACACCAATGTAATGAATTTGGGTTCATTGAGGACAAACAGAGACTCAAACTTGTGGAGTTAAAAACTGCGCTTTATTTCTTCTCCATCACCACCCGCCAGCAACACTCCCGCACTCAGATGAGAGAGAGACACAAGACAAGCCCACCAAGAGCGCGGGCCTGAGAGAGAGAGAGAGAGAGACAGAGAGAGAGAGAGAGAGAGAGAGAGAGAGAGAGAGAGAGAGAGAGAGAGAGAGAGAGACCTAGGGGTGCGGAACCAGGAAACTATTTACATGGAAAACGGGCGATCTCCCCAGACTGTACGCCTGTTTCACTGTTACCTGGATACCTCTTGGGGGGATATCCTCTATATCCTCTTGGGGGGAATATCCTCTTAGGGGATATTCTAACAACAAGTGATTATAAGACGATCTGTCAAAGTGCAATGAAATACAATATGCTGGACAGTATGCTTCTCAAAGTGCTTTACGGGATAACAACAATAGCAACGACAATTTTACAAGTCCTGGGAGGAAGAATATCATCAATATTAATAATAATAATATATAGCACCTTTAAAGGTGGCTTTTTAAAAAAAAACTTTTTTTAAATGCATTTGCATTTGCACACAGAGCAGTGTTTACTTGAACATGGAGATGCCATACTGAATAATTCCTGCACGCAACCATTGCAGCGGAATTTGCATCATTTGGCAGGGCTATGATTCATACAAGTGGTGGTGGATTTGGAGACAAAATGTATTTACCTTGGGTTGCTGTAAGTGGAGCACTAATAAGCCCAAAGCTCTACTTATTATTTTACAAGAGAATGCACCTGACAAGCTGGACAGTATGCTTCTCAAAGTGCTTTACAGGATAACAACAACAATAACAACAACAATTTACAAGTTCTGGGAGGAAAAATATGATAAATATTAATAATAATAATAATAAACTTTATTTTATATAGCGCCTTTAAAGGTGGCTTCTCAAAGCGCTTTACAGGATAACAACCAATGAAACAACAGTGGCTGGGGGTTGAAAATACCTGTGAAACCAGTTTGTTCACAATGTACTGTAGACACAGAGTGTTACACCAGTATCACTAAGTAGTACATTGCATTATACAGTAGTACATAGACTACTAAAATTTCCCTTTAGTCGTAAAATTCCATATAAATATTCAATACTAAGCGGATTAAAACGTGCACAGTAAAGAGATTAAATGATTAAATCTTTTCACTACCGACCAATGCACCACGAGTGCCTGTCGGTCATTTTGGCCAGCCAACCACTTACCTCGATGGACTGCGGTGGCTTGTGGGTAGTTGCGTGCGGTACGGGTTTGTACCATGCATTTTGAATGGCTGCATCTGTAATTATACAACCACATACAGTATTAATACAGACAACACACATTGGCCATTTTTCTGAAGTCCTGGTTTTCTCATTGTCCATGTGTAGTCTTGTCCATGTGTAGTCTTGTCAAAACAGATGCAGCATATACTGTACAGTACAGTATCCAATGTTTTCACATACTCAATAAATCATACACTGTACATAGGCTGAATAGGTGTAAGAAGGGAGTTGCATCAGTATGTGGGTGGCAAAGGAAAAAGTAGTAGGTAATTCAATGCTGAAATGTAAAGAAAGAAAAACAGTTTTGGCTTCTGAACTTTATTCATCTATGAGGAAGAGAATCTAAAGTTGAGCTGAGATATAGAAAAGGGGATCAAAGGACAGAGTACTTGAGAAAGTGTACAGCAGATATGAAAGAGCTTCTAGACAGACAAATCTGGGCAAAAGTTCAAATATGTAAATGAATGATGAGCTTCTAAAAATAATTAGTCTATAATTGAAATAAGAGTGAAGGTATGATCCAGACTTAAAGTTGTTGGCTTCTGATGTTGTTCTTCTTTCTGGAATTGGAGTCCTGGTATTACTGTAAAAGGACACACATAGCACAGTGTATTATTTTTATTTCTACTTGATGGTTTTTATAGGACTTAAATCCTGATCTAAATCTTTGTACTCTTGACTAGACAGAGGTAACTCTAATATGAACTTATCTGTAAGTACCAAAGTGAAATATGTGGAAATATGGGCAAAAAGGTATTACTATAACTCTTCCAGTCATCATTGTCTCCTCTCATGTACAGCATTACCCTTATCTTTTACTGTGTTTTTTCAAAATATACTCTACATTTCATGTATTTATGCCATCATCTTTGCCAGTTCATCTTTTTCTTCTTTTATTACATCAGTGTTACTCCTCTTCTTCCCACTCCCCCACATTTCTTTTTTCTGAACAACAGTGGTCGTTTCATTTGATAACAACTAGCAGGTCTGAAATCTGAAATCTTGAATCCTGCATGGGATTTGTGAGGTAGTTTTTACTTTATTTATTTTTTAAGTGTTTTATGAGCATTGAATCTAATGTCATCCTTTGTCCATTAGCTTTCCATCTATACTTTAACATCCACTCCTAAGATTTAATTACAAATTATGATTATAATTTTTATTTCACAGTAGGTAACATTTCAGGGTTGTGGAAGTAAGAAACAAGCTACCCAGTCATCTCGTTAAAACTGATACCTTCAATTAATAATTCCTTCAAGAAACAGCTGAATGAGATCCTTGTATCAATTACATACAAACTTCCATACAGGCATGATGGGACAAATAGTCTCCTCTCATTTGCAATATTGTTTTATTTTATGGTTTGGTGCCACAACTACTGATGAGAATAAAACTGGTTAATAGTATTACCAACTGATTAAATAGGTTTTCAGTTGCAAGATCCAAGTGTATAGATAAATTGTTGTGTAGTCCAAAAAAAAATACAGAGCAACTAAAGATTCCACATTTACAGTATCTGGCTCAAGAATAAGGGATATAATACTCTCCAATGTTATGAAGTACCCTCAGCCAGCTTCCTTATGACTGAAAGGTTTGTATTTTCACATGATCCTAAATTCACATGTATAATATTTAAAGTACTGTGATTTACAGATACCACAAAGAAATGCAAAATAAGACTGAAACCTGTTCTGGGTTTTGATTATGGCTGAACAAAGTAAGTGATAGCAGAAAACTGGTCTGGTGAGACAGAATGTCTTGAGTTGTGAAGCTGTGACATTTGACAAGACTGTTAATGTATTTTCATGTGAGTCAGTAATTTAGGCTTTTTTTGCAATTAATTTTACACAAGTATAATTGTCCATTGACTGTGATATGATTGTCTCTTGGTTATTGTGACCAACAGTGTAATTGTATTCCATCACTATTATTTGTTGGTTTGGCTAATACCTTCAAGAAAAATTTAAGAAATAATGTAATTGTTGAACAAAATAAATGTCCTGTAAACACTAAGCACACCTCAGAGTGCCACTGCTCAGCCTTATCTGCTTCTTTCCTGAACATCCTTTGCTGCATCCTAGAGGTATGAAAAATTACATTGAGTCTATTGACATCATGCCTTGAATACACTTATTTGAGATTGTGGTTTGAACTGCTCAATTTAGTTAAATCTTAATGCACAAACCTGAAAACTGTGATAGTGCTAAATCTAGGGGAATAAATCATAAGTGTAAACTCTAGACATAACCAGACTTGGATCAAATGCCAGAGCATGTGATTTTAAATGCAACTAAATATTGTTAAAATATGCCAAAAAGAGAAGAAAGAAAATACAACGTTTTGACATGGAGCCTTCTTCAGGTGAGCTCACACCTGAAGAAGGCTCCACAGCCAAAACGTTGTGTTTTCTTTCTTCTGTTTTCAGCATGGAATAAACCTATTACTTGTTCCTTTGCTGCCTACGCATTCTAACGTGGCTACAAATAGAATATTTGTATGTTTGTTCCAGAGCTACAGGAATTTGGATTTATATGTTAAATCCATGTGATACACGCCTCAAACAATATTTTGAATGCATTGCAAATCAGTCTTCAGTAATGTTTAAGAGAGAACCATGTGTGACTGATAGCCATCAAGATGAAGCCCGCAAATCAAAGCTGTGACAGTTGTTATGCACTCTACATAATCAAAAACATATGATGTTGGTGTGTCAGTCCTCCCACTTAAAGTTTTCCAAAAGCAATGCTGGTGGTATGAATCCAGTCCTTTTAAATGTCTCAACCATAATCTAAAATAAGAAGGATGACTGCTTGGTAGGCCAGCAGCTTGGTTTAGTTTTGATGTTGTGATCCACACATACCACATTTCTCAGGTAGCCAAAGGCTATATTTGCAGATTGTCAATTGCTTGAGGGTCTGAAACCACATAGACGTTTCTTCAACAAGAAAAATGAAATGATTCAGGAGAATTCTTCTAATTCTCACCTGTGATGGACAGCAGAGAGATCCCTCTATAATTCTACAGTCAGTTTTGTTCTGAAGATTGTCATAATAATGCCATCCTTCAAATCTCTCAGGATTACCTCTTCCCATCAGATCTGCATGAAGAAAGTGTGGAGATGCAGTGTTAGCTCCAGTCAAATTGAATATGCTGTTGTTGATATTGATTCTTTTCAAGATATTCCTTCCAATGGCTATTTACCACGTCCCTTTCCTTGATCAGGCCTTCTAGTTTCCTTATTTACAAAGCTGATGTTATTCGTGATTAGGCTATATTATATATTAATACATTTGTTTGTGATTACAAGAATTTCATTTTTACTTTAATTAATTAATGTTGAACCGTTACACTGATGTTAATGTTGATCAGTCATCTAATGAATGTCTTACATATAAAGGTATTTGAATTGCTTTTGGAAAAATAAGTTACATATTTGCATCATATTTGGTATTTCTTTTGAAGGCTTTATTTTTACTTGCAGTTTCTGATTCACAATCTAAACAACAGGAAGTCATTTTCATTTGCATTTAAATGCATTTGACCTCACGTCTGGTCACAACCATTATATTTATTCAGGTTACAGAAGAAGGATGATCTGATAACCTTTGTGAAAGCCTCAGAGGGTGATCTTTTAACTCAATATGCCATACCAGAATGATTAATGTGTGTTTTTCTGTGTAAAAAATTAAATAACCTAGCTAAGGCTGCTAAGCAATACCATTAGTTTGAATTACAGTGTGGCCTGTCTAAGGGGAATGCTTAATGTAGTTCCAGCCTGTGGCAGATTTCTTGTTATCAATTTCATATTCTAGGAAAGTTTGAAGGGTTGCCTTAGGCGCAAGGGAGAGGATAGGAAATTAGTAATTCAAATAGAAGGGCATACCCATTCACTAACTCATGGCATCTTCCAGCCATGTTGTACCCTTGTTACCTAAAGATGTTTTCTACCTTAGGGACTGACAAAATTGCATAGGGCAGATGAGAAGCTATTTCAATAATTCAGAAATATTAAAATAATAACTGCCATAATAAATACATTGGATACCTCTGGAGACATGTTTAGCACATTGCTTATATTAGCAAATTTCTTCAATTCAATCCCCAGTTTATCAATGTAAGGTTTTAAATCTATTATAATCTTTAATCAATTAAATTTAAAGTACTGCAGTATTAAAATAAACCTAGAACGATAGTTTCTTTTTGTAAAAATGGCTAGACATCTGATTTGTGTTAAACAGTCTGACAACAGTAATGAAAACAGTAATGAGCATAGCTTTGAGGTTAAATTATTTTTGCCTCTTCCTGAATGAATAATATTATTTCAAAGATAAAGTTGTTGGACTCCTTTAATACTTACTTTGAGTTCACTTCATCTAATTCTTTATTGATTATTTTAGCATGGATGTAATTTAGAATGCAGTTATAGTATAGTATATATCCATATATATATATAAAACAATAGATGGTCTTAGATAAAATATAATATTGTGCTCTACATATTGGAGTGCACCACATATTTTACACACACTGCGAATTACCTAAATATCAGCACATTTTAATGTGAATCTTTATAAACAAAAACGAAGGCACCAAAACACAAACATAAGGTCTTCTTAGAGCTTAACCAAACTTATTTGAGTTCCATCACTGTCATGTCTGAGCACCTTCACTGCTTACCAGCTTCAAAATAACAAAAGTCTCCAAGTCAGTCTCTCAGACTCTTCTCAATATTCCCTTTGAGACTCTTTGCAAAAACTTCCCAAAAAAAAGATCCCAAAACTCAAATTTCCTTTTTACCCAGGTTAGTGCTCCCTCTGGAAAGCGATATTTTCAGGGGTTCTGCATTAAGCAGTCTCTCAAACAGTAGCCATTCCCTCCCACAGACTGACTCCGAAAGTTTCCGGTTCCTACTCTTTTTAAAGAGTCACCTGACCAATTTGCTTCCTGCAACTGGTCAGGTGACTGAGCAGCAGCTCACTCCCTAGAACAATCTGAAAATAATAACCATACAAACAAAAGAAAAGAATGAAGACAAAAATAAAGAAATGACATGGTGATTGTTTTGAAAATCCTAAACTAGTCTCCAGGATTAGTGACAACAACAATCATCTTGCTTCTATCTCAGAACTCAGATTTCACTTTACACAAATCAGAAAGGATGACATTAAAAAGGATAAAGAAGATTTATGAAGACACATTTGCATTTTTCAATTTCAAGAGTAAATATTTGAGAGTGAAAAATAAGAATTATTTAAATGTGTAGCACTTAAAGGAAAGCATGGGGTTTATAAAATGACGTTATATATTATAAAATGAGTTTTTAATCTTAACCAGACTAATGAGCATAAAAAACTATTTTTCTTCGGTACTTTGTCTTCACTAACCTGAATGATGAACATCAAACCCACAGGTTTTTGACCATTATATAAGATGGTCTGCCCAAATTCAGTCCTTGTTTACTTATTACTCAACTATGTTTTCCATCCGATTCTAAGTATTCTCTTAATGGTCCTAAGAAATCTACAGTAGAGTTTTACCTAGACTAATCCTTAATTATTCATTTTTTTGCTACTTCATACATTATTGCCCTCTCAAAAAACATTGGATTAGTACTGTAAATATAAGTCATTTTAGTTATGTAAGAAATTACTTATTTTAATTAAACAAGGGTATTATGGTAAGAAAATTGTAACTCCCATAATTATATTGGTGGTTCACAAACTTTGTCTTAGCACTTTATTATGATTCAAATTTATGATGATGATAAAATCAACAACATTATTTTTTACAGTATATTTCATCATACATCATCTCAAGACATTTTAAAATAAAACAATAGAGACAGGTATAAACACTAATGATAGGGTGAGTTTTAAGATTAATTGTAAAAGTTCAGCCTGACTTCAAAGATCTAATATAGGCAGGGGGATCATTCTACAATCTTGGAGCAACAGAACAGAAAGCACAGTCTCCCCATTTCAAGAACTGAGTAAAGGCTAGAGTCCAAAGAGTGCAAACAACGTGTAGGTGTAGAGGGATTTAACAGTTCACTGATGTAGTCAGGAGCTAAACTGTTCAAGCCCTTAAAGGTCAGCAAAGGTGTTTTGAATTTTATTCTGAATTCCACAGAGAACCAGTACAAGACAACTAAAGCAGGCAATATATTTTCATGCATTTTGGTTGTAGTTAAGATCCAAATAATTGAGGTACCTTCTTAAGATCAAGATTAGATACTGAACAACAATAATCAATCCTGGTAACTTCAGTATTGGTAAATATTGTCAAGTTCAGAAGTGGAAAAATCACATCTGCAAAAGCAGTGTAATAAGGCTAATAATTATTGATTAATGTCAGCTTTTGCACATACTGTACATCAATTTCGAAGTTATCAGCATAGAATTGAAAACTGGTGCCAAGAATCTGATCAAGTGTAATTGTGACAGAGACCACTCTTCGGGTGGTCCAAGGGATCTTCACACATACAAGCTCACAAAATGGCTGTAAGAGTATATGTGCCCTTTTAATACTCTTAACCACCGTAAGAATGCAACATGAGAATGTTACCACCAACGCTTCACAAATAATTTTAAGAACTTACTGTAATTACTGTCCTAATCCTGAGCCCAGTTACAATTGTTACAGGCAATTTGACAGCCCATAGTGGTAGGATGGATGCTACCACAATCCCTTCATAGGCTGGACTGGCACAGCAACATATACAGTAGATATTAAAAGAATGTGACCAAGAATACATTTCTATGAGACACAGAGAATTACACTTGTTGGGAACTAGAAAAGGCTGAGACTCATTAATATACTGTAAAGTATATATATTTTACAAAGTAATTTAGCAATTGCAGATACTAGCCATTGTTTCATCCATATAACATCTAAGCTGACACAATACCAACAATTTAAAAACATTTCAAAAGTAAAACTATATTTTAAAATATAAAATATATTGGGTATACAAAATTCACCAAAGCATTAAATAAATACAATTTTGTAGTGATCTATTGAATACCTCAGTATATGAAATTGTTTGAAATCAGATGTTTTTATTTATATATTATTCCCATTTTAATTTTAATTTTAACTTTGATGGGAAAGTACAATATTCAGTGTTCTACCATCATATTTTTGTATAAAAAAGGTTTATTTATTAAAGTTTTCTTTTGAAATATTTTCTTAACATCAGCTGTAATTTTAGTGTCATTTCAGATTACAATAATAAAATAGAACCTCAGGTTTTTACAAACCACTCTTTTAAAGATGTGTTTGATGTGCTTGAGATTATGCTTTGCAAACAGCTGATGAATCTCATAAATTGCCCACATTTAAACATCAAAATGTTATTTACCCTCCAATCAAAATTCTACCTTTTTTCACCTCTTATTGCACTACATCTTTCAGCTAGGGTTAACAGTTCAGTAAACTCAGGAATTCATTGCAAGATTTGACACTACACACATACTGTGTGGAGTGTAAGCTTTGTGTTAAAATGGTCAAATATGGTACCGTTTTTTAAGATTTAATTACAATTTATTTATATACAATATACATAGCGTTGTTCTTTCCTGATCTTTGAAAGAAAGGCTGAAAATGGATCACTCATTATCTGAAAATCAAACATTCACTTTCTGGAAATTCTACCATATTTTATGAAGTAGCACATAAGACATTCAGCAGTGCATAATAAACTCTTGCACTAGATTCCAAACATATGGTGTAACATATGCTGAATATTCACATCACTTGAATACAGATTACTATCAGAGTTCTGGAAATCAAAAGCTAACTGAAGTTCTTTCAGGTTCTGGACTTTTGAACATATGTGCATGATTCTGGAAGTATAAACCTGCCCTATTTGTTAAATTCCATCATCTCTGTGATCTCCATCCATCCATTTTCAACCACCTTGTCCTGGTGAAGGTTATAGATCCTCTGTGAACTCTCCAAACAGAGCTTTGTGATTAAAATTCATACAAAATAGCATTAAGATAAATTGTTTCTGTTACAATTATTGAAGTATTAAAGAATAAACCTCAATGTATTCACTATGTCTACTAATTAACTGGAAATTGAATTGCATTGGTCAAAGATATATACATATAGGAATTAATATCTGTTTATCAGTAGCACCTTTCGATAGAGGAAAATGCAACTTTAAAAGTATTTCTGTATATTGTTCTCTATAAATATCTGAGAAAACACTTTTCATGGGTAAAGCTTGTAAAATAACTTAATTAACAATAACAGTTTAATTGCAACATAAGCTAAAATGGATCAAGCAAATGCTTCTAATAAGGTAATTTAGTAGATCTACATACAGGTAATATTGAATTTTGTAAGCAGGATGCATTTGTGTACATTATACTGCTGCCATATGAATCTAATTTGCTTAATATAATTGCATAAGTGAATTTGCTCAATGATAGCATATATTATAATTTGATAAACAGTATAAATATAAACATATTGCAACACAATCAGTAAACAACGCAATCTATAATCTCTGTTGTAACCATCTGATCCAGATTATAAGACCCAATTAATCACCAGAACATTTTTTAAATCATTGAATATCTCATTTTGCAAGTATTTGAAATGATCTATTTCAGTGATATCCCATGTTTTTAAGCAAGTTAAAACTGAGTCATCATCAAGAGGTTTATACAGTTACTCACAAGCTATTACTGATGACTTTATATTTATATGCAGTGCTTTGCAAAAGTATTCCAATTTTCTTGAAGTGCAAGCAATTTTTTAATTGTATTTTTGAAGTATTTTTAAAGCAAATAGTTTTAATCAAACCTGAAGACTCAAACTGCTGGTGAAAAAGGTTACATGTCAGCAAAGCCTATACAGAAAAATCCAAAACTAATATATTTTGTTTGCATATGTATTCATCCAGATTGAAAAGGCAAAACTAAATTAGTTTGGGGGAGGGGGGCAAAATTGCTTAGACAATTCACAAAATTATTGAAATTGCTGTCCCTGTCTGTATGAATATGGTTAACTTGATTTCAGAAAAGATATACAGTAGTACACCTGCCTCTGTGAGGTCCCTCAGCTGGGCAGTGAATTTGAAACAAAGATTAAACCATGAAACCAAGGAGATTTCAAAACAACTCAGCCATGAACCTGTAGAAATGCACAGATTAGGTGAAGGGTGAAAAAAAACAAGACACTGAACATCCCTTTGAGCGCAGTGAAGTTGATCATTAAGAAGAGAAAGGTGTGTTATTCCACTCAGACACTGCTTAGATCACACTGTACAGTAACTTCAAACTGAGCAAGGATGCAGCTGATTAGAGATGCCAAAGGAGACTTTGAAAGAGCTACAGTACAGAGTTCAAATGGCTGACAAAAAGCCCGGAAGATAATGACAGTCTGGTCACTCCTCAAAACTAATCTGTATGGCAGATTTGAAAAAAGAAAAACATTACTGAAAAAAAAAATATGTAACACTGCAGAAATCTGGGAAAAAAGTTTTGTGACTAGATGAGAGAAAGTTGGAACATTTTTATCTAAATGCATTATTTTATGGGACTCCTTCTCAACTACAGTGACTAAGAGGCTTGTCAAGATTAAGGGAAAATGGATGGAGCAATGTACAGAAAGTTCTTAGCAGAAAATTTGCTTCAGTCTGCGAAAAACCTAAATCTGTCACAAAAATTCACCTTGCAGTAGGTCAATGACCTAAACAAAAAGGCCAAAGCTGCACTAGATTAGCTTAACAAACAGAAAATGAAAGTCCTCGAGTGGCTCAGTTAAAGCCCTGACTTGAATACAATGGAAAATATATGACAAGTCTTGAAAATTGCATTGATAACAATATTACATAGATTGAACTAGTTTGCAAAGAATACTGGGTGAAAATTTCACCATACAGATGTGTAAAGTTGGTAGAGATATTTTGAATGGCTGCATCTGTATATTCAAAATACTTGTAGTTGTACAGAACTGTACTTTACATTTGTATACTAATTCCTGCCAAAGATGCTCCATTCTATTTTTGACACTTTTAGCTTTTCAATACTACTTTGCTGAAATTAATTTTTTACCAATTAAAGTGTTCAGTTTAGGTACATTAAGCTGATTAAAAAATCTTCAATTTAAAATGTGTATACAATATACAGTATGTAATTCAACAAAAGGGGACATTATTGGAAGGAGTTGAATACGTTCACAGGGACCTTCCACACTGAAAGTAAAATGGAAGAACACAATGTTCTACATGTGTTAAGAAGGAATGAGGGAAAGGGGAACAGGAGAAAGGAGAATGTTTGGGTAGATGAGAATATTGTCCAACCATACAGTATGGAGCCTTTTTCTCTAAATCATTTACTCAGTTTACAGTATATTAAACACACTTGTTCAGACCGCTGTAAATGTCTGTTGTTTTAAAGGAAAATATCTGGTTTTGATGTTGAGGTCCCCTTCAATTACTTTATCCCAAAAGACTGTCTTTTTCTGTTAAAATAGTTCAGGTGGGTAACTGCGTCAGCATGTGTACTCTGCAAAGGAACAAGTTATAGTTTTATTCCATGGTGAAAAGAGAAGAAAGAAAACACAACGTTTCGACTGTGAAGCCTTCTTCAGGTGTGAACAAGACAGGGCAGACAGCAAATATTAAATAGCACAGAAGAACAAAAGCTGGGAGAGGGGAGAGGTTGAGAGGCAATTCAGGAAGAGCAAAGTGGAGAGTGTCGAAGAAAGGTGTGAAGTCAAAACTAGCATGAGAATAGAGAAGATTCCACGAAAATAAATTGGTCATTGAGAGAAGGGGGAAGGTGTGAACCTAGTTTCAGGATGAGTTTCATTTCTGGGTGGAGCAGTGGCACTGTGGCTAAGGATTTGTGCCTGTGGCTTGAAGGTTGTCGGTTCAAATCCTCTGGCTGGCAGAGAAATCCTACTTTGTTGGGCCCTTAACCTCAGCTGCTCCAGGGGTGCTGTGCGATGGCTGACTCGGTGCTCTGACCCCAAGCTTCTCTACCTGTCTGTGTCTCATGGAGAGCAAGCTGGGGTATGTGAAATTGTATATGGCTAATAAAGTGATCTTATCTTATTTCTTTAGTCAGAAGCAGGTCTAATGAAGTCAGTGGCATCCAGTATTAATAAACAGGTTTTGCAGAGGCAAGTCAAGTTGTAGTAGAGGATGGTAACTGATAATGTATATGACGGTTTACTGTGGTATGATCTTGTTGTGTGCCTTTATCTATGGGTCACGATATGTGATACACCTACAGTATATACATAAATATCCATGTCTTTGAATTCTGCACATGATCACAAGTTTGCTGTAATATCTAACGTGTTTTCTGAGTGTCCAAATTTCAGATAAGCAGACAAACCATGATGTTAATCAATGATGGATAAAGGCACAATGATATCAATGTTTTCAGTAATTAACCTTTTAATATTTGCTTCAGCAATGATTTTGATCAATGAAGACCTAGAGACATATGATTATAATTGGGGTTGCTATATACTGTACATTGCAGACTATTGGTTTTTATCATTATTGGTATTACCTACTGTACTGTATATTAGGGTCAACCAGCTTTATCCAAAAACAAGTCTGAACAGTGTTGTTTTAATAGTTTGCTAGTATTCTTATGAGTGATATTGTATTTTGAATTTTGAGTATTTTGAATTAAATATCTAATGTAGGCATTCCATTTAGCAGAACATACTATAACAAAATACTCCACATTTAAGGTTCATTGTTTTGCTTAAACTGCCTGACAATTAATTAACTTTTTTTTCCATAGTAAAGGATTATAATTGTATAACTAAAGCATTAACTGTTCTTTGTTTTCTGTAGTCCATTAGGGAAATAGACGTTATTTTATGGTATCTCTGTTATGCTGTGTCACATTAGTACAAATGGTAAAATTATTAGCAATGCGACTTAGTCACTGCACTTACTAAAGTATTAATGCCCTACAGTACATCTCTGTAATCAGCTGTCAGCTGGTGAAAATGAGTTTAAAATTCTCAAGGACTTGTGCTGGATACTTCAAAGTTTTACCCGAACAACTTAACACAAGTGCTTTGAACAAGTTCAAGTGCTTTATTGCTATAATTAAGGTCCTTTAAAATATAAATGCTAAACAAAAATTCATGCATAATATTACAAAGTACTTTCTTTCATAAAATGGCTGGATTTTTTTTCTTTTTAAAACGTTTAAAATCATTAATGTGTAATCAACAGTACCTCAGCAGAATTCACATGATTTGAAAGAATAATGTTTCTCACACTGACGCACTTCAAATTAATAAATCTTGAAACGTCACTGGGATACCCTAGCTAACTCCAGGCCCATCCACTCCCGATGTTGGGCTTCATGATAGATTATTAATCCCGTAAGGGAAATTGCATTTCAACAGCAGCCAGGCTCAATCAACACAACACAGTATAATTGTGTGATAATAATACAATAATAAAACAATATAATGAATACAATAGGTAAGAAGTGCAATAAAAAATGGAGCATAAAGAATTGCACACAGTACAAAATAAACCAGAATGTACAGTGCACAAAGAAAATGTATTGTATATATTGCACAATCCACAAGCATATTACATAGTTGTAAATACTGTACAGGTATATACATTATTACACAATTATAGATAAATTGCCCAACCCTCTTCCACATATTTTACACCAGTTGTAAACAAAACACCAATTTTAAACAGAGGATTCAGATTTAGTCCCAAAACAGGTCAAAGTTGCCCCTGCCCAGACACACGATGGATTTGTTGTAAAGTCTTATGGCAGTAGGCAAGAATGACCTTCTGTAGCTCCCCGTTACACCGTGGTTGGATCAGCCTATTGCTGAATGTGCTGAACTTCTGCAGGTGGCACAATTTTGAGTTGTACTTAAAATCCGAAGTATAGAGGGTGAGCAGGAAATTTGAAAGAGCCGTCCCCAGGGAAGCCCCCGTATTACTCACCACCTGTTCAAACACACAGTTCTGCAGTCTCACAAACTGTGGTCTGCCCGTCAGATAGTCAGTGATCCATGAGATTATGGAGGCAGCCACTTGCAACTCTTCCAGCTTCCTTCCTAGCAATAAGGGCTGGGCAGTGTTAAAAGCACTGGAGAAAAACATAATCCTCACAGTACTGCCAGCCCTGTCCAGGTGGGAGTAGGCCCTTTGAGGCATATAAATGATTGCATCCTTCACACCACCATAGGGCCGGTAGGCAAACTGCTGGGGGTCCAGTGATGAGGTAACCAGGAGTCCCAGGTGTGCCAAGACCTACCCTTGTATACTATGACTGGGGGAATCCCTATAACAATTCGTTAAATGGGAAAGCCCTTAGTGTAAGAACTGTATGGCTCAGTCTGTGCTCCGAATGAAGAACCAGTTGAAGCAGACTGAAGACCCTTAATGTTTTTGTTCAAGATTATACATACTGTAGTACTGTTACGTGCTATTTTATTTGTAAGTGTGAATGTGGGGTTGAGGAGTCATCTCTTTCAGAAAAGCAGATGGCCAACCTCTTAATCATAAAGGACTCTCAATTGCACAGGGAAGGTAGCCTATTCATTGCTGCATCTCAAAGTTAAATTGGCCTGTATTTTCTTTGATGTTGTCATTTTCAGGGTTGGTTTAGCCCTAATAGCAATCTGAACCTTTTCACAATGTAAAATTGGAGCAGGTGCCAGATGATAACACGCAAGCTATTTTTTTTCTCATTTTCTGTATCTGTATGCTGCAGGGATTCAGTAATTCTCATTGTATGATGTGAAGCGTCAGGTTTAAATCATCCTGTGCTACTAGGCGTAATGTAGTTTTCTTTGCCTTGGCTTTGCCTTTTTATGCAACAGTTGGCTTCAGGCAGAATTTCAATCTATGACTAGGATTTTAAGCTACAAACTCAGTAAATAAAGGCCATTGTGTTAAAAGGCATATGTAAAGAGGCTTTGCTAGTACTGGTGAGAAAAATAATAACTTTGTTGCATTTTCTTATATGTTGAAAATGTAGAAATTCTATTTGCCAAAGAATTCAGGTAGCACCTTTGAAACTGTGGAGATGATTCATCTCTCTGTTCCTTACTCCTCAGAGCAAGCATGTAATTTTCTAGTGCCCACAATTACTACCATTTTCTGATTTAAGCTTCACACCTGTTCCATACTTGGTGTTCATAGATGCGTGAACAGAAAGTGACATCAGGCCACCACTTAACTACAAGCTATAGCAACCCTATAATACTTAATACAAAATCATTACGAATCACTCCCATACTCTATGCCACAAGTGAAGTACAGTATTTATAAACATGATCAGTTGTATGTCATGTGGTAGTGTTTTATTTAAAGTAGTTTTTAATGGTTTTAGTATTATTCTCATTCAGCATTCCTTATTCTCTTATGTTTAAAATGGAAGTATCTTCCATATAATACATGTATACTAATATAAAAATATGTAACTGTATTTTAATGAAGACATATGATGAAAATCGATCTTTTAAAAATGCATGAATTAGCTAATTAAATATCCCTGTGTATAAAAAACCCTGTAATTCTGTTTAATGCAGTTTATTTGCAATCTTGTCTGAGGAAGGATAAAGATTAATGTGCTCTAATTCATTCTGTTGAGAGAATATATTCAATTTAAAATGCACAATACAAAATTAAAATGAGGACAGTGAGTTTAAATTACTTTAGTCTTTAAACTAAAAAATATTGTGAACCAAATGCATTTATGTTCTCTTTACTACAATACACTGTTCTTATACAATACAAATATATCTTGCTAACTTTGTTATTGTTAATACTTTTATTTCTTCAATGTAAAAATATGCTATAACTTTGTTCCTTCTTCAGTTATTCAAACAAGACTGTAAATAAAACATAATGCACCTACCAGTACCTAAAATAGTCAATATTGTAACAACTACTTTGCTAGTTGTATTACTAAACTGTACAGTATGTATTAACAAAAATGTATTCTTTGATGATGTAAATTGGTAAAGAGAATGTAGATATACATTCTTCTGCATTATTACTTAACTCTTATCTCTGATTTTCTGTTTATGCAGTTTGTAATACTAAATTTACTTAATACTTCTTTTGATTTTAGTCAAACAATAAAGGTTTGAATACTATTAACATACAGATGCAGCCATTCAAAGTGCGCGGTACAGACACCGCGGTACAGATACCGCAGGTATGATGACACGGGATACCGCGGTGCGTGATTGGTTGACCGACAGGGGCACTCGTGGTCCGTTGGTCTTTCGTAGAAAGACTTACTGTAAACGTCTTTACTGTGCCCGTTGTAGATATTGAATTTTACCACTGAAGGGAAATCTTAGTAGCTGAGCATAAAAAGAATAGGAGCATACTGTAACGCGTGTGAAGGCCATAAACGATATTAATTTTGGAACGTAAACATACAGTATATAGCTGGTCATGGTACTTTAAGGAAAAAAATACACACCGGTATTCCATTTCTCCCTAAACATTGTAAGCTTCGAAGTCTTTAACTAACGTGATACCGGAGTCAACAAGCATACTTTTAGAATTTGATTAAAAGGGAATATAATATGGAATCGCGTATCTAAAGAATTTAATAACGGTATGATTATATCCGTGTACTGCGGCAGGGCTGTGTAGGGCTGTTTCGCCTGCCTGTTCATGCGAGCTCTCTTGTAGCCTACTGGTCTAGGTGCGTGACTACCAACTGGCAGGTTGTGTGTTTGAATCCAGCTGGTGCTGAACTTTTATTTTAACAAACATTTCTTCGAAAAAATAGGTAAGCGATATTATGGACAATCAGTTGACTTTTATATTTCAAAATATCGCAACATGATCGATATTTGCGATATTTTGAACATATCTTCCCTTCTGACAGCGGTTCCTGCTTCTATTGTGTGTGTGTGTGCAACAGTAAATTTTTATAGAGAAATGGAGGCTGGACAGTATGCGTTACAATATAAACATTTATATTGATTTAAATCGTGTTCTGATTTAAATCGCAAACGCGTGTTTAATTATGTGTTTTTAATCATAATCAGGCTAATGCATTTCTACATTTTCTGTATGAACCAGCTTAGAGGTTCACACAGAAAGACAGCTTGTGTTTAAATTGAGTGTAAGGTAATTTATGCTTCTAAAGTCATGGTCAGTATTATTGTACTGTGCTGTACTGTGTCACATTATTTTATAGCGTTTTTATTGCGTTATTAAATCCGGTGGCGCTGTGTTAGTTTCCTGACTCACATTATTTAAACTACCACATTGATCATTCATCTCTAAATAAACTTTATTTTATATAGTGTTTTAAGCGATTAGGTAATTAGATTGCTCATAAACCTAATCGCTTTTTCTACATAAACACAGCGTGATTGCTCTCTGAAAATGCTTTTCCTTTATTTTTAAAGTAGGCTCAGATTTCAACTATAGATCGTATTATTATAAACTTTCTTGGAAAAATGTATTTTATGTAAACCATGTTTGCTATTAATTCATTTAGGGCTAAAATACGTTCATTGTCTTCCAATCGAGTCGAGTTGACATTGGAAGCCTGCCACACCCGGACTGTTAAACCAACGCATTAGCACGTCAAAGCCCATTGAGCCAGTATTGGCTTTAGTATCCCCCCCTTCTCCCCTCAATTCAATTCAATTCAAGGTGTTTTATTTGCATGACAGATGGGTACAAGCAGTGTTGGGTATGTATATTGTAACGCTTACGGCAGACAGGCACTGTGTAAGAGCCGGCGCACCAGAGCAGCGCACCGAGGGAGTGTCTGCATTTCTAACTTAGTTTTTAAAATTAGTCAAGCAATATGAAGCATCTCCTTTTACTTAGTGCCTGAGCATAAAAAGAATAGGAGCATACTGCAACGCGTGTGAAGGCCATAAACGATATTAATTTTGGAACATAAACATACAGTATATGGCTGGTCTTGGTACTTTAAAGAAAAAAATACACACCAGTATTCCATTTCTCCCTAAACATTTTAAGCATCGAAGTCTTTAACTAACACGATACCGGAGTCAACAAGCATACTTTTAGAATTTGATTAAAAGGGAATATAATATGGAATCGCGTATCTCAAGAAATTAATAATGATATAATTATATTCATGTTGCAAAATAACTGCAACGGACATAAAAACTCCCTTGCTTTTAACAGAGCGTTCCATAATTTCTAACTACGAAAATGCCAGGTGAAAGGATTTGTAAACATATTTTGTTAAAGCAAGTCAGTTTTTTCCACAACACATAAAAGACATTTTTCCAAGAAAGTTTAGCCTTTGTCACTAATGAAACCACTAAATAAAGACATAAATATAGAAATCTTAAGATTTGTTCTATTTAATGTTGGTAACAGGATGAACTGTCAGAGTGTATATTTTGTCGCAGAGTTGCTGCAAGATGTTAACAGTGAAAAAGGTATTTAGAAATGAGTTATTTCAAGATGAAAATTTTCAGAATAATTGCAAATCTAGCAGGATAGAGAAAGCACAGAAAACTGGCAGTTAGATTGATCAGATTAGTATGAAAAGTCATTTAGCAAAGGGAATTAGAAGAGTGACAAACTAGTATACTTTATATCTTTTTTTCTGAACCAGGGACAATCTGATCATGTTTCCCTATAACAATAATAAAAAACTTTATTTGATATATCACCATTAAAGGTGGCATCTCAAAGCAATACAGTAGATGTAAAAACAGATAAAAGGACCACAGATTACAAAGTAAATGCATATAAGAAAGACAAGCAGTTAGAGGTGCTACCAAAATTAGAAAATGAAGCAGATACAGACACTAAGTCTTCTGAAAAGAAAGGTTCTGAGGTTAGATTTAAACTGGCCTTGGTGTGTGTGTGTTTGTGTCTGTCTGTCCTGTGATGGACTGGCGCTATGTCCAGGGTGTATTCTGCCTTGTGTCCGTCGCTTACTGGGATAGGCTCCAGATCCTCTGTACTGGATAAAGAGATTAGAAATGGATGGAAGTAAAGGCACTGTGTGGATGGAACTATACACAGTGTTAGAAATCCACTATGAAATGGCAGCATCTCACTGAGAATAAAACATTTTATACTGCTGGCTTAAGGAAACAGCCTTTCCACCTCTCTTGCACATCAGTATCCATACCTAGTTATTTAAACAAATTGCCTCTAATTATAAACATCTTAATATGCTGGCTCTGTGGATCCGCATCAGCTATGTTTGCCCATTCCTTCAATTCATGTGCATCCAACACACAGTTCAACGCTAGCAACTACACAAAATCTAAAATATGAGCTCTACTTGCCACTTACAGTACCAACAGTACCAGCTAACTTTAGTAGTGACATTTTCATGGATCTTTTTAACAATAAAATTTACAACATCAGACTTCAGACACAATTAAACAGGCCTCAAAAAAGTCTGGTACAAACATTTTCAGCATGGAATAAACCGTTACTTTAATGGTATAAACCTTAAATGGATTCATATTCTCAATAAGATTTGGTGCTCAGTAACATGACTTAGAAAATGACAGAAGACATACGTATCATGCTTATCCTTCTATTTTTCATAATCGTAAACTCCTTAAGGCAGTTACATTTTCTCTGTTCTGACCTGGAGTTACAGAGAAATTTAAATTCTAATAAGAGATTTGTAATGAGGAAAGTCATACCAATCAATCATACAGTACCAGGATTTGCAATTACAATACAAATACTTTCTTTCTGTATGTGTTTATTTTGCAGTTTGAGTCTATGGCATTCCTTTGGGGGTCTATACTCCAAGGCATGACTTTTTTATGTATAAACATCAGTATTTACTGCTATTAATTACTGTACGATTTATAGTTGAAATCTGAGCCTAGATATAAAGTTAGATATAAAGTTAAAATCTCGACAAAGCAATGTAGGAAATACAGAGAAAATAAATCCTTTCTGACATCTAAAATCAGTTTCGATCAAGGTCTCTAAAACGAACAAGAAAAAGAAGATTTTCGGAGGGCAATCACGCTGTGTTTATATAGAATAAGTGATTTATGAGCAATCTAATTTCTTGTTCGTTTAAAACAGTGAAATGTCAGCTGTAAAAGATGGCACCAGAAACAGCACTCTCTCTGCCTGTCATAGACGTTCAGGAAAGGCTGAATGAAGTCATGTCAAGTACAATAATTCGGAGATCAATAATAACAGTTGTAGGACAGTATATAAGGAGGATAAGGATTTTGAAGTTGACTCGAAATCTGATAGGTAACCAGTGCAAGGACTTGAAAACAGGTGTAATGCATCCCTGATAGGATTCTTGCTGTCATATTCTGAACATATTGAAGATTGCTCAGTGTGGATTTAATTTCCCCAGTGAACAGGATGTGCATTTATTAATTCTAGAAAAAAACTAGATTTCTCTAGTTCTTAGTTTCTCTAGTTCCCTTTAAAATAAACTATTATTCCACAATGCAGAGTATTACATGGCCAGTATTTACACATGATATTTGTGATTTAAAGAAATTAACACAAGCAGCTTTTGGAGATTTAAGTGTTGGCTGAGTTATTGCAGGTTAAAAGACTAGAGATGTTGGCAAGAAGAAGATAGTTTGGGGAAAGCTGAGGAATACACTTATAACAAGAACACTTCCTAATGGGGTTAGGCATACTTTTGATGAAGATGATGAAGTTAACAGACTATACGTTTACATAGATACTGAAATAAGGATTGTATTTTAGATTATGTGTAGTTGCTGGCATTGAACTGTGTGTTGGATGCACATGAATTGAAGGAATGGGCAAACATAGCTGATGCGGATCCACAGAGCCAGCATATTAAGATGTTTATAATTAGAGGCAAGTTGTTTAAATAACTAGGTATGGATACTTTTGTGCAAGAGAGGTGGAAAGGCTGTTTCCTTAAGCCAGCAGTATAAAATATTTTATTCTCAGTGAGATGCTGCCATTTCATAGTGGGTTTCTAACACTGTGTATAGTTCCATCCACACAGTGCCTTTACTTCCATTTCTAATCTCTTTATCCAGTACAGAGGATTTGGAGCCTATCCCAGTAAGCAACGGACACAAGGCAGAATACACCCTGGACATAGCGCCAGTCCATCACAGGACAGACAGACACAAACACACACACACCAGGGCCAGTTTTCCCATAAACCAATTAACTTACCAGTATGTTTTGGAGTGCGAGAGGGAGTCATATCACACATATGGAGAAAAACCATGTAACCCAGAGAGAACATGTAAACCCCACACACACAGGATGGCAGGAATTGAACCTAGGACCCCAGTGCTGCAAGATAGCAATGCTAACCACTTTGCCACCATTATAAATGGATGGATATCTTAGTTATCTTTCTAGTTCATAGGTTGGCATGCATAATTTAATTTTGAAAGCCACTGAGACATCAGGTACTACTGTTGTATTTATGAAAAAGAAACAAAACAAAAAACATTCTAACAACTGTGCCATCCTACTCCTTAGCTAATACATTTTATTATTCATAAACAGTTAACATTGTTAGCAAAATATTTTGAATTATATTTAACCCTATTTTTTCTTTAGTTTTGTATTTAACTTATTATATGATAGTCAGACTTAATGTATATTTGAACAATGAAAATATATTTTTACAAGATTTTACATTAAGCACTTAAAATTAATATGGTTAATAATAGTAAACTGTAACATGCTGTAACAAGATCGGTTAAACTGCGAAGAAAATGCTTTCAGAGAAAATGTTTCAGGTGTGAAGAACATAGATCTCCAATGCAATTTCAACCAAACCTGTTCCCACACACCCTGCCCCCACTACCATTAGAATATACACAAAGCACTCAAATCTTTCGAGCTAATGATCAGGTGACCCGAGAGAGAGCGAGAGAAACACCAAGGGGTGCGGAACCAGGGAACTATTTACATGGAAAACGGGCGATCTCCCCAGACTGTCCGCCCGTTTCACTGTTACCTGGATACCTCTTTATTTAGAACTCACAAACACTGATTTTTAGTTTAGAAGGATTCAAGTAGGGTTTTAGATGAAAGGCAGCGACCTTAATCAAGCCCAAATCACAATTGAACCCATTCAGAGCCTACATTACATTTTAGCGTTTCATTCTGAGCAGAAGACCCTCACACCTGAAGAAGGGGGAGGTGTTTTTCGCTGGAAATCTCGCCTGCTTCTACTTTACAACCGGAGTGCTGGCTGTGACGAATTAAACCGGTATTACAGGTTTCAATCACAGACCATGTGACATGGGAGTCAGGAAACTAACAGCACAGTCCCAGCACGAAACGAAACTAAAACGCATACCGTTTCGCGCTTCTTATTAGTTGCTCAAAAGTAATTTGACCGTATGAAATGCATAATATAAACCTAGAAACATATACGTGAGCAGTACTTAAGCATTGTAGTATCGGTGTTAAGACATACCTCTCAAATACTGTAAATCAAGTTAAAAATATCTCAAGACAGATTCTGGTCATAATGAAACCATGTTTCGTGTATGTTTTCTTTAAAGTACCGAGACCAGCCATATACTGTATGTTTATGTTCCAAAATTAATATTGTTTATGGCCTTCACACGCGTTGCAGTATGCTCCTATTCTTTTTATGCTCAGCTACTAAGATTTCCCTTCAGTGGTAAAATTAGATATGAATAGTCAATACTTAAACGGGCACAGTTAAGACATTAAATATACATATACATACTGTATACAGTACAGTTTGCATACGGTAATATGTTTATGTTCCTAAATCAATCTCTTTTATGAGCATGTGTAAGGCATGGTGAATCGATTCTCAAAAATTACTGTACTTTGCATGATTGGAAAAAAATGCGTGATTGCGAAATGCTGTGGTGTTACTTTTACAAAGACGGTCAATGAAAAAAAGAATGTGGACCAGGGCAATACTTTGAGTTTACAGCTTGTCCAAGGTCATTTATTATTAATACTATTATTAATATCTTCGTTAAAGACTTTGATGGCTACAGCTCAAACATGAGAGGTTGAGCTTTATTAGCTCCACCTTGCGGAAATTCCGGATACTATTATTTTGCTAGCGGTATTTACCGGTAACTTGCGGTATTTACCGGTAACTTGCGGTAGACTGCGTACAGCATACCGGAAAATAATGCGGTATCGCCCGCGCATTTTGAATGGCTGCATCTGTATATTAAAGTGACATTCATCCATCCAATTTTAATAGCCATTTAGTTCAATACTTTAGGGTCACAGTGAGCTGGAGCTTATCCTAGTAGACGGTGTGCTCAAGGCATGCTGTAACATTGTAACTTGCATTATTCAAGTAACAGAAGTGAATCATTATTTGTTGATAATAACTTTAACATGAAGCAGATGCTATTGAAGTACCAAAACTTGAGGTAAGATGGAATGACTGTAAATATCTAGAATATATAAAAAATATACAAAGGTGAAATTGCAAAGAAAGATAGTGATTATGACAATTGTAACATTTCCAAGATGCATTATATTGTCTTTCTGAAGACCTGTGACTGAATAAAATTGTTGATGACTTGTATTTTACCCAATAAAACAAACAACCACAACCTAAAACAGGTGCATAAGAAAAGTACGATGGGTTTCTCCAACCTTCAAAAATTTGCAGCATACAAAAGGATTAGGATACAAAAGTAATCAGTTTTAGTTAAAGCATTTGGTGTCCTTTTTCTCTAGAAGTGTTTTGAAGTTTTATTAAAGAAAGAAATCTCTGTCACAGCTTTCTTGCTTCACAGAGATAACTCACCTTACACAAGAGGGACTAATTTCTTGTATCAAAACCACACACCTGACAAAGACAGCACAGTTGAACTAGTTTAGATTTTACTTTCTTTTTACTTATCACCATGGAATTAGTCTCTATTCCATTTTATAATTAGAACAACAAGAACATTCATTTTCACCTCCTTTATTACAGAACTAGTAATAAAGGTGAAACTCCACTGAAAATGTCACTATGCAATGGATTTGTCTATTTCAGCTTATTTCTTGTGTAAATATGATAAAAAAGATAAGACTGGATTGTCACAGAAAACACAAACATTAAATTGTCTGAATACAATTCGTGTGTGCTTCCATTAACAGCAAAAAATGTGAATATGGTCAAAGGCAACTAAAATAGTGAGTCACACTATATTATGAAAACCTAAATTCAGTAAACAATGGAGTCTTTAGGAGTCTTACTCCACTCACAGTACCTTTTATACTTACATTGTATCCATGCATACCAACAACAAGAAAACAAGCAGTTTTGGAATGTTAGTATATTTCAATGTGAGTGTGTTTCTCCCAGTGTCTAAATAATAACATTTATATGAAAGTCTATGACAGTAAATGACAGATACATGTTTTAGTAAAATATAGAATCCAGAGGCACTAAATTGTAAAAATGTATACGGTATCTGATTTGCACACTCCTTCTATTGATATACTGTACCCAGTGAATGATGTTGTGCACCATATAGGCATAAGTGATAAAAGAGGACTGCTTTTCATGTAAACAGATGCAAACTTTTACATACTAACATCACAGAATTAGAGAATACTGTATTCCTGTGCCAGTTTTGCACTTTGTACTGTTTAAAGTAAGTTATATGCTGAGAACCATTAAAAGAACAAGAAATTGAATGTCTCTTAGTACATAAACAGAAGAAATGGTTCTCTACCGTTATTTAGAATCCTATTTTAACTTTTGTTGCTGCCTCATTTCTCATGTGATAAGCAAGAAAATGAAACAGAAGAATACGTTATTGAACATGCAATTGATTACATATGAATACACACTAGATGCATATTGTGAATATGTTTGTTTGTTGTACCAGTAATGTGAGCTGAGTTTCTTAGATCAATTTGATCTTCTAGTATATGTTGTAATTATCATGTCAAAACAGTGGTGAAGTGTAATTTAAGCTCTTTTCACATAACAATAACAATAGTAAAAATACTGCATTTGTAAAATGCCTAACAGAAGCAAATGTAATGGTAAAGTGCATACCAGAGTTACTGTACAGCAGCTTATCAGGCCAGAGCTCAATCCAATTTCTGTAGCATTACGCAAGCTACAGAGCATGTCAGTCCCTCCTGCCCAGATGGGATCACAAGGATTACCCCACAGCACTACTTGTCCCCACTTATACAGCTGGACGAACATGACCGACTGGGGTAAAGAAAATTGCTCAAGGGAACATCAGCAGTGAACAGAAGTAAAAAGAGAACAAAAGACAATGACATTAATCCAGTAAAACAAATAATACTTCTCTGTTTTTTTGAGTGACTCTTTATAGCTAGTCCAGGCATGTTAATATTGTTGTTAATTTGCTACTTTAACGTTAAAGCACATTTTTACAAATGCAGCTCCTTGCCTACAATGTTTCAAAATTAAGTAAAAATAGCAATTTAATCATGCTTTCCGAATCTTCTTCTAGTCTTTCGAAATGTTAGTTATGACACAAATTTACACATTTTTTGGCAAAAGCAGTTGCTGAGGCTGCAAATTCTATCTATTATTGAGGAGAAGTTCTGATGGAGGTCAAAATTCTAATGTCACATTTCCACTTCCCCAAGCATAAAAGCTCACTGGCTGCACACAGGCTGAACTACCTTGCATGCCATGAATTAAGTTAAGCACACTGCATTCTGTCTCATCACAGGTGGAGGCATCTCACATGCTGACCTTACCTATGTTGGTTAGTCTCCCTCCTCTCCCCCAGTTGCTGAGTCCCACTCCGCCCCACGGGTATGGGCACATGGTGCCAGTCTGCACCGGATCTAGGCCTCCTCGTTCACCTCCCATGTTGTCCTTAGCCGGGCCTAAGCAGATGCAGCAATGTGTTCCCATCCCCATTTAAACTTCCTTTTGGCTTGTGTCCAACCAGTCGGTATCAGCATTTTACTCTTTCCCTCTCCCTAAGCTTCCAGCCACATACATACTATAGCTGATATTCCTTCTCTTTTGGGGGATTTAGCTCAGAATACATTCATACATTCGTAAAATACATGGTAAATTCAGCAAACAGCAACCTTTTCCATGTTCCATGTCAGCCTAACCTTCCAGTCACCCAATGTCTTTTACTGTCCACAGAGGAGTTCCAATCTCAAACTATGTAGTACAGTAGCCATTAGGCTTGACACAAAACACTCTATAATGTCAAAGTGAAAATTCTACAGATGCTCCTAAATTAATGATAAAAATAGAATATACTTCATAGGTATTAATCTCCTCTTGAGTCAATATTTGGTAGAGACACCTGTGGCAGAAATTACCGCCATGAGTCTACGAAAGTTGCAGATCTGGACACTGCAATACTACAATTTTTGCCCATCCTTCTTTCTTTTCAAAATTGCTCAAGCACCTCTGATTGGATAGGAACTTCTGGTGAACTTCTGCCACAGATTCTTGATTGATTTGAGATCCAGGCTTTCACTGGGCTACTCCAGAACATTGACTTTTTGTTTTTAAGCCACTTCAGTGTGGACGTAGCTAAATATTTTGAGTCATTTTCCTCCTAGAAGATAAATCTTTTCCCAGGTCCCAGATCTCTTGCAGACTGCATCAGGTTTTTGTGCAGGATTTCTCAGACTTTGCTACATCCCATCCATACTGAGGGGATGGTGTTCCTCAAGATGGGCAGTGTTACACGGGCACCAAACATAGCTTAGTATTGAGGCCAGAATACTCTGTTGTCCACTAGCCCAGGCAAGTACAAGCCTGCATGTTACGTGATTTAGTTTTTTACACACAAATTCCACTTGGTTCTGGTGAACCTGCAGGTGATTTTTTCAGCTCAGTGTTGGAAATCCGCATCTGTGTTTTGGGGAGATGTGAAGACGATGATCCTTGCTTAGCACCATCATGTCTTCGGCCTTATGGGTCAGTTAACTGGAAAAAAAAAACAGCATAGTTCATTGAAGAGGCTTAAGAAAGTCATACTCACATGAGCATGAAATTTTATTTCAACTCAATGTTGATCAGCTAATCAATATCCTTCCACACTGCCCTAAATGTCACTGTATGTTGTTTAATTATGGTCACAGTTAATGTCAGTGTCTGAGAATACAGTATACTTTTTATGTTTCTCCAGTGTGACACAGTTCTATGCTCCCATGGGAAAAAACATAAATGTATCATAACATTTGAGCTGTTTAGTAACATATCTTTGGCTTTG
The DNA here is from genome assembly GCF_055471065.1 of Atractosteus spatula. NCBI lineage: Eukaryota > Metazoa > Chordata > Actinopteri > Semionotiformes > Lepisosteidae > Atractosteus > Atractosteus spatula. The sequence goes on along the minus strand of NC_142716.1, from coordinate 22,629,799 downwards.
AATTGTTGTAAAATTTTATGAAGCAAAACCTTTCTTAAACACCATGAAATACTGACCTTTAACAGATGACAATTATTTTAAGGAAATAAACTCTGATGGGCATAATTGTCTATCTTTATTATTATAGTGTGTCAGAAGACCTTAACTCTACTCTTCATATAGCCTTTGCTGTCTGTTTAAATTATGCATTTATCTGTGTACATTCTATTTATTGATTTTTTTTTCTATCACTTAAGGAAAGCACAGTGGTGCAATGGTTAGCATTGCTACATTGCAGCTCTGGGGCACTAGGTTCAATTCCTCATCAGCAGTGCTATCTGTGTGGAGTTTGTATGTTCTCCCATGTTAGTGTGGTTTTCTTCCAGGTGCTCCAGTTGCCTCCCACAATCCAGTCCTAAGACATAATGGTAGGTCAATTACAGTAGTTTCTGGGAAAATTGGCCCTGGTGTGAATGTGTGTGAGTTTGTATCTGTATTGTATGTGCCCTGCAATGGACTGGCATCACACCCAATGTGTATCCTGTGTTGTGCCTATTGCTCACTGGGACAGGCTTTGCTCCCCCACAACCCTGAATTAGATGAAGTGGTTAGAAAATGGACGGATGGATTTTTTATCACATTAATGGACTGCTTTTTCATGCTAGCACTTTGAATGAGATTATTGACAGATATCCCAAATATAAGTTAAGTAGTGGCACAGCTACATATAATTTCAATTTTTTGGAATTTGGGATTTGTCTTCCTGTGTGATTGGCTGTATGTTTGTATGTAGGAGAAGAGTAATGTTTAAAAACAACTGTAGTGAAAATTTGAAGTAAAACCAACCTACAAATGGATGTTGTGCTTAGTACTTAGCTGGAAATTACAATTTACAAATTGAAGTATTTGTATTTTGATGGTAGCTGATGAGCTGATGGTAGCTCATTGTATTTTTTAAACACGATGCGGCAGAACAGATTAGTTGAGCTTTTGTGTAGCCTTTCTAAATTTCTCTCCTCCTACACAAATTGTTTTTTTGTTATTTTAGATTTTTGTTTTATTATGACTGTTCATACCCTTGTCCAACTGCATGCATAAAGTGCTTTATACTGTAGGTTTAGGTATGATTACTGTTTATATTTGTAAAAAAAGGCATGACAATTATATTTAAAACAATTAAATTCATGTTTAAAACTAATTTTAGTTTTGACTTACTAAATAACTAGTATAGTCTCAGCTTGAACATTCAACAGTTTAGGAACATAAAGTCAGAATGCTCTATTACTCAGTGATTGAGTCCTGACTTTCTCCTGCATAATTGGTAGTGGAAGTTAATGCTACCTGTATAACAATAGATAATCTAGTAAAATGATAGTTATTAAATATCAAATTTAAAAGGGTATCAGAACTGAGCATACCATAAGTACCAAAGAAGTGTACATCCTATTGCTAATAAGTGCTATTGATAAGAAATCAATTAAAACAACCCCAGAGAATTCAATACAGCACTCTAACCTGTTTAGACGGATCATATGGTTAACAGTGTCATAAGCATCTCCAAGATCCAAGAAAAAAAGAATAGATCACATGCCTCAGTCTAAATATGCACTGTATGGTAATTATTTTCCTTCATCAGATCTGTTTTAGTACTGTTAAATTACCTAAAACTTGACTGAATGGGTTCAATGAACTTATTTCTCATTAAATGATCTTGCAGTTGAGATGATACCACACTCTCTAGAACATGGTCAAAAAACAGAGTTTGAGAACTAGCCTGTATTTAGACAGAATTGCAAGAACTTGCTTGGAGATCACAGCAGAGTCTGGACAGCGGGTTGAGATGTCATGACTGTTTCTGGAAGTACCATAGTGAGGATAGCAGAGTGCCAGAGTTACTTTTAGTTTACTATACAGTGAGGACAGGTACAGTATATAAAGATGAAATATTTTTTGCTGTTGTAGCAGGAAAAAAAAGATTATACTTAGCTGTGCAGAACCGTCTTCAAAAGGGACACAATCCAGTGTTTTGCATTAATCCAGTTTTAGCTACAGATTTGAAGCTTAATGCAACTCTAGAGCTTCAGCTAGGTGGTAGACTTGCTAGATTGGATGGAGGGATAGTTCTTGTGATTGAAGCATTTCTTAAAGAATCTTAAAAAAGAAGGAATTATTCAAGAAGAAGGCCATGTGCAGCCGTAACCAGAGGAGGAGTTAAAGCAGGTGGTATATAGGACAGAGAAGGTGTACTAGAGGAAACGCTAGGCCACAAGAGTAGAAGCCTGGGGTATTAAGCAGAAGAATAACAACTTTTGTCTAGGCAGGACATCTGAACAGATGCTGAACAGAATTACAGATGCTGCGAACAGAGTCTGGAAAGATAGAAGCTTGGGCCAGAGCATAGCAATTCAGAATGATGGATACATAAGGGATTAATAGGGGAATTTTGTTGTTATTGTTTGTTTGTTCAATATTTGTATATTTCTAAAATAAATAGAAAAGGCTGATCACAAAAAAGAATGATGGATATATAGAGTATGCCATAAAGGATGCCAGTGGAGACTGAAGGAGCAGAAGTACTGTAGATGAGAGATGAGATAAGGGAATGGAATGGGGATAAGTAGGATAGCAGCAGGAAAAGCAAGGAAAGAATTAGGAGGATTATGCCAAAGGAGCAGGCTAAGGCACACTACATGGTATTTCAGGCAGTGAAGTGGATGCTTGCTGAGAGTCTTTGCAGACTGTGGGGATGGTTGTGACTTTATTCATACAGTATGCTGTCAGCAGTGTTTATCAATGCAGCAGCTTGATAAAATACTTGTTCTGTAACAGTTGTCTTTGTTTGCATAATGCATAAAGAGATTCCTCAATCACGTAACGCTTTTTTCAACTTAGTTGCAGTCCAGAGTTTGTAATAATTTGTAATTTTTTTAAATACAAAGCTAACCGATTGCTGTGGCTTACGGAGTTCTTGTTGAGATTGGTCTTACCGGCAGAGATGTGGACATCCAACTGACAGGTTGTCACTCACTAGTCAGAGATCATGATGTCACTTTTGTTTACTTGAGCCTGAGCAACATTCCTGGAACTGATTTGCCCATACCTGATATTTCAGTACAGAAAAAAAAATGTAATCTCCAGTGTTATGTTTGTTGCATGTTGCAAATATGCATGAAACATACATGCCATTTAAACTCACAATTTATAATCTATCAAGCAATGCTTGCATGGTGTTTCTATGTAAACAACATGGAGAAAACAAAGTATCAAACAAATCATACATTTGTTGTCTGATACTGACAAAACTCAGAACTGAATACAGTACTAGTGAAATAATGGAACTTGTTTTAGTGTATCTTCAGAAATAGCTGAGTCATGCCAACTGAAATGTAAAGAATATGTTTGTCAAGTAATTGAGCATTCAGCATGGAATGCCTGAACTGATTCACATTCCACTGGCTTTGCAACCTTGTGCTTGTATAAGGAGGTTTTAGATGTGTCCCTGCTACTAAGGGGGGGGGGTATTCAAGCAGAAACTTATCAATCGTACTGTTAGCTGGTGCATACATAACTTAATTTTATATATTGTAAATACCATTTAAAAGTTTAAGAATTGTTCATAGAGTTTTGCAGTAATTCCACATAATTCAAAAAGAAATACATAAACATGATATATGATTATTGTCAGTTTGGTCCAGGGAAATCTAAAAATATATATAAGAGAAGACATTGCTGCTGTCAGCAGTATCCTTACCAAATACCCTAAGGGCAGTTAGCAATACCAATCGAGTATGCCCAAATGCAAGACTAATTAACAGAATTTACAGTATGTAAACTGTGCTCATACAATAAAACAGAAACTGAAGTAGTGAGGCACGGGATGTATTTTATTTCACCACTGTATTATTGGAAACCTCTCTGACATTTACAACCAGTGCTATTAAATGAAAGGATCTCCAGTAATACAATAATGGTGGGTAGCTGCTTACAAACCACTGACTACAGCCACATTTTTGTATACATATTTTTAATATAGAATGAAAAAGAGCACAAGTTTGCATTTTCCTATTTTTCCTCTTTAAGTAAAAAGCTAGAGGAGTCTGGCCTTTTTTTATTAGGTGGTGCAGGGTTTGCTGGGCAGAATTGTAAGCTCCATTCCATTTTCATGACAGAGGGGAGCACTCATTTCTTGATAAGGTGGTATAAGTAACTGGTCTTCGCAGTTACTGATTAGGCAGGATTTTATCCTGTCATGAAGTTAACATGTGATGTCTTTGTAGTACAGGCTAAAACTTTATGTAGAAGATTTACCATTTGAAAGTTAATGGCAGGCATATAAAATGTTATGTGTAACCTGTCCGCATAAAATCAGCAGCTATATCACCCTGCAACTCACAACTGGCAACCCACTAAAGCTATGCAGGTGTGAGTCTGGCCAGTAGCTCGATGGGAGACATTCTAGAAAAGCTAAGGTTGCTGCTGGAAGAGGTTTTAGTTGGACACCCTGCAGTCTGTGTGGCTCCTAATGCCCCAGTACAGATACAGGGACACTCTACTGTAAAAAGGTGTTGTCCTTCGGATGAGACAAAAAAATGCACCCTTGACTCTCTGTGGTCATTAAAAATTCCAGGATGTTTCTAGAAAAATGTAGGGGTGTAACCCCAGTATCCTGGCCAAATTTCCCATTGGCCTTTACCAATCACGGTTTTCTTATAATCCCCAATTCTATGAACTGGCTTCATCACCTTGTTCTCCTTCCTACTGATACCTGATGTGTGGTGAGCGTACTGGCACACTATCTCTGCCGTCGCATCATCCAGGGGGGGCTGCACATTGGTGGCGGTGGAAAGGAGTCCCCATTATCTGTAAAGCTCTTTGAGTGGAGTGTCCAGAAAAGCTCCATGTATGTAAGTATAAGAAATTATTATTATTAAAATTATTTTTAAATGACAAAAACTGTCAAAATGAGACAGATGGTTGTATTGCATGTGTTTCACAAGGCGTCTCACTGGAGTCTCTCTACCAGTATAGTAGAACAGTAGAATTAATGTTATGCTAAGTGTTAGGTGTTGTGTATTTGGATGAACCTGTGATTGTTTTTGCTAATGTGAGGAAATACTGTTTCCTGTATATTCTACTCTGAACTATATTCAGCCTGTGAGACTTAGTGTATAGGGCAAAGGTTTCCCTTACTATTGAAGTGAAACAGGTTAACACATTCCCAAAAGATTACATTATTACATTAAAATGTCTGACGTTTTTTTTTTTAATTTACTCACTTTTAAAACTGTCAATGATTATATTCTATAGCTTACAGCCAGTATGAACATGATCAAAAGAAGATTCTCAAAATCATTATTCATTATTTCTTTTTTTTTTAATTGCCTAGAGCAGTGGTTCTCAAACTTTTTGGACCAAGTACCACACCTGATCAAACCAAAGCATCCAAGTACCACCTACAAGTCCTCTTCTCATAGGAACCAGAGAAAATCTCAATGACCAACATGAGCGCGCGCACGTACACATACACATATAATAAAAATAGCACTAAGCACTTAACATTTCAGTAAGAGGGGTGAGCCTGTTTAGTCAAGCAAAGGTGATGTAAATTCATTGGTTGAGCCTTGATACAATTCACAACTTTGACAGCAGAGTCTAACAGAGTTTAAATCCTCAAGCATTTTCTTAACTGCCAAAGCCTCGCGGTGGATGCTGCAGTGCGTCCACTTCATATCTGGAGTAACCTCTCTAATTCGTGCAACTACACCGCTGTGTCTGCCTGTTATCACTCTAGCACCGTCTGTACAAACTCCGATGCATTTTATCCAGTCGATGCCATTCTCTTCGATAAATTAATTCCGAAGCTGAAATACTGTATGTGCTCTCCTGTAGTTCTTGTTGGTAGCGACTTACAGAACAGAAAGTCGTCATGGGACATATCCTCAAACTCGTATCTAACATAAACAAGCAAATTGGCCAAATCAACAGCATCTACAGACTCATTTAATTGCAGTGAAAAGCATCTGCTCATCTTAACATGCTCCATCAGCGTACTTTTGACATCATCTGCCATATCAATAATTCTGCGATTGACTGTGTCATTCGAAAGTGGCAGTGGGTTGAGCTGTTTAGCAGCTTTTTCTCCACACATAATACAGTACGTGTCAGCTCTTTTGCCAACGGTAAACAAAGTTCTTCACAAATAGTGTGAAGCTTACCTGCTTTAGAAATCCGCAAGCTTGCATTTCCATTTCAGGAGTCCGTCTCAGAAGTTAAAGTTAGTTTTTATTTAATGAGAATGGGAGCAAAACACGCTCGGTGTATTTTTCTCAAATTAACCTAGAACAGTCCTTAAATATTTTTCTGTTATCTGTCATGCTTTCCTGTGCTCACAAGATTGGCATTGTTCCAAAATCACGCACATTCTCCTACCTCCGTATTTGCTGGAGATAACTTTTTTAAAATACAATTGGCCACTTACGTTCATATCACGTCTTACTATACAATGGTATAGAATTACATAGTAGATCTTGTGTCCACTCAAGTATTAGCTTGCACTGTATCATGGTACGTAGGCTGCGTATTTGACACATAAACTCATTTTATTAAAATAGAAAATAAGAAAACCTGTCCCAATTTTTCAGTGCACACAACAAATTTCCAGGGTCATCTGGCGTACTATCTGGGGGCGCTACGCGTACCACAGTTGGAGAACCACTGGCCTAGATGTACTGTAAGTGCTTGTAATGTTCCATGTACTGTATGATACAAAGAGTGTGTTGTCAATCAGATTTTAGAAATTAAGTTTTTGAAGGAAATAAAGAAATATTGTATTGTAATAGTATAGTCTAATAGTATTGCTATACAGTATGTACTGTGAATACTTTAGTTGTACTGATCTACAAAATAAATAGCATATTTTTCTCTGTTAAAAAAAATTAATACAATTATACTTTTCATGTATTTTGCAAGGTTTATGTCTGGAAAATAAACTATTCAATAAGCCTCTTTTCCAGACATAAACCTTGCAAAATACATGAAAAATGTATTTGCCAAAATGTCTTATTATTTTTATGTTTTTTTCTGACTACATTCACTAGCTTTTAGAAAAGGGAATTATGCAAAAGAAAAGGAATGGTAGGAATATTCAGATTTTTTAAAACTTTTAAATAAAATAATGTCAGTGAGTATGACAGATTGTTCCTTTCATTATACATACAAACGTAATAGGAAATTAGGAATAAACTGAACATTTTCAGACTTTAGGTTATTGCAAAAAGAGAAGATAGTTCCTGATGCACATTATAAAATATTTTCAATGATCAGAAACAACATTTTCAGAATGTTCTGTAAAACTAGCAACATGACTTTTCAGTCAAGCATATTCCACTGTGAATTCCTTGTCCTAGCTGTTTATGATAAAAATAAAGAGGGTTCCTGCTTTCATTCTTGTAAATTACAGTAATGTCCATTCCATTAAATTCTCAGCTTGTCTAGCCCACCACAGCGAAACCAACTGGGATACGTTATGTTAAACTGACCTTTAATATTACCCATGGATTGCCTCTGCTAAGTAATTTATTGAAGTTCTTAAAAATTATATTAGGAGCAAATCTAAATCTCCTTTTGTGTAAGATTCAAAAGACATTGGCAAAAAAATATATAAATCTAATGAGGCAGTTGAATGAAAAAGAAAAAAAACGTTACTGACATGATTTCTAAAAAAATAGTGGACTATTCTAGTCTATGAACCTAAGTTCCAAGTCATAGCCCTGATTACAGGTCTGCTTTACTTGAATTTTGCTTCAATTTTATATGAATTTCAGGGAGGACGTAAATCAAGAACTTTTTCAGTATAACAAGTTTCTTCTTTAGTCTGTCTTTTAATAAGAATTTTACTTGTTGTTTTCTATGTAACAGGACTCATAATATGTAATGAGTTTTCCAGTCCCCTGCTCCTGGGTAGCAGGTTTGGTGCTTTATCTGGCTGTATAGCTTGTAGGGTGCCTGTAACTACAGGTTGAACTGCATATATTATATAATATATAATATATAATATATAATATATAATATATAATATATAATATATAATTAATTGAACTTGAGTTCTAATGGGGAATTGCTCAAGGTAACAAAAAAAATAATACCAATAGTATGAAATGAAGTTATGCAACAATACTGGACTGTATTCAGATTTCTGAGATAGTCATGCTGCCCTGTGCTACAGGGATCATTTGGCACATAGCCTTTTATAGAAAATGGTGTTTCCCCCTTGGAAGCTGGATTGCTCTGCACTGTCCTGCAGTGAGATGCCTGGCAATTTGGAATAGCGGCATGGCACATTTCTCTACTGTGTGGATAGAGAGAGGTGATTGTACAGTATCTTGGCACGGGCAGAGCTGTACTTCACACATGAGCTTCATGAAAAGAAACCCTTATTTGTTGTTGCTATTTTTGCCTGTGCAATAAAGAAGAATATTGAGTTCTCACTTACTGAATGTGTTCTAGGAGTAATTATTTTTAAATCCAAATATTTGAATTCCAAAGAAAAAGAATCTGAGAAAATTGTATATTTAAATTTAATTTGGCACACATATGCATTGATTTGGCAGAGTTTGGGTTATTTGAACTTGAACTTCAACTTTATTGCCATATGTAACTGGTACATGTACTGGTACAATGGAAATCTTATTTACGGAAAGTCTCTCGATTTTTAAAACAAGTGTAAAAACACAAAGTGCAGACAGTGCATCAAGACAATATACAAACAGTAGACAATGTACAAGCAAACAAGTAAACACTTTGAATGTAAACAATGCAGACATGTAAACAATGACTGGAGATGTGCAATTAATAAGAAATCATAATGAGGTAGATGATATAGGTGTGGTCCGAGGGGCATGGCTAAATGTGTTTGCCAATCGCACTGCTTGTGGATAGAAGCTATTGAAGAATCTAGTGGTAAGTGTCCGTATGCTTCTTTATCTCTTGCCTGAGGGCATTGGGGTGAAGAGCTCATGCCCGGGTAGAGACTGTCCTCTGTGATGGCCAGAATTCTACCACGACAGCAGTCCACATAGAGCTGTTTAATCTCAGTGAGACCACAGCCGATGATCTTCTGGGCCACATTCACCATTCTCTGCAGTGCCTTTCTTTCTTGAGAAGAGGTGTTGCTGTACCACACGGTGATCCCGTTGGTGAAAATGCTCTCAATGGTGCAGCGGCAGAAGTTCACCAACACAGGTACTGGCATCCCCCATTGTTTGAGGCACCTCAAGAAATAAAGGCGCTGCTGAGCCTTTTTCAAGATACACATGTACACAGTCCAGGTAAGATCATTAGAAATGTGAGTTCCCAAAAACCTAAAGCTGGTGACTGTTTCCACTTCCGTTCCATCAATACTGAGTGGGCTGTGAGTGTGTGGCCTCTGTCTCCGAAAGTCCACTATAAGCTCTTTCATTTTATTTTCGTTTAAGTCCAGTTTATTGCTATGACACCACCTAAGCAGCTGTACGACTTCATCCCTGTAAGTGGACTCATCATCATTGCTGATCAGGCCTATTATAGTGGTGTCATCTACAAACTTAATGATGCGGTTGTTGCTGTGTCTTGCTGTGCAGTCGTGAGTGAAAAGGGAGTACAACCTTGGACTCAGACAGCAGCCTTGTGGGGTTCCAGTGCTCAGGGTGAGTGGTTTTGATGTTTTATTACCTATCCGCACCACCTGTGGTCTCTCGATTAGGAAGTCCAGCAGCCAGTTGCAGACAGAGTTGCACAGACCTAATCCCCTGAGTTTTGTCACCAGTTGACTGGGTATGATGGAATTGAATGCTGAACTGTAGTCCACAAACAGCACTCTCACAAATGAGTTCTTAGTGTCCAGGTGTTCCAAGGCTATATGTAGAGCCAAGGAGACAGCATCATCGACTGATCTGTTGTTCTTGTAGGTGAACTGCAAGGGGTCCAGGGACTCTGTGATGGAGGAGTTGATGTGTGTCACCACAGATGTTAATGCAACTGGGCAGTAATCGTTCAGGCACATCACTTTTGCCTTTTTTGGGAGTGGAACAATAGTGTTTTTATTGAGTAGGTAGGGACAATGGACTGTGACTGGGAGGAGTTAGAGGTGACCGTAAACACTGTGGTCAGCTGGGCTGCACATGTCCTAAGGACGCGGGGTGGTATCCCATCAGGCCTTACAGATTTTCACCCTACTCTTCTGCACGTCCTGCTCTGAGAGTTTCAAAACAAACTCGCCCTGTACACTCGGGGTCTTCTCAGCAGTGTCCGTGTTCAGAGCATCAAAGCGGGTATAGAAATGGTTCAGCTCATCCGGCAGGGATGTGTTGTTCGTGTCGATCTCCTGGTTGCAGCCCTTGTAGCCTGTGATTGACTTTAATCCCTGCCGCAGCCTCCAGGAGTCAGCACACTGCATTTCAAGCCGCACTCTGTAGCTCCATTTAGTGCGTTTTATGGCATTCTCTAATGCATACCGTGATTCCCTGTACAGCTCTTTGTCCCTCGATTTGAACGCGGTGGATCTATCTTTTATTTTATTGCAAAAGTCGTTGTTGAACCATGGTTTCTGATTAGGAAATGTCCTAATTTTTCTTTTCTGCTTAATGGATCATTCACTTGAGGCAATTCTTTAAACACCAACACAGTCTAACCCAGTTGGTGTTACAAGTGTAGCAAGTAGGTGACTTTATGTATTAATGGTAAATAAAATAATAAAACTATAGTAAAATTAGAACTTAGTTGAATGAACATAAGAATGGTATGAGAGCATGAACTGCTGCTGTTAATCACTTGACCAGTTGTTTGAAGGCAATCGGTCAGATAACAGTTTAAAAAGCAGAGGCTTCCTTTATCAGCCAGTGGATGTCTGCCATCTGAAAGGCAGAGGGCCGAGGGTCCTCTGTGTATGTTTCGCAGGAGGAAAAAGGACTGGCAGAAGATGAAGGAACCCATGAGTTTTGAGAAGATAAAATTGTGAGTTTAAGAAACTTTCAAAAGGCTTGTTTGTGAAGAGTTTGAGTAAGACATTAGTGTTGATGAGAAATGTGGAGAGAAACTGACTTTTGAACAATTTTATGAGTCTTAGGGGAGACATCAGAATTGTTTGTTCGAGGTAAGCATATTAGATGCTTGTTGTCTGGAAAGTTTAGGCAGGAGCTCAATAAAGAGATAAAGCTTTTGTTTTGGTGTTTAGTTGTGGTGCAATTTTTAAATGAAAGGCACAGGTGTTTGTTTGATCCTCACAGCTGCGTCAGGTGTGTCTATTGGCCTGGACCCACCTATTTCTAAAGACGATAGGAGACTATTCTGGTTTGTACATACTGTAATTGTTGGTAGCTTAAGGATTTGTGAACTATCATGAATGAATGCCACACGTGACTCAACATTAAAAAAATGTTGTTTGAGTAATTCCTTTTCCTGGCAATATAGTTCAGTTAATTTAATTTTCATCTATCCCAACTGGTCTTTGTCTTTGCAAGGTTTTCAAAATATAACGAGTAGTTAACTTTGTTAGTCCCTTTTATTTTTTTTTTAATACTTTAAAGACACCTCCTCAAAATATCCTTTTTTCCAAGAAAAAAATAACTATTACATTTATCTTCCATCCATCTTTTAAATGCTTCTTCCAATACAAGATCAAAGGTGGAATAAATGCCCATCCTAGCAAGCAATTGACACCAGTCCATCACAGGGCACACCCAGACACCAACACATTCACTGCAGGGCCATTCTTCTTTCCCAGAAGCCAATTAACCTACCAATATGTCTTTGGACTGAGAATGTAAACAGGAACACCCAGGGGAAACCATGCAAACACAGGGAGAACATACAAACTCCAAGCAGATAGCACCCCTGGTCCAGAATTGAACCCAGAGCTCCAGCACTGCAAGACAGCAATGCTAACCTCTGAACTACAATGCCTGCCTATACTTTTCATATGCTTTAGAAATAGCTTTATCAGAAAACAAATCAAAATACTGTTGCAAATGGAGGGTTACAAAAATGGTGAAAATCAGGAATTGACGGAGTGGTTTAGTCAATAAGAAAAATTATAAAATATACTTTTAACCTCCAACTTGTAAGTGATTTCTCCAGAATATATCTGAGCAGCTGGTATATTTAGAGGCATGTGAATTCTTTGTTCTCGGTCACAGCTTTGGTAAGAGGTGCAATAACCCAGGCACACTTGGTTAAACAAATATTTATTACTGTTACAAGACAGAAACGACATTACATACAACAGAAAATACAACACACAAGTTACTTTATGTACAGTATTTACAAACAAGCAATAGGTTATTCCATGCTGAAAAGAGAAGAAAGAAAACAACAACACTTGACCTTCTTCTGTTGCTAGTTTGCTCCTTGCTCCTTTGCAGCCTACGCATGCTGATGCAGCTACAGTACCCACCTGAACTATTTACAGACAAGGCCTTTCAGAGGCCTAACATTCTGGTCACCCAGAAAACCCCAGACAGCTACTAAGCATTAAATGCTTAATGCCTCCAGAGGCCACATAGGCAACCTGCAGTTGAACCTGTCTCTCTGCACCTTGGATGCCACAAAATAAATGGGAGCCTATATCCCTATCCATAAAAATGCAACCTAAGCAGGAAAACCGAGGATCATTTTTTACCCTGGAAACCCAAGGTCCCTAAAAATACAGAATAGCATGCTCTCTTTCTAGTAAGGTTCAAATACTTAGTTCCAGTCAAGTTTGTTTTGGATGATCATGAAGTGGGCCTCTTGCTTGGTGCAATTTTCAAGTCCCAACTCCTGTGGATTCTCCTCTCTCCTCCCTGCGTCTGCTTGTTTCTTCTCTTTTTATGTGCTCTTAATGTGAACTTATATTGTGTGTTTCTCTACTCCTCATGAAACAATCATGAAACCACAATTTACCTAGGTATGCCAAGGTAAACTTTATAATTGTTTCTGCTCAAGGAACCCAGTCCTCAGCAAACTTTATCTTAATTCTAAGAGACACTTCTCAGTCACCTAAAGCTGTAACAATAATAATAATAGTCGTAATCAAAGTTTTTACAATGCGCTATGAGATATATATTCACCACATTAAAAAAATAAGGCATCTAACACAGGAAAAAATGTTCCTCCAATCTTTTGAGAAGTACTACACATTGGAGTTTCGAGTTTAACAATCCTCTCTTTTGTTATATATAATGATTAAGACATTTTAATTAAGTTAAAGTTAAATCCCTGCTTCCTTATCTGGTATTTTATTAAAATAAAATATAATTTTATTTTAAATATAGTGATTGGTTACTATTCTGAAATGTATTATGTTCATTTTAATTTTAATAAATAACAAAGAACATTGAATACAGTGACTGATTCATAGTTCAGTGCACTACCTTGAGAGTCAGACTACTCATTAAAATGTCAGCCTACAGTATGAATGGGCATGCCACTGGACTGTCATTCTAACCTTGCTCATCTAACCTCCCCTCCCACACATTATCTATTGTCAACACTCTCCTAAGTGCTCTTACCATTTCTTAGTCACTCTGGAATTTCTGTTGCTCATTTGCTATGAATTGTCAGATATTGTCCCCCCCAGGGTGTCGGATCATCTAATTTGAAGGGGATTCTAAGCTAGCCTTTCTTACAAAAAATATCCTCTCCCCCTCAACAACACCATCAAGATTATTCCTGAGCTAGATATTTAATCTATTGTGTCCCTTTTCACCTCACATCCCTGCATCTCAGCTTTGTTCAGTTCATCTGAACACAGCTCTGTTTTTTGTCCTGTTTTATCTTGCTGACACTTTTTATGTTTATAAAAAGCATGCATACAGTACTGTCTTCTTTTTTAGTTTTGTTATTCTAACATTCTGTCCTTTCCAGAGCAAGCTGATCTCCACAGTCCCAAGAATGATAATAGTGATCGAATCACAACCTACAGTGTATAAAACTTATTCAACAATGTTTGGATATTTTTCACTGTAGTAGTAAGTCAAATATTTCCCCTGCTCTGCTGTTGAAAGACAGAAAAGTAAGCCCTGTCTTTAAATATATGTGGAGATATAAACGTTTTCTTTCAGCTTTTCATTGTACTTCAAAATGGTAGACCAGAAAGCTTGTCATAGTGTGTCCTCTTCAATTTAACATTAAAAACATTGCAGGCCTCATCACGCCATATTGTACAGTATATTTTAAAATCATTTAAGTTTTTGTGGATTCTTTGATTGGTTAAATTATCTTAATAATGTAACATTAACTGCAGCTCTTTTAGCATATACTCTAAAAGCCTTTGCTCTGTATGTAGGATGGGATCTAAAGACTGGATAATGTTATCTAAACTGGGCTATTTCTGGAGTATTGTGCACAGTTTGTAGCTGAGATGCAAGACATACGTTGTGTAAAGAGGAGTCATGTGCCCTCAACATACTGCATACCAAAAGGCTATGGTTGGAGCCAGTTAGCTCACCGGAATCAACATAATTAAGAGATGTGCCTCTGCTCCAACTTAGAGTGAAGTCTGTTTCAGTTCACAGTGGAAATATAGGAGCAAATGTTTTTTGAAGTTTTAAAGGACAAATTTATGCTGTTCCAATTCTCCTTGGATAGTGCTTGTTAGTATTACTAAATTGTGATGAAGATTGGATATTCTCATTAAGCATAATATAAGAGAACAAATTATTATTAATCCTGTAATAGGACTGAAAAAATAAAAATAAAATAATAAATAGTAATAAAAAATAAAAAAGCTTCAGGTCAAACATAGTTGCAATTCATGGCACAAATAAGATACTGTACAAATTTATGTTGTCTTGGAAGTTATAAACCCACCTAGATTTGAAATTGACTTAGAGTATGCTTATTATGGCTTTCTTTTGTTTTGTATTTTGTTTTGGTATTTTTCCAATTATTTTTCATTTATATAGTTTTCATTTATCTCAGTTAATATAATAGATTTTCTCTTTTTTTTTGCTATGACCAAAGTAAGAACATTTTTAATTTATTACGTAAACCAGCTCATTGAAATCTAGTTAATTTGATCAGCCAAAGTATTTCGTAATCAATATTTGAGCCAATATACTATATTTCCTATACCATAAGAAAGAGCCTTCACATACCTCTTTAACTAATGATAGGAACATTGTACATTATTTCTCTCAATGTTAATAAATTGAAGGAAATTCCCAAGAAAACTAAATGAAACCAAGTAGCAAATAGAGATTTTTTTGGTAATTTGACTGAACATTAAACACATCCTTTAATCGACAAAATAGCATAGCCAGAAGACATAATAAAGACTGAATTACTATGCAGTCCTTACTATGCAGTGGTTATTTTAAAAACATCTTTCTTGTTTAATAGAAAAGATTATTACATCTTTTTTTTATTAAATTCTGCATCTATTCTTCGGGGCTTAAATATCATTTAGTAACAGTTAATCATAAAAATGATTTAAGTTCCTCAAAAATGGTGCCCTGGGGTAGCACATGGTTAAAGGTTTAGTATGACAACTGATAGCAAGCAGATTAGTAACTGCTTTCATCCTTTCATGCTAGAGGAAGTCTTGATGGTACCCCCTATGGCCTAATAACCTCAGGGATTTCATTCACATATTGCCTTTTCCTCATCCTGTGTGTTATATTTTGAAGAGATCAATAATTTCCCTGCTGCACCATGATAAAGAGCCCAACTTACTGCACCACACTTTCTGTATTAGAGAAAATCCCTGACAGATATCTTGGAGAGAGCATGAGCCTGAAATGTCAAGATATAAAGCACAAAATTTGTAACGACATCCAGCGCAACTAATTTCTGTTTTGATGTGCTTAATTTACATTTTTGGATGTGCACTAAGCAGCTTTTGTCGACTATCAATCTGGTACTTAACAACAATAGATAAAAACAAACCAAAGCAAACCTAGAAAATGTAGACTAAAGCCAAGAAAAAAATGAATGCATGCCCATTTTCTTCATAGCTTGCCCATCTTTAAATGTTATTGGCACAGAGAATGTAAATACAGCCTTACCTAAGGCCAAGGGCTGTGAAAGGCTTGACTCAAATGAAGTGATAAAGTAGCTTGGGATTGACTGCTACTACTTCTCTTATTGCTTCACTTTAGTTTCAATTTGGGCTCTTCCCAGTTGTTAGCTTCAGGCATGTAAACAATTTTGCTGTTATGCTCAATTAAAAAAAAAAACACTTGACCCATTTTCAAATTGAAGAGAGGTTTTCAGCCCAAAAACACAAAAGTCAATGATTGGAGACTGTATTGTCAACAGAACAATACAAGGTAATTAGGTAAAGTAGCTTTATATAACACTAATTGTAATGAAAAATGAAAAAATACAAAAACTATGCTTGTAATTTTTGTCAATTAATTAGCTCAAAAACAAAAGGATTTTGACATTTAAAAACATGTCCCTCCAACATAGGCAAACACTCTATCTTCATGGGTTTAAATAATAAAAAACACTAATATATGGATTTTTAATGTAAGCCTAGAAAAAATATTTCACAATTTTAATTTATCAAAGACATATTCTGCAGAAATAAGGATGGAACTGTTAATAGAGAGTGGGGAGATTGTATTCTTGTAAAAGTGTTTACATGTTACATTGCTTTCATTAATATAAATATTTAATATACAGTATGGTAAGGTTGTATACATCCTATTAGGCTTTTATGAAGCTTCAGTGAATCAATGTTAAATCATACCTCTCAAATGGAGAACAATTGTACTATTAAGAAGATAGAATGTACATTATTTGAAACTACAGAAATAAAAAAAATATTGCCTCAGAATGTTGTACTGTATGTTCTGTATATTGTACAGTATATAGTGCTTGAGTGGTGTTGTAGAACATGTGATCTTTCAGATACTGGAATATTTAAAATTTGGTTACTGGCCATACTTTGGACATTAAAAATTCTGTGAAATATTACAGAACAGCAGGATATCAATATTAATCATTAGGTTATTGTGTATTTCCAAAGAGAAAAAAAAAACCCAGAGAGATATAGTTTTGTCCATGCCTCTCTTTTAGTTTATTATAAAAATTTCAGTAGGATATCCTGAATATGTTGTACTGTACTTTTCTGCCTTTCTGATCTGTAAGACTCTTAACTGATTTGGTTGTATATCTGTAATAAAGTTGCACATTTTAACATGACAAAACTTTATACTAATACTGTTTAAAAAATATATGTTTTTCTCTTAGACCCCATCCCCTGAAAAAACACAATGATTTATTCCTAAAATTAAATTTTGAATGTCTGCTGCATATTCAACACAACAGTCAATTTTAAAATATGTGGATGATGCAACAGCAGCCATAGTGCACCAGTACACTCACCACACATCAGCTACCAGTAAAGAGGAGAACAGAGTTATGAAGCCAATTCATAGATGGGGATTATTAGGAGGCCATGATTGGTAAAGGTCAAAGGGAAATTTGGTCAGGATGCCCGGGTAAGGAAATGGTTTAGTAATATAGACACCTGGTGTAGATTCATGGCAGGTTTCAAAGTCTTTTTTTTAAATAACTGATCGAAATGGCCTAATGAAATCTGTTCGTTTTTTTAACTCCTTAGTGATACATCCAATCACATGACTTAACTGTTTTCACAATAGGAAAGTTGTCTTGAAAGTTGTCTTGATTGTGCAATGATATTGTTTTTGTATTTTTACATACTATTTTAAGTCTCTCACTGAGCTCCCTATAAATATTTGTAATACATACTGTATACAAGTTAGTGCAAATACTTGCAATGTTAACTTATAAGGGGGTCTTTTTTGCTCTCCTGAAGAGGTTCCTAGCCTGTCACTTTAGATATGCTTGGTTTTCATTGTCCCTCAGCATTTTCTCTCTTAAGGCAATGACATGGTTCTTGATGATTTCCTTTTCTGGCACCCAGTAGGATCCCATGTCAGTAATTTCTACTTCTTCTTGCTTGTGTCACTCAGCTGTTGTAAAGATGGTGTTTCTCAATCACTCACTGTCTCTTGTCTTAAGGTTTATGTTATGTTTCTTTCTTGCATTGGATTGGTTGCCCTTTTGTAACTGACATTAAAAAATCCCTCTGTAAAAATCAGAATTAAAAAATAAATGAAATGACTATCTTTGTCTTTCAATTACAGTATAACACATTTTACGTAGATATTTTTTCATGTACAAGTACATGTACATTTTTATATTTCATGTACTGTACATGGGCCAGACATGGCAGTCAAACAGGCCTGGTGGATCTGGCACTGCGTAGTTCCTTGAACTATCTTTTTAATTAGATATTTAGATCATTTCAGTAAGCATGACATTTCTTTATGTAAAATAATAGATTTTATCATTTTAATTTTGTGGTTGGCATGAAAAGGGTCACTTTGGTGTCAGTTTCAGTAATTCTGCAAAACATGTCCTATTACACCTAATTGATTCTTAACTTCTAATAAAGGAGCAGAAAATATGAATGCCCATTAGTATATGTTTAAAAATGATTAACTGTTTAGGTCTTTAATTGGTTGCAGCAACTCATTCACCTTCCAGACCCTCTTGTAGCTTTCTTCTATCCTCATAACTTATTTGGATTAAAAATATCAGTGGGTAGGCTATGGTTCGTGCTAGATATCTTAATGCAGGTGCCTGAAGGCCATCCAGGCTCTGAAGCTTTAAGCATGCATAATAATGATAATGAGATGATGATAATAAAATAATAAACAAAAACTTTTGTCTTACAGGCTGTCATTTCTCTGTGAATTTTACTACAAAGCAGGGTTACAGCAGGGTTTGTACAGAACAGAACTCCTGAAAGGGGAAAGTTTTAAACACCATTTATCCAAAGTTTGTGTCATTCTGTGACTCGTACACGTCTGTCTTGAGATTTTGTTTTCCTGCTCTTTGCTTTGTTGGTTGACATTTCAGTGACTGATGTGAGTTTGGACTTGAATAGCTAAAGTGTTGTGATGTGCCTTTGAATGCAAGAGCTCAAAGTGTATTCAAGAGGAACATGCAATAGAGAAACATTTCACAATTATTAACTGTGTAAGACAGTCATTAACTTCCTATTAATTTTGACAACGTATTGAAAAACTGTTCAGCATTTTTTGCCTTCCACTTTTTTTTGATAAACAGACTTTTCCTGTTTTTTATATAATACTTGACTGTCTAAAACTGTAATCCTAGACAGATATGCAACTTTTTAAATTATGATTGAGGACATGAAGTCAGGTGATCATTATCACAATAAAGATAAGCACATTTCAAATAATTTAAGATTTTAAGTAATGAAATTTCCTAATTTAATTAAGAGGATGCCTAAACATCACATTATAACTTGAAAAAACCATCACAACATTACATATCACAATTTAAAAAGTCAGGTTAACATCAAATAGGGATAAACACCAATGCCAATCAGAGCCAGTTTGATGAAAAATGAAGATTCATCTCTAAAATATTTTAAAAGGTGGTATATTAAGTGATCTATAAATATTCAGTGGTTTACTGAATATCTTAAAAAGCTGTTGAAGTGTTTATAAGAATTGACAGGCTTCTTTTTTCCATTTAATGAATTTTCTTGTTAAATTTCATTTAGGTTTTGATTTCATTTACCTTCAGACTTTTCTAAGAAAAGAATACATTCATTTAAAGCAATGACACTAACTACTGCTATCTGATGCACATATTGTAGGTATTTATCATAAACAAAAACATTTGTAAACATGTTATTTCCTCAAACTCTGCATTACATTCACCAACAGTTTATTCTTTTTTCCAGCTGGAAAATGCTTAAGAATCACCCTCACATTCTGTAATTCATAAAACAAATTGTTTGATTAAATAACACACTGTTGTTGAATTAGTTGAATATCAATTATAATAAGGAACAAGTAATAGGTTTATTCCATGCTGAAAATAGAAGAGAGAAAACACAACATTTCAGCTGTGAAGCCTTCTCCAGGTGTGAACCTTCTTCACCTGACTTGTTCCTTTGCAGACTACTCATGCTGACGCACCTACCCTAAAAATTAAAATATATGTGTTGTATTTTACTTTTCTTAAAAATAGAAATGACTACCAACTACTGATCATCACTGGTGCTAATAACTATAAGATTTATGTGATGTATTATTTTTACATTTTAGATAAGGGATTTAGATAAGAAAATATATTTGTTGATAGCTGCCAAAGTTAAAGATAGTAACATTCAAATGTATTGTTAAGTTAAAGTATGATTATATGATTAAGGACATTTAAAAATGTTGGAAAGCAGAAAACACAGTTCGCTTTGAAAACATTTATGTTCAGCTGGTACCATATGTAAGTGAGAAAGTCTAATCTTTGAACTTTCTTTGATCATCCAAACTTAACGAGCTTAAACGTTAATCACCTTAGAAAAAACCCTCAATTGGAAGAAATACATCAGGATTCAAATCACCTTTGCATAATTAAAAAATACCAGACCTAAAGGATCTAGAAGCATAGACATGCTTTTTTCAACACAACTACTGTACAACATTATTATCAACGATATAAAACCAGATTTGTAACAGGTAATTGAACAGGAAGGACAAAAGTAATAATGTTAATGCAGTCAGAAGACAGGTTCAGGAAAATTAACATTCTGGATAAAAACTCCCTGATAAAAACTCCCTGACCCTAGGTGTAAGTGTGTGTGTCTGTGTATGTGCCAGTGTGTGCCCTGTGATGGATGACTGTCCATTCAAGTTGCTTGCTGAGAAATTGGATTAGGTTCTTACAAAACAGAAGGATGCATAGAAACACTTCATAATCTCATGTACATTTTAATGTATAAGTACATCACAAACATTTAAATATTACAGTACCACCTTGTCCAGCCTATCCCTTGGCATTGAATATTAGTTTATATGATTATAAGGTACAGTATACTTTGCATTTCAGTTTTTATAAGCATACAATAGGTATATAATCCATTCTTCATAATCCAGACATGATAGGGAACATACTGTAAATGGAAGGTGTCTGTCTCAATCTTATAAATATAATCAAGAATACATGGTCTAGACAATTTCATGAAGAGTTTTGTTTTTATTCCCTTTCAGTATAAGAATTGTAAAATATATGAACTGAGATATACAATAACACCTCCAACCCCCAGAAAGGGACAGGAAAAGTGAAAAAAAATGTTTCTATACAGAGGGAATAGGTGTCCTCTGGTATTCATTTTCAACTCCATTGCTCAAAGATTTCCTGCCCAAGATATATACAGTATATACAAAACAAACAAGTGTTTGTTATTTGTTTGAATTAGCTGGGTTTAAATCATACACAACACAGACATGGATGGGGAAAACTGTGCAGAGTTAAAATGCTGTCTTCTCAGCACTCCTGAGACAAAGATGCTTCCAGTCCATCATGAATCACAACCAAATGACAACAGAATGGCCAGAGTGTCCTCCATTCTTTGTTCAATTTAGAGTTTGTCACAAATCTCAAAATCATCTGCAAGAAACTGTATCAATACAGTGCTTAATAAGTAAAGACTCTTTCCAGTCAGTAACAACATTACAACAGCAAGATAATAACTCACAAACTACAGCTAAACAGGGGGCCACTCACATTAAGTGGTCAGCTTTTATCAGGTGCATAGCTGCATCAGCACGTGAAGGCTGCAAATGAACAAGTAATAGGTTTATTCCATGCTGAAAAGAGAAGAAAGAAAACACAACATTCCGGCTGTGGAGCCTGGTGTAAGGGCTGATCTTTTATCAGTGGGAGCTTGGTTTTCATTATGCACAAGAGGTGCTTATACTCATTAATGAAATTGTCAATTTATTTTAAAAAAGATTCAACTGCAAGGAGTGATAATATATATACTCTTAAAATTCAAACAAAATAATTTTATTTTAATCTTGTTAATCAAATGCTTTTCTCTTCTAATGATGTGATTTTTTGATTGCATCATGTAAATTTTCCTTGATATGGTAACTTAATCTACTATACATTTTCAGAACTTTTCTGAAAATAAAACCCCATGTATTGCTAATGTATTGGCAAATGCAGCAATACTGAAGACATTTTTACAGACCAACTAGATTCCAATCCTTTAAAGCTTTTCACTTTAGTTAAAAAGTCAGCCTTTCTCCAAAAAATGAGTGGTTTATAGAGTTGAAATGAGTTTAAAACTTTAGTGCACTGCCACCTTAGCATAAAGGAGTACTGAAAAAGAATATTATTGAAAACATTTCTGCATTGTGCTATAAACAAGCAAGGGTGGAAGGTGAATAAAATAGCAATGCTTTACTATTATAATACACAAAAACCTTCATACTGAAAAGAAAGAGAGGTTTCAGATATGTTTTCTTTAGAATTATTAACAAACTTGATACTTTACCTTTATCGGTCTGGTTACAGGTCTAGGTGTGATTCATTCCTTCCCTTATCCTTTGCTTTCACTTTGGATTCTGACTCATAGATTTTTAAACAGAAGTTCTGGAACAGGTCAAACCTTATTTCTCCCACTTCCACCTACATGTGTATAAACATATCATTACTTGCTTGCTCACTTGGATTTAGTTTAGCATTTGTTCTCAATAGAAACAGATTTTACCAGGCAACTCTGGTCAGGATTCTTTTTTTTTCTTCCACTTGCTCAATCAAATGCTTCCAGTGAAGTAGTAAGCCCAAAAAACTCTACCTGAGCACTCATTTTGTATTGCATGATAGTATACTGTGTTTGCTTTTATGAACACTGCATGGCTTCTAAACAGAAAAATAAAAGAAAAGGCACTGATATCGGTTACATGCTCCCTGAAGGAGCATGGAGTTCTTTTCTTGTGCCAATTCAGAGAAGTATCTCTTCAAATTCTATACTGTATCTTCTCTCTTCACGGACAGCAATCTGCTCACTGGAGTCATTTTCAAGTCTTTCTCTTCCATTTCCTTCTTGTGTTGACCCTCCTCAGAACAATCCCAATTACAACCGTGCCCCTGAGTCTGCTCCCCATCCCTCCACTATGCCCATATATTTTCTTCCTGCCTCTATTTCCATTCCTGTCTGCAATCGCTGCGTGATTCTCTCTCTTTCTTCTCTTTCTGGTCCTGTTTCATCATCAGTTGTCCATCCCACTGCACCTCTGGCCTCCTTCCATTGTTTCCTTTTCTTTTCCTTCATTAAACCTCTTTTCCTGCTGTGCTGTAGGAGGCTTCCCTACTGCTGAGCCCCTCCCCAAACTGTTCCACATACAGCCCAGTAGTTTGGCTGCCCAGGGCTCAGAACAGCTCCAAAAATGGACTAGCAGCTTTCTTACAGTTAACAGCCTCCCTTAACCTGCTCTTCTACCCAGCTCCAGCTCTGTACTTCCACTTTTCGGCTCAGACTATTGTGTTCTTGCATATTACTTTCCCTGTGTGCTGTGTCAATTTCTAGCATCACTTTTCTTGAGCTTAGCAATCCAAAATTTCCATTTGTTACTTCAAATCATTCTCTGCAAACAGTCTGTTACAGCTCCCTATTTCTGATAATCTCAGATTGCCATCCCTACAGACCCACTACTGCTTGAAAATTAACAGTGAATGTCTTACTACTGGTTTCTACACCACTCTATCCATCCATCACTTTTCTGACTGCTTTATCCGATGAAGGTTGTGGGGAACATACAAGCTCCATGCAGATAGCACCTCCAGTCTAGAACTGAACCTAGGACCCCAGTGTTGTGAAGCAGCAATGCTAACTGCTGCACCACTGTGCTGTACACAAATTCTCAACTCTCTAATTAAGCCAGCTTCAGTACCAAATGCTTTTATACCATTGCTTTGCCTTGTTCTTCACTGAGCATTAAGGATTCCTAATCATCACATTTCACCATTGAGCACGGGTTCTCTGACATTAAGAGTTTTATGTCAAACCTGAATTCAATCTAATTTAAGCATGCTCACTATGTTCCACAATAAAGGATTCTGCTTCAGTTTTAGGGGGTTCTCATTCATTCCCTTTTTTCCGCCCTTACTCAAACATTGCTCTCCAGAGCATTGCGTCTCAAATTTTCTCTTTGGTCAGTTTGGGAAATTCTGAGGCTTTCTTGGGATCTTTCATTCCCCTCTTATGCATTCTATCTGCCAACTGTGCCCTCACTAAAATCTGCTTTATGGAGAGTTGTTGTTTTCATCCAAGCGAGTTACCCAATAAAACTCTCACTTGTAATCATGCATCTTCTCCACCTTAATGAGGGTTACCAAACTACTAAACTTGGGTTTTTCAAATTGGATCATTAACATACAAGCTGTGGATGAATTCACATAAATCCTTCTCTGATTGAAATGTCTTGATATTTTAAACTAAGCAGAGTGCTTGTCTTTGGGGCTGTGCTAAATTTTATACCACTTTATATTGTGCTGTACGTTTTGTAGGGTATTATCTAATGACATGTCCTAATGCTAATTCTATACTAATTTTGGAACATTCAAAATTTAATACAAACCATTTGTAAAATAATATTTTACTTTGTGGTTTATCACCCATGCACACAGTCACCCCTGTTGTTTTTTTTCATTGAGGTGAAATGTTGTGAAGTGTAAATTAATTTTCAGACCTGAAACTTCTCAGACATATTGTAATTGAAGATTAAAGACAACTATATTTGGTCTGTCCTGTCAAAATCTATTTTATTCAGTTTCACATTGTGATATGTTCTTCTTCATCCTGTACTGTATATGACAAACCATCATTGATTTTCCCCTACCAGATTTTAAAAATATTTTTAGGCATTCATTCACAAATGTCTGTGTCTTTCTGAATATAGACTGTGTCATTCCATTTCACATTTGAGTTTGAAGAACCACATCTTGATTTTTGTGAATATTTCTCTAGATCTTCCAGATTTTGCTCAAGGTAATGAAAACTGGTTTTGTCTTTCATGTTTTAGTCTTCACATTCTCTTTATTTCTTCTATGTGACAATTTGACAGTGAATCACTGGTATTCAAAGGACAGACTGATGATCTGTGTCTTTATAGTAAAAATAATTTAGTACAGAAATGAGATGGTATTTTTGCATATTCACATTAAGAAAAATTAAAACAAGATGAGGACTACAGCAAGAATGTGAAGTGCATTGCAATGTTTTGTCATTACAAGTCTTAATTAATTTTCTTCATGTTTTATTTTTATTACATAATATAAATGTTACATTTTCTTCAAGTTTAAAAATACTGTACAGTATATTAAAATCAGTCTTTAAGTTTCATTGAAATATATTTATAGAGTTCATAAGAACTTAGTCTTGATTTTATTATGCATGCTTGTGTCATTTTCACAGCTTTGGTCAATAAAGGTCAATGATTAGAATTAAGCAAATCTTGAAGTATTATTCTATTAATACAATATGTGGATATCGGGCATAGTTTTTCATTAAAATATAGTTTTTCATTAAAATACCAATTATAAGATTGTAAATTCCTAGGGTGTGTTATATTCTGCAGTTGTAAACAAACAAACATAAAAAAACATATTTATAAATTACTTTCACACATTTACAAAGTCAGTCTTGAAAATGAATGTTTTGTGGTTCACAAAAAACAACAGAGATACACAAAAGTGTAAAAAATAACATACACATTTTCATATAAAGGTACTTTTAGATATGTATGTGGCAGCATACGTTTTTAAAAGAATACTGACATACTTTTAAAATCTGCCATAACATTAGTAAGGCAGGCAGTAATACTTTTCATCATAACATTTATAGAATATTTTTCTATGAGGTTCTACAGTTATTTTTCTCTGATACAGTAAGTAGTATCATAAAAATCCAATATCATACAAATAAATTTAAGAGCTCTAACTCTACTAGTAAGAATTCAAGTATATCGAATAAACACACATTTGTCTGATCAACCTTTTCAATCAAAACAAAAACTACACTTTGGGCAAAGTTCACCAAATATAAAACTACAATGTTTTCTGTCTTTTGATTTTCCTGATCTTCTCCTAGAGATAGCAGTCTGTCAAGGCTTTATTTATAAAAACAGAGCATTGCATTTTCAGAGAATGTACTGTACTGTAACATCCATTCAAGGCAAACTATAAAATACAAACATTTGAGGTTGTGCACTGTTTTTTTATTAATCTAATTAATAAGGCCCTTACTGTAGTTCAATATGTATAGCACTGATTTTAAAAATGCCTTGATAAAAGGATTGCCTTAAAAAATTGATTTTGACATGACACATTTTCCTAAAATTTGGAGTGTAGAATTTTTGTGGAAGAAGAATTTGAGACAAAATTAAAATTTTAAGAGATATTTTAAAGTGGTGATTTTTGTAATTACCTAGTTTTCTTTGATGAAATTTTAACTTTTAAACTACTTGTACAACAGATAAAGTATTTGTATCACAATGTAAAGGCATTGTATCTATAGCATGAGTAGTATGCCCCAAATAGTTTGTCTTTATTTTTTTAAACAAATTGATTAATATTAATTGTTCATATTAAAAAGATTATATGAATCTTTTAATAAGACAAGAAGTTTCCTTTTTATTTTTCATTCTGTTATTCTGTATTTTATCTTTATTGCATGAAGAACTGTTGCCCGTTATGTAATGGGGAGAAAGATTTCTTATTCATCACTGATGAGATGCAGAAATTTTATGACACTTTGGTTCTCTATTCCTGGCCATAACTAATTAATTAACAGCCCTAACATTCATGCCAATTATACAATTAACATTGATGGCTATAAAAAGACACAAGTCATCGCAAAACCTCAGTAATGCTCTACTTCAAGCAAATTGGATGAGAAACTGGTTCTAGAGTATTAAAATCTTTTTAGTAATAGAAAAGTATACAGACTTAAACAGAACGATTTGTGCTGTGAACTGTGAAATATAAACACCTAAGGTTACTAGAGGTTTCAGAGCTATCACAATGAATTACCAACACTTACAGTATATTAGTAGGTACAGTAGGAACAAGTTGTTTTTTATGGGACCTGTAACTTCCTGAAACCAACACAACATACTGTATTTGCTTACTGCTATTGTGTGTAAGTCTGAAGCTTGTAGTGGTCCTTCTGTCAAACTGTTATGCTTTAAATACTATGCACTTTTTGTATTAATTTATAAAAAAAATAGTGAATTTGACAGTAGTGATTATCCCAGATATATCATTATAATATTTTACGCAAATTCCAAACAGAGACCAAATAGACCAAATGTATGACATATGACTACTTTGTTATTAGTACCACTTAATTTTCAGGTACTGTCTTGCTTTTACTGATAACAGTTTTGACTTTTGAACATCAGGTTCTAAATACCTGGTTGGTGTTCTGCATATGTATCTACCACTGATGTAAATTCTCTTAATAAGTAGTGCTTCTAATTCTCATTCTCACCCCCAGCTTCTCTACTGCTCATTAATAATTCAAATGTCTTTTAAAGACATCATATCTTAGTAGCTTAGAATATATTCATAGCAACAGTGATATAATTTACTGTTTTTGTTTTATATAAAAGAATAACTTGCTGTGTAAAATTGCCTTACTTTTCAACCATTAAAAAGCACAGAAACTGCAGTGAATGTACCATGTCAATAACTGAGTAACCCTCATAAATGTGAAAATAATTATACAAATAGATCAAGCTCATAAAAGCTTGTAAAAAATCAAGCTCAACAAGATTGATTCTATTTGTCTAGGAGTAGCTACTGTTTTCATTAAAAAATGCCACATATTTTTGTGTGTATGCAGTCTCTATGTTCAGCATGGAAATGAAAATGTCTCACAACTGCAATGTGTACTGTTCTCCTTAAACATCAAAGAATATTGTTTAGTGTAACAAAATCATCCAAGTCACTGTTCAAAGCTTACATTATGTGACCACTACATGTCATTTCTTCTTGTGCTTTCCATTTAGGATTTGAATTCAGAGTCAATGTCAAAGGAATAATAAATCCTTACATATATATATATAGTGATTTTCTGGGAACTCAGAGATATGAAACCAATTCATAAGTGGGGATTATTAGGAAGTGGTGATTGGTAAAGGCCAATGGGAAATTTGGCCAGGATACTGGTGTGACACCTGTGTGTGACAAGCTGTGAAAAAGACACAAACACTCTTTTCGAGAAACACCCAGGGATTCTTAGTTAGGACCTCGGTTTTACGTCTCATCCAAAGGACGGCGCCTTTTTACAGTATAGTGTCCCTGTCACTATACTGGAGCATTAGGAACCACACAGACCACAGGGTGAGTGTCCCCTGCTGGCCCCACTAACTCTTCCAGCAGCAACCTTAGGTTTTTCCCAGAAGGCCTCTAATCCAGGTACTGAACAGGCTTACTTACTTGCTTAGGTTCAGTAGGTTGCCAGTTGTGAGTTACAGGGTGATACGGTTGCTGGCAATATATCATATTATTTAAGTTGGGCTTGAGGAGTACACTTAAAATATGTTACTTCCAGGACTTTTAAATAGGTGATTTCCTTTGTGTACTTTAGAGAGGGACGTTGCTGTGCTACAACATTAAATATCTCCCTAAGGAAGCAATTATCTTTTTGTATGCTGTTCTAATAAAATATTCTTAGCATACAATAGCATATTGTCTGTGCCTACAGGTTGTGGAAATACAACAAGAAAAGGTTTTGCTTTGGTGAAGAAAGTTCAATGTTCCATTGAAGATGTTTGCAACTCAATCACATAATTATCATCTTGCAAGAATGAGGGCATATATTTTTCATGAAAGTAAACGCACTTTCAATAAACCTACCTAATAGGAATGCATCAGATGTAAACTGAGTCCAAGAATTTAATTAAGAAGAAAATGAGTTTAATTTTTTATTCTTTTCTGTACAAGACAGTTCAGACAAAGGTCTTTGAGGAGTGAGAGAGCTGGCTTAACTAATTCCAGACTTTACTTCAGTACAGGCACCAAATTATCTTAATGGGAGTTAAAATGACAGAAGAGATAAATGCCTTACCCTTAAGTCATTTTCTGATAAAGACATGGCACTTAGCTGCAAAATGACAAATTCAGTGTTCAAAGTGACAAATCATTTAATTAAAATTTACAAGTAGTTAAATACTGCCTGACCAAAATAGAGGTAGTTATCATGAATCAATTTTGGAGAAGGAACATGGTCTTCACAGACAAATCAATGGCTATGAGATACCTGGGAATAAAGCTTGCAGTTCTACTTAGTGCGTTGTAGCTGTGGATGTGTGCTTTTTTATAGATAGAAAAGACAGGGAATGAAGATCTTGATTAAACTGAGAAGTAGAAACTTAGTATTTCTTGTATTTTGTTAATTCCATCTAAAATCATATAGTTAGTCATGTTTTAAGATCTTGAAAAACACTCATGCAGCATAAGCACTGACAGCACAAATATTGATGATGAATAACTTTAACTGCTCACATTGCCCCATGGGAATGGCTGACATCCTTCTTAGAAACAGAAGTCTTGTACCAATAAAATTGATAGGTATTTTGAAATGAAACCTACTAATGATCTATATTTTATTAAGCTGCCAGCTGTTAACTTGCACAATGAATTCAATTTGTTCATGCTATCATACAGGAATTTTAAAAATTTAAATGCTTAGAAATGCACTTATTTGTTCTTACTCAACTGTCATAAATGTGCATTTGAAATCCAAAAAGTATTAAAAAAATACAGGCTCTCATATACCATACTAAATTCTTATATAATACTCTTACTGGGTCTGGTTAACCTACTTACCTCTTAGAGCTACAAAAACACTGTGTATTCCTCATTTTCACATACTGTACCACTAAAAACAATCTATACCTCCTATGTGGGCCTCAGCAACACATAATAGTGCTGTATACTTTCACTTGAATGGCACCTGCTGATGGCTTACTTAACCTTGATATGGCACAATATATGTACTGTACTTATTCTTCTCAAAAATATCTTTCTATATAAATATGTTGGATGCCTGATAGATTATACTGTATTTGTAGGAGTGCAGGTGGAAGTAAGTTACAAAAAAGATACAAATTACTGACACTGGAGTCTCTCTGATCTTTTTTAAAAAGAAGTAGTAGCAAACAAAGCCAGGCCTGATAGAACTTCTGTAATCTGAAAGAGGAATTAATTGCAAACCCAACCAGATGATTACAGATTCTGCAATGTGACTTACAATTATGAGCTGCACTGTTATTTAATAAACATTTTTCCCATTTATGCCCTGTTTTCACTTACATTTTCTCTCAGACGATAAATTGGACAGTCTGATCAAGGGTATAAAAGATATACATTTGGGAAGACTCTTACATTATTTTTCATTTTCACTTCTAGCATAGTTTCATAATGGGCTTTGTATAGGTTTTTTTCTGGATGGACAAACATTTGCTCTTTTATAATGGCAGTACAGTATATAGGAAGAGGAGAAGCAACTGAGCAACCTCAGAAGACGTAATAGTAAAAAAAAACAAGTACTATTGTGAGGATATTTGAATTCCTTGTATCAGAGCAAACATCATGAAAATAAAGTGTAGTTAATACAAAAGCAATAAATAAGTACCATGAAGATTGTATTAATATTTGTGTTAATGTGATACAGTTTTGTGATGTGGAGATCAATATACTGTATTATAAACAATGTATGAAGCATGAGTTGGGGGATGATCATGCTCAATTCATTTAGAACATAAAAACAGTTACAAAAGAGAGGAGGCCATTTGGCCTATATAGTTTATTTGATTGTTCCAATGATTTCTTCCAGTTTTGAAATAATCCATGATAAAATCATTTTATCTTCATATTCCTACAACCCTTTGTGTAAAGAAGGGCCTCCTGTTCTCTGTTTTAAAGGCAGTTTGTAATCTGGTTTGTGTTTCACTGTTGATTCTGGTGACATCTTTTGACTTTGTAAATGCCTTTGAGGAATCTGAACTGAATCAGAATTGATTCCCCTATTAGTGCTGTCTCTTCAAGACTAAAGAGACCTCAATCCTTTTAGCTTGTGTTGGATATTACTTTGAGCCTAGGAATGTATCTGGTTGTCCTCAGATTATTGCAGTGCAATGATATATTTGTCATCCTTTGGTGGCTAGACTGTTCAGAGTATAAAGTTCAAACTCAATATTTTCCCTTTTATATTTGTAGCTCAAGTTTGCTATCTACATGGAATGCCCTGCACTTGCCTTCATTAAGTTTCCTCTCCAGGGTTCTTGCTCAGCTTGAAACAGGTCTAAGTTCTTTTGAATTTCTATTGCATTTTCTCTTGTGCTTACCATTTCTTCCTGTGCTTGTCTTATTGAATCATTAGCTATACTGTATATTAACATAAGAATGGTTACAAACAAGAGGAGACTTTTTGGCTCTTCTAGTCTGTTTCTTGAAGGAAGCCAGGATATACAGAAGATTTCAGCAACATGGCAACATGTTTCTAATAAAAATATGTTTCTAATAACATCATGAACCAACATGGTTGTAATTATTTGTATCCACAACTGCAGAATAAGTGAGCCTTATTGATTTATATATATAATTGATCCAGTTTTGCTACCATTTTATGGATTGGTACTACATTAGCAGTTTTCTAGTTGATACTGTAGGTACTGTATTATTCCTGTCTTGAGAGGCTTCTGGAAGATTTGCATTAATGTCTTATAAATAACACCTCTTGTTCCTTAAATACAATTCGTAGAATACCACGAGACCCTGGGGATTTGTTTATCTTAAATGCTTCTAGTACCTGACCTGTGACACATCAGCCTCTTTTATGCTAATATTATTTAATTTGAAACTTTTTCTTTTCTCAGGCTTGTGGCAAAAAGTCTGTTTGTTGACAAACAAGAATTATTTATTAAAAGCATCAGCAATAATCTTGTCGACATCTAAAATATCTCTATCTTTATCTCTGACATGTCAACCTTTTATACATTAAGAGTAATTTACCAAGGAGTAATACATAGTTAATTTTATAGCGATAAACAATTGGAATCATCACCTAATAAACAGCCATAGAAGACACAGAACAAAAGCATGCTTAATTTTTTGCAACACTATTGATCCACAACACCCACTGTAAAAGATTCAGCATCCTGCTAAACCCCTGATAATACAGGTAAATGGGGCGGAGTGGTGGCTCTGTGGCTAAGGATCTGCGCCTGTGGCTGGAAGGTTGCCGTTTCAAATCCCGCAGCTGGCAGAGGAATCCTACTCTGTTGGGCTCCTGAGCAAGGCCCTTAACCCCAACTGCTCCAGCGGTGCTGTACAATGGCAGACCCTGTGCTCTGACCCCAGGCTCTCTCCCTGTCTGTGTGTCTCATGGAGAGCAAGCTGGAGTATGTGAAAAAACAATTCCTAATGCAAGAAATTGTAAAGGGTTAATAAAGTGATGTTGTTATTATTATTATTAAATATTGTAATCAGCTGCACTGGGCAAAAGCAATCAAAAGGAGGCACTGCAGCCCAGTCATAAACGTCTTTTACAAATGTTGATGCATATTACAAGGAACATACAGTATGTCTGCTGTTACATAATTTCACATCCTGACAGCAGGGCACTTGAAATCTCAACTGGCATGTGAAATTAGGCATGGAATCTCGTATTATCAGTTTATTGGTAGGCAATTTTATTTTTTATCAAACTAAGCAGGGGGGACAGGAAATTGTATTTGTGAGAAACATAACTTTAGGAACTGAGATCTTAGCCATATCCAGCTGCACTACTCAACCATAAAGAAACACAATCATGCTGTCTCAGGAAAAATAATTCTCAAAACATTTTGTAAGTATAACTACAATCATTGTAGCTGAAAGAGTAATAATACATAATTAACTTTACTGAAAACTAATGATTTCCTTAGAATAGCTGTAAAAGCCTGATTTATTTTTCCAAAGGATTGAGTGCTGATGAATGAATTAAAGTCAACAGCTGAAAAGCTTCCACATAATGAACTTGTAAGCAGTAGTGTGTGAAGGTCTTCTGGTTCTTAAGAATAATTTGCTAGCATAAATAGAATAATCCTGACACTTTTGGTTTATTTGCAATAAGCTTGAACACTAAGGTGTCAACAACTTCCAGGACCGAATCCATACTGCCTTAAAGTAACAATATAAACCACAAACATCATACTGTACTGTATGTCACTCAAATTAATATGATATACTGTACAGTACAGATAAGAGATCATACAAAATAGTGTCAAGGATGTTTTAGGATATGAGACAGAAGAGTTTATATAATAGGTTTGGGTGGGATATGTTGTTAGGATGGTCTGAATTCTATAATTTTGTATCTTTTTGAAAATATAGATGAAAAATCCTCTGATATCTTTTTTTCTTTTTTGTTAAAACACCAAAGAAAGAATTGAGATATATGGCAGGAACTTTAATCCTATTAATATATCCTAGTGATGCAAACTTTGGCACTCAGCAATGCCCTAAATTGGTGCACATCTTTCTTCTTGGGAAGGCCCTACCAAAAGTCAGGAGGACATATGGTTTTTGCATCACAACTTGTCAACAGGGATTCTCATTCTTTCATTCTTTGCATATTCTCTCATTCTGTAGCCCACTCGCCCCATCATATCCTCACATTGCTTTTCATAGAAATGTCATGCTGATAATAACTCCATATCTCCTTACCAACTATCTGATACATAGGTCACCATATGCATCACAGAATGTCTAGCAAACATCTCTTTAAGGATCAACATTGCTATCTCCAGCTCAATCTCTCTGATACTGAATTTATCAACAACACCAAGCCTTAACTCAGTTGGGAATCCTGGGCACGACCAAAATGAACTCCAAAAGCACTTTCAAGAACCTTGACATTGTCACTGACAACACCCACACTTTCACACACTCCAATTCATCTGTGACTCTCCCTCAAAACACTGGAAGTTCCACCCATTCAAGAATAACTATTCAGATCAGCTCCTCATCCAGTCATTAGTCATCTCTCATCTGGACTCGCAAATTGCTTCTATCAGGACTCCAATCATGTACCATCAGACCACCCCAGCTTATTAAGAACATCTCAGCCCATTTATACTTCAGTCTCTACAATGACTTTCAGTTGCAGCCCACATCACATTTAGAAACTTAGTGCTAGCCAACAGGGCTTCCAGGGTTTAGGGGACTATGCCAGCTTATATCCAGACCACTATCCAGAACCTCAGTCTCAGAAGTGGCAATAGCAATGCTGAGATGCTACAATTCCCAGGCCCGTCTGTTCTTTTAGCTAACCCCTCAGTAGTGGAACAACTCTGGACTCACTTCACTCCACATCTGGAAGAAACTGAAAACTCATATACCTGACCCCAGACACCCATGACTAACCTTCACCTCCTGACGTGTTACAACTTCCTGTTTGCAGGAAGCACTGAAACTCCTTAGCACTGTACGACACCCTAGCACTATATTAAAGCTGTGCTTACTGTTTCTTATGTGCACACTTTGCATCTTGATTATCTTGGTCTTCCAAGATACTAGGTCATCCTAAAAAAAAATCTACCTGGACACTTGCAAACACAGAAGACACCCCAGTCCAACCTGAACCTAGGACATAAGAACAAGAACTGTGAGACAGTAGTGCTTATTCCACTGCCATCCAGTTCTTTATAAATCACCTTTTCTATAATACCTATAACATTTCTTTATGATACAAAATGACCAAATATGTACATAGATTGTATTGTATTAAACTCCTTTTTTTGGTGTTGCACATTTGATAAATTAAAGTTTAATCCCATTATCCCATTTTTGTATCTATAAAATATCTTTACTATGTTTAAGGGTTTTAAAGGGGTTACATCTGATCTAAGGAATTGTGGTGTTTATAATCTCCATACTGTCACAGTAATAGACAATTAGAATAAATATAATTAAAATTGTGGTAACTGAAAATGTCACATCACTTTTATCACTTACATTACTTACACAATTTATATCAAAAGGTCTAAATGAAATCAGTGGTTCAGAGAGTAGGAGGAATTTACCAATGTTAAATAATAGACCTGAGATAAAATAAAAATATTATAGCACTTTCAGGTTCATGTGGGTGTGCACCCTTACCACTGCCACTCCAGGTCAGCCCCCCCACCACTGGGGGCTTGAACCCAGGCCTCCAGTATCACTCAACAGGGACCCAACCAGCTGAGCTAAAGGGAGATTTTGTAATGATCAGTTCTTTCTGGGCCCTATGTGGACGACACGATCCGGAATTGTGAGGATACAATAGGGAAAATAGTCATGCAGGAGAAGGGTCTGGAGACGGGGGGGCATGTCCAAGGAGTGCAGGTGTCCAGGGGGAGTGAATCCAAGGCGAACAATCCAAGGGTAAATCTAAAGGGAAGATCCAAAACAGGAGGCAGAGTCCAAGACCAGGAGATCCATCCAAAGGAACTAAAAACAAGAACTGGGTCGGAACCGGAGGGGCAGGGAATCAGGAACAGGAAACTAAAACCATGGCAGACGCGGCAGGACCCCCAGGCACTCACGAAACAGGATTCAATGAGGAACCTCAGCCAAATGCCTGCGTCTGGCTTTAAAGGTGGAACTAAAGAGGGGCTGGGCAAAGGAACAAGTGTAAGCAATGGGGGAAAACGAGGAAGGGCTGGAGTGCCCTTAAGAGGGAGAGTAGCGATCGTGACAGATTTCCCTTTACCCATGTGAAATTGAAAGCCCTACAATATACTGTACTGTGCCATTTCAATTGTGTTGCCACTGCACATATTTTATTTACCAAACTAAACTAAAAATATTGAGAATATTTATATTAAGAATGTGATCACACCAATTCGTTTTTTTTAATATAGTGCACTTATTTTAATGTAATGTACTGGCTGCTTTGAAAAGAAACTTAGGCATTCTGTTTTAGATTACACTGGTATATTATTATATTTAGGTATAATACTTCTGTATGTACTGTAAGTACACTTATTGTTGGCCTCATTCACTTTGCATCTTTATTACACCGTACACTGCAGAAAAATAACAATTAAATTGTCCTGGCTTTGTACCTAACTACAATATCATAAAATACCCTCAAAACCATTTACTGTTTGCTTAAACATTTGTTCTACCTTTTGGATAATTGTCCCAATTTGAACTGTAAAGTATTTTCTCAATCTTTTAATTCAGTGATGTTTAAAAGTAAATTAAAGCACAGAGCACTGCCTTGCTTGAATACTGTATACAGGTTTCCTGCACCCTCAAAGGAATACTTAAATTGTGGCTATCACTGATAACAATGAAATTGGCTTTTTTATATTGAAAGTAGCTGAAGATTTAAGACCAAACAGCAGTCAGAGAATCAGAATTGTGGCTAAAATAAATTGGGAAAAGTAAAACTTGGCACCTAGTGTGAAAGTGGGCAACTGCAAGTAATCTTCAGATAGAAACAGGGTTTCAAAGCAGATTACTATGAAAGCACCTGCATTGTCAACATCTCGACTAGGAATACCTGTATGTTAAGAGCATTACAAGGTTCATACAGTATTTGGGTTAGGCTTTGGTAAGGAACAATTGGCAATGTTGAAGAGAGTTAATAAATGCAGAATGCTTGAAAACGTTTATCTTCCATGGAACATTAGTTTGAGATGACTGTGTAACATGTAAGGAAGAATTGGTTTAGATTAATACTACTGTATGTGACTCCAAGCCACCACAGAAGCAAGTATGAAGACTGAAAGAAGTGCATAATTGTAATTTACAAATAAATGTCATTATTGAAAAGGGAATATTTTATACATTGCCTCTAGTCAAAGAATACAGTAATTTTGAGACCAAGATGAAATATTCAGTTTACTCCAATGTAATGTTATAGTGGGTGCAATATAAGTAAATACAATGGAAAAATGGAACAAACTTTCTAAAGAATTATCCTCAGAATGCTCACTGATCACACACAAACCAATGCCAGTTTTCCTAGAAGCCAATTAACCTACCAGTAGAACTAGAGCACCCTGAGATATAATCCATGTGAACACAGGGAGAACATACAAACTCCATACAGATAGCACCCCAGGAACTGAACCTAGTCCCCCAGAATTTTAAGGCAACAATGCTAACCACTGTGCCACCTCACAGAATATTTTATAGGGATAAATTACAAAAGTTGAAAGTTAACTAACAGAGGAACAAATCTATCTACACATGTAAGAAGCCATATGTTAAATGAAAACCTTACATAATATGATGAAATAGAATACTGCAACCAAATAGCAGGATTGAACATACAAAAAGAAACTCCTTTACAAGAAACCTAGCACAGCAGAAGAGACAGAGTAGACATCTTGCAGGTCAGTAGTCTCTATCTAAATGTTTGAGGAACAGACATCTAGAGCTATTAAGAAAATTATTCTAGGAGCAAAGATCAAACACCAAAACAAAATGCAGCCAGCCACCAAACTTAATCTAAATCACTCATAACTATTGATTACTAGAGGTAGCTATAAACGTTCTTCCTTGCTATTCATTGGATGTGTACTAATATAAATCTCTTGTATATTAATTATTTCATTAAAACTTCTAGATGTTCCCATAATTATGACTGTCAGTGTATACATGTAAAAACATGTAGGCTAATAAAGGTCAAAATTGCATTCTTATATAAATGATTATGTGCATAATCGTAATATCCTAGATCCCTCATCCATTATTAATTTAACTGGTCCTAGAGCACTCAAGTTCTTCAATTTCAGCAAATGCTGACTTGTAAATGTCTCCTTATTAAACCCTACAATTCAACATGATTTCTGGAAACATGTAGCTGTTTAGATTAAAGAGTTTCTTTGGATTCATGCAGTTGCTTAGCAACACAGAGCACTGTATGGAATCTTAAATGATGAAAGATTAAGAAAAACATGTGAAGAAACATACAATAAATTCACTGACAGACATACCAGTGAGTGTACGGTAGTATATGGTACAGTTTGTAGTGTTTAGTGCAGTATACTGTATACATTTATATAAAAAACACATACAGTGTACGATATGTATGAGTTTGCGATCCATACATTTCTTTTGTGACTATTTTGATCTATTCCTTTGTAGTTCAAGAAGGAAGTTAAGTAAGTTATGCACCTTCAAGTGGATACAGAATATGTGCTTGGCTTTTAAGATGTATTGTAAGTTTAAAAAAATCATAATACTTAAGGCCCAAAGTATATTAATGTGTAATGTGTTTGTTGATAACCTCAACATGTAACAATTTTCTGTTTAAATGATATATTGTTATATAGTGTTATGTAATTGCTGTGAACAGATGGCATGTATCCTAAACAAAACATAACAATTCTTTCAACAAAAATAAGGCAAAATATAATATACACTGTATTTTTAAGCCTCTAGGCACCTCTAGTTGTTATCACAAATACTGCTCCATCTGTTCATTCAGTTTCTCACAAATCAATTCCAACTGGCTATTTTATAGTCACAGCATAAAATTGGTCTGATTTTAAACTGACATGTAATTCAAACAACTTTTTGTGTTTTCCCAATTTCCCATTTTTTTTCCAGAATCTTGCTTTACAAGCAGATAAAAAATAATTATGTTACTCATTCTCTATGATTTGTGACTAATATCTTATGAATAACTGATCCACTTGAAAAATGACAATCAGTAGTATCCTGGTTTTGGGGGTATTGTTTCAAGTATAGAGTAATTTTCAGAAATCAGTTATGAATGGTATCTGTTAGAGAAATTACAAGCTACAATAATTATCATTGATATAATGAATGTCTATATGATTCTCTGACATACTGCATATTATCCCAAAAGAACAAAAGTTGTTTTAGGCTCTAGAATCCATTGATTCTGTTATAGTGAAGTAGCATGTCTTTCAAATCTTGGATAGTCAAAGTGAATTGATTCATGGGCAAAAATGTCATACAAAAACTGCATTTGAATCGACTTTTTTCAAGCAGGACTTGATTCAAGTATTCAGGATCCTCAAAAGCATTAACAAAGTTGGTGGACTTTACAGTGAGCATTTAGAACTGAGAAATTGCTATTACAGAAATGGGGAGCAAGCTCCTCTGCAATATTTTTGAAGTCAATGCTACCTTTATATGTAAACGTCTGTATGTTCTTATGATCAGAGTTGTGATGATCTTTCCTGCTACCTATAAGATGTTAACACAAACTTTCATAAAGCTTGGTGGTAGTAGAATCTTCTTCACCTCTCACAAGGTTAGTACAAAACTAAGCGTTACAATGGTAATGTTTCCCTGCCTAAGTATCAATTTTAGTATCCTACTGTATGTCTAGCACAGCTGAAATATAAAACAAAATCCTTATCAGGTTGGCCTTACACCCACAAAATGATGCATGTTCACCTGCCTGAGGACATGGAAGAACATTAAATGAGATTGAGATTTTTTATGTGTCAGAGACCACTTATTTTTATACTCATTTAATATACAGTAACAAGGACAATCAAAACTTTTTGTGGTGCATAATTATACTTTGTAAGTATGCTTTAGACAAATAAACAGTGAAATTTAAATCTGCAATGTATATTGCAAGCTATAAATATCAGGTCTCAAGATATGCTATAAATAACTTTATAGTAAAATAAAAAGTATGTTTTGGTGCAGATAAATATACATATGAAATTTATATTGTACAAATATTCTATGTCTTGTTTTTTTTCTTTTTTAATTTATAATTAATTTACAATTACTAACACGTGCAAGGGAAAGAAAAGCATTAGAGTAAACTCAAAGATCCAAATACAGAATTATTCCATTTTAACTTGATTCAGATATAAAAAAAATTTTTGAAATGTGAAGACATTTCTAATAAAAATATGTCCGATATCTGATAAAAAATATGAGCTGTTGTTCTGCAGTTTCAATCTTTCACTGTGTACATTTAATCTTAAGCAATTAATACACATCTCTTGTTTACTTTTCTTCATACATATTTAAAGTTATTTAGAAGTATAATATTGTAAACAGACAAAATATTCAAGTCAAGTACAGTTGCAGCCACTCAGAACATGCAGTATTTCTTCCAAATACCTAAAGTCTCTCAAATACATAACAAATATAACATAATACTGTAGGCCACACCCCTACCTACCTTAACAAAGCCAGTAATAAAATGAGACTGTAAATGCAGGGTATCCATGGATGGATCTGTGTATACTGTAGCTAAAAATAAAAAAAGTACACATTAGAATCCCACATTCTTCATAAACATTTTCAACATCATTCTTCAAATACATTGGTGGCTCAGTGGTAGGACTCTGCACTATCATGTACAAGGGTCAGCATTCAATTCCATGACCTGAGTTATATTTCCTAACAAATTGTTCCTTGGGCATACTGTAGGTAACAGTCTCTAACAATAAAATAATTTGTAAATTATATTCACATTTCTGAATATTGAGTAATAATATTCAGAAATGTGAATTCAGAAGGTATGAATGAACCTCTAGGCCAACAGACCAACAATCTCAAGGTTCCTCCGAAACAGCAAGAGAATTTATTGGTCTCTCAAACAGAAAATGCAATTGATATAATTATATCAGTTATACTGTATATTGTATTACTGTATTATTATATAAGTAGATTTAATCATCAAAGATGTTAGGAATAGTTGTTAGAAATACACGAGAACAACAAGATTGCGATTGTAGGACAACACTTATTTCATCTTAATTTTTCTGATGTAGCATTGGAGGGTGTGTTTTGTGCCTTGAGTGAGTCATCTCACAGTAGCGGGGAGGGGGTGTGGGCTTTTATTTTCACTCTCTGTCTTCACTACAAATTTCCAGTAGTCACTGATGCAGCTTCGGCTGAGGAACAGCAGTTCAATTATTGGGGTTCTATCTGTGTGGAGTCTGCATGTTCTCTCTTGCTAGCCTCAACTTTGTCCTGGATAAAGCTGTTAGAAAATAGATGGACAGATGGATTTACAACTGGAAAATGTTCCAATTTAATTGCAATACAGAATATATTATTAATAATATGAATAATGAATGAACATGAACGAATTATAAAACATGAATGCTGTCAATGGCAAGAATAAAAACAAGCCTTAAAATGAAATTGTATACAGTATACACAGAATATTCTTATTATTATAATCTAGAATAACAAAATGGTATTAAAAAGGCCACAGAAACATGCACTGAAACCTGCAAAAGGGTCTGTGTTCCCACCCAAAACTCAAATTATACTTTTAACAAATGGAGTGTTCAGTGCTGTCTTTTTGCATTGACTAATCATGGGGGGGGGGTGTTGGGGAAGGTTTGTCATGTTTTTTTTCTCCCTATCCTATTTTTTAAACCACACTGGAGCACAATTATTTGGACAATGCTGCAATTTGCGTTCTCTGGTTCTTGTCTGAAGAAGGTTTTGGAGCAGGTAACAACCATTTTTATTTTCTTTGTGATATAACTTTGAAGTGCAGTGGCAAATTGTAAATAATTATAAATAAAATGACATTGTAATTTGTCAAAATATATTCTAATGTTTACATTTACATTTTTCTTAATTGTGTATATGTATTTCAGTGTATTAAATATTCACTTTACATTCACAATCACTTACTGTAAACATAGTGAGTATCAGATATGACAGCCTCACAAGCCCCCCAGGACAGATTGACAAAGCATTGACTGCCCAGTCATTAGTGTTAACTATCAAGTCACTGCAAAACATAACTGTAACAAATTGTCAGGTTTCACCCTCTTTTGTAACAATCACAACATTTCCAAAATATGAAGCTTCTTTATTAGCTTTTTGAAGTATTCAATGCCAATGCCAGCATCATGCTGTGTTTACTGTATATACAGTATATTTATATAGTATACCATCAGCTAATTGTACACTATTGGTTTGGTATATACAGTATGTGGATATACAGTAACTTCACGTGATTGGTGCATGTGGCATGTTGGGAAGGTAGTCTTTGTTCACGTTTTAAAACTACAGTACAGGAAAAGTGAGTGTTTTTATAAAACAGGCTATTTGATTGCTAATTGCCTTATGTTAAAGCTCAATGAACAATGAAGAAGAGGGCAAAGGACTGTAAATTGCTGTATAACAAACATACTGTTTGTTAAAGAAGTTCAAGTAGGAAGGTGAGTTGAATGCATTGGCTGCAAAGGAACAAGTTTAATTCCATGCTGAAATTTGCAGCATTTCAGGAAATAACCTTCACTTGTTCTTACTATTCATTAAAACAAAGTATGCAGGTCTCAAGATAAACTCCTCTATAACTCTTCAGCTTACAGAAAAATCCCCCCTTAATCATGAAACCATCACTTATAATAATTTATCCAGATACACACTCACGGAGGAGCTAATTTTCCCAGAAACAATTAACCTCCCAGTATGTCTTCTCAACTGCAGTATGATATAATTATTATATAAATATACAGTATACACAGTATATACAATATAGTACTGTATAGTTTTAAAGCCACTACAGTGCGATACTGTATGTGCGAAATATATCTTTATAATAAACATTTTAAGTTAAATTGGTATGTTAATACTTGTTGCTGAAAGCTGCATTTAGACAACATACAGTATAGATTTTTTCAATGCAGATGTAAACCTGAAAGAGGCACTTCATGCTCACAAACTATAATAAATTATTTATATATATATAAATATAATATATATATATATATTCGGTTATGTAAAAAAAAGTAATGATCTGTCCACAATTTGAACTGCTCACATTCTGAGTGGCAGGTGCCCATCTAAACTGCTGTGCTAAAC
Source organism: Atractosteus spatula (assembly GCF_055471065.1). Classification (NCBI taxonomy): domain Eukaryota; kingdom Metazoa; phylum Chordata; class Actinopteri; order Semionotiformes; family Lepisosteidae; genus Atractosteus; species Atractosteus spatula. The sequence continues at coordinate 22,587,133 of NC_142716.1, read as the reverse complement.
TGCCACTTGGGTGCAATGTGCTACATTACAGTTTATAAACATTTCATTATCCTTTACCACTATAAGGACATTAAAATAGGTTAAAATTAATGTCAAAATGTTTACAAAATATCCACAAGTGATATTTTTAGCTGCCAGAATTTCTTTAGTTACATGAGTTCGTATTAATATCCCCTATCAAATGGTATTAAATCAGTATTACAACATTTTTTACAACAATAACTGCAAGTATTCTTATTATATATTCTTAAAAAAGGATAAAACATTATAGCTTTTTATGAAGTGTATTGACTTGATATAGTTAGAACAATCATATCAAAACTTTTCCAAAATAACCACATGAGTTACCGAGTTAAAGACTTTGATACATAAAATGTTTATGAAGGCGTGGGATACTGTTGTGTACTTTTATATTTAGCTACCACTACCATCTACTGCATGTGCATTAGATGTACAGTATAATATGTATGAGACCGTATGGCTTTTTATAAAATGGATAGTTCCGGTCATGAAAGCTGATTGGCTGACGCACGTTTGATGTCTTGCAATAATGTCCTAAAATACGCACACCCCAGAAGGAATTTTGACTTTTTATTGTGTGATAAAGAAATATCAAAGCGCTGACTGATAAAAGACGGTCAATCAAATCAATCAACCTATTCTATTTTTGTAGGTACACAAAGGAACTGATGGGCGTCAATTATCTTGCAACAATGTTGCCAAGAATATGTAGAGCAGCTAGAACAAAAATGTACACCAACCACTGCCTCCGTAGCACAATGGTGCAGAAAGTATCAAAAGCTTGGTAAGACGCAAGGGAGATTATGTCTGTTAGTGGACATAAAAATGAGAGCTCACTAAGGAGTTACTGGAAACCCAAATTTAATGAAAGAAAGCACTGAAGTGATATCCTGGCAGGCACCAGACCAGCAGCAGTGGGAACACTTTCCCAGCAAAAAAGAAAATGCCTGACGAACTAGGGATTGGGCAGTTTTTCAATGCTTGTACGATCAATGGAAATGTTCAAATAAATGTTCACAAGAAATAAACAAAAAACAAGTAATTTATTCCTTTATCATATTGGTTAGCTAATGTCCTCTCTTTGCTAGTTAATATTACTTGTGGCTGTGTTTCTGCATTGCGTAGCAACAAAGGGCTATATTCTCTGGTGGAGGAATGTAAACAGATTAATTTTCTTGTTAAATACATTTTTAATTAAAATTCATTCTATACAGCAATCGCATATTTGGCAACTGTTTTATAAAAGTAATAAGGCACTTGAGGCCTGTGCTATATCGTGAATATAGTCAGTTAAAAGGGTTGCCGGCCCGATGCAATGCTTTTTAACTGTGACTATATTCACAATATAGCACAGCCTCTCATGCTTTATTGCTTAAATAGACACTACAGTACAGTATGTGTGAAATTGCAGTGCAATGAAATGCATTATCTGGCATGCATTCTGAATGGCTGGATCTGTACTGTTATTTTTTTTTATTTTGAACTAATGCAGTAAATGTAAAACTTAATATTAACATTTTAAAAATGCAAACAATCTAAATAATAAACACCATTAATGTAATTGTTGGTAATAATGATAAGTCCCAAGTCAGCATCTGTAATTACTAAGTCTTGACACTGTAGTATTTACATATACAGTATTTATCCCATGACTTTGAAGAGGATGGATTTTTCATTGCATCGTTAAGGTGCATTAACTGAAAAAGAAGCTTTAGAATTTTTCCATAAAATAGAAGGTTAAGATATACTAGCACACACCTCAGTTAATATTCATAAACAGTAAATCCTTACACATTTACGTAAATATACAATGAGAAACTAAGAAGTGTTACTCCTTTATTATATGAGTATACACAATTATTTTCATATAAACACTGCATATACTAAAAAAGGCTTCTGAACATAGAACAACTTAATGCTTTGAACATGATGTCTGAAAATTAAAAGTTGTTTTTTATTTCTTACTTCATAATTATCAAGCACAAGGCAATTACCTAGTATTAGATTACAGGGTGATAATTCAACTTTATTACTTTTGAAATCTTTAAACCCATTTATTTTTACATGAGTACTGTGTCTCTGTGACAAGAACACCTGACAGTTACTCCTGGGGTGGTCACACAAATTAAAAAGATGGAGCAAAAAGGTATTTGTTTACTGTGGTACATTTGTGGAGAAAAATATTTTTTAAAATAACAGAAAACAGACATCAAAGCAGTAAACTGCAGGCTTTCGATGAAGTTCCCACTAGCAGTTCCAAACAATCCAGGATGTGTTACAATCACGCAGCCACAGTAAGAACACTAAAAAAGACCAGACAAAACTTACTACACCCTGAGTACCAGGTTAAACACCATAAGCTCCACCCTTAGCTCCTATGATGGACACATCATGTAATGAGGGTGTGCACCAGTCCTTTGTCACAGTTGCTTTATAAAAAAAATTGTACAGTAATTATTATATTTCTTGACCTCATTTCCTGTAATAAAATGTTGACCTCTTTAGAAGAATGGTGAAATAAAATGTGTTAACACTTTATAGCATTTATTGGTCATGTAAGCATAAAAAATTATAGATATACAGTGTATAGGTATAGACACACGCTCATCTGTAATTCATAATCAAAAACTTACAAACTCATGATTACTGTTGATTTAATTTATATCATGATGGAAAATGTACATTTTGGAAGAGTACTATATCTTTAAATGCAATATCCAATTTTTCCCTATGGACTCTGTACATAATGCAAGTCACTATGTACTATGTACTATGTATAAGTAGTACTATATATTAGCACCCATTGTTTTTCAAGTAATAGTAGCATGGTGTGTAATTCATTAAGTTATTAAGCAAAGATTACATTCCTTTGAATGTGATGCTTTGTTCTTCAGACAGCTCAAATGCCAGTGCATTGACTTCTACCTTTTGTGTATTTAAGCTCAGAAATCATCTCAGCTTTAAATAGGTCTCAATATAGCCTTAAGTCTGGATTTCAGTCAATTAGAATTGTTTGTTCACTGTTTTCCTGGCAGTCAAATATTATATGTTTGTTGTGGTTATTTGTTCACAGACAATTTATGATGATAATAACAGGATTTTTTCAATTTAATGTTTGGTACTGTTTTTGATGTTGATTTTTCTGTAACCCTTTTCAGGCAGTTAAATTCCGCAGTTAAATGGCTTAAAATGAGCTCTTCTCCTAAAACTGTAGTGTAGTCAAATGCAAGTAATGTGAATTTGTGAAAATCTTTAATTTGCGAATGTGTACAAAATCTTTAAGTTAAAAACATCAGTATACTTTACCTACAAATGAGAAGAAGCGATTTTGCCCAACATGCTCATTTGTTTTTGATTTAGTCACATAACTAGTATAAGTCACAAAAAACACTAACCCTCATCACTGGCCATACAAGGAACAACCCAATCACTTCCCCAATACAACATAAAGGAACTTTTTAGACTAGGCAGTCCTAACCTATTTGTATTTTGGTAATAAGAAAAAAACAGATAACACATTTAGACAAAGTACAGAGAGAGCATGAAAACTCAATATAGTCAAGCATCTAAAGTCTTGATTCCATTTGTATGATGTAGGTAGGTCCCTTTTCAGGCCAAGACCCATGGGGGGAATGGGGGGCAAGGGCCTCCATTTTTCTCAACAATCCGACACTGGAGGTGATGTGGTCAGCATCAGGCTTTGGTCAGCCTATTACCCCCAGTACTCATTTGGAAAGCAGGCTGAGTGGACCTGGGAGCCATCTGGAAGGAATAAAAGTACAGTAAGCTCTATCGCTTACCCCTACCTTCTAGTCAGGACCTTCTAGTCAGGAGTTAGACTCCTTTGCTGTCTGAGCTACCACAGCTCCAATTTGTATGATGTAGTAAGGAAAAAAGACTAAAAGAATTGTCCCTCAGAGCATTAAAAACTGATCTAATAACAAACAACCTAGAATTCATATACAAAAGGTTGAGCAACTGTGAATGGTTTAAAGTTTAAAAAGTCCCGATCAAGTCAATGTGTGGTACATTTTCTGTGGGGTTACATAGAAAGACCTTGTAAGACAGGACACCATAAAATGATGTGTGTTTGGTACTATCCATCAAGATTCCCTTCAGACATAAATATACTTCACAAAATCAACAGACAATCTTTTATAAGTAGGCATCTCCTGAGGCAGCTCCAGAACAAAAGGCCAATGATTGATGGTCAAGGACACTGAACTACCCTCTCAAGGCCAAAGTGGAGGATCCCTCCAGGGAGGGAAAAACAACATTGACAGCAGATTCCATGGGCTCTGCATGTTCCATGGATAGATCTTTTGTTTGCTGTTGTATTACCCTTTTAAAGGATGATGCATAGGGCAGAGGGTGATGATAAAGTCTTGCAGTCACCTTGTAGATGACTGTGCAACCAACCATTCAAATTGCTTGCAGTTCACAGGTATGCAGATGGGATCACAGGCATGTGAAAAGCAAAAGAGAAAAATCATTATTTCCACACATGCTGTAGCACAGTTAAAGATCAGTTAAAGATCCTTTTTATTCAACGTAGTTTCAAGAATGTGCAATCACCTTAGACATAATTAAATGTATTATGCAACTAATAGTGTCATATTAAAAAGTATTTATGTACAACACTGTATGCTATGCCTCCTGCATTAAATAGAACATTAACCATTCACAAAGATGATTCAGAAAGAAAGGCTATGATTTTACAAGTTTACCAGTTTACTACTGTATATATTTTAAGTGATTAATCAATTTATTCTATAGCTGTAATGAAGAGTAGGAATGTGTATTAAAGGTCACCTTAAGGTCAACCAATGAATAAAAAAATGAATAATGAAACAAATACCTTTTGTCATAAACATTTAATCATTTCATAAACCACGTTATAATTGTGCTGCACACAGGCGTTCACTCAACTAATTGGTTTGCTAAAGGTAGTTTTGTGTCCCTGTATTAATTTAGGTATGCCTTAACAATTTGAATGCTTATGCAATCATGACTTCCATTTTTCTTTCATATTAATTGTCTATTTACTTCTATCATTTTGTTTTCGCCTCGGATGTGTGGGGTAGGTTATATATATAACAAATGTCAATTGCTACTTCAAAGTATCATCATTGAAGCAATAAAATGTAAAAACTATGCAAGGTTCTAAATACATTTTAAGCCATTGTACAGTACAGTATATGGAATTTGTAGGAGGCAGTGAAATCTCTGCAGCTTTTAAGAAAAAAACAGCCTGTACTACACTTTATTCCTGTTTTTGATTTCAAGCCATATTTAAGATTTGCTGCAACCACTATTCTCAATACCACAGGAAAGAACCATCTCAAATACATGTACTACAAGGAAAAGATGGTAAGCCTGATTGCCCCATAATATGACTTCTTATTTTAGAGAAGGTAAATATACAGTATACTGCACATGCAGCTAGGTACCTCTGAAAGGAATCTATTGGACCTTCTGAAACAGAGGTATTAAGAAAATAATATAGAAAAATGTAATAATCTGTGTGGTTACATTGCTTATGACAGATTCAATGCCTCACATTATCTTCAGAATTTTAAGAGGAATTTCTTGGTGGCACTATAAAATGAAATGGCAAATTTCTTAAGAAAAAAACTACATACTGTAGATAAAGCAAAAGCAGTCACAATTCCACTTAAATACACTGTAATACACAAAATAATTATTTTGTATGCATCCTTCAATATGTAAAATAACACATTATTCCAGGTACAACAGTTATATTTACACAGTACTCTATGTACAGCTGAAGTTCAAAACCAATATTGTTATGATGTCTGATTGGAAAAATATTACTTTCTAGCATGCTTAGCTTCAGCTCAAAAGCATTTATAGAACACAGTAAAGTTGCTCTGATTTCATCTTGCTGATAAAGAACTGAAATCTTCTGATACATATTGAAACAGCTGCTTATGGGCCAAATTATCTTGTTAGATGAACAGTGTATTTTCTGACACTAGCAAAACGGCTGCATGGGATATGAATTAATCTCCTTGGTTACCATCTCCACTTCGTCTGTGCCAAAGCTCTGTGTCATTATGAACTGCTGTTATGGATGGATGCATAATGAAAGTAAGAATGTTGTCATATTCACTATAGCAAAATTTATTCTAAGGTTCTGTTAATACTGTATGTCTCATTCTGCATAGCTATAAAAAACTAAATATTTTGTCCACTTACTAAAATGATGCTTCTGCATCTGCATAAAACCAGCAATGAGTTCTATAAAACTACAGGGGTTAGAGTGGAACTGTGTCAATGTGCAAGTTGCAAAGGAATAAGCACAAAAGGCTAATTCCAAGGTGAAACATAAAAGTCTTACTTTTCAGCATGCAATCAGCCTTTGCTTGCTCCTGTGTAAAACTGCAGCATCAGTGTCAACTGCAAAAAACAATCTTGCTTTTTGATAAACAAAGGGTATTTTCTGTTGACCTCATAGGTAAAACTTGGAGCATATATTTTTTTCAATTTTTTTTTCTCCAGTTTTCAGTTTTTTACAGTTAATTGCTTGTAGAAAACCTACAGAGGCACATGACTAGTGTGGAGGGTGTGGAGGACGTCACACACCCATCATTATTCACGGGGCTCCAGTCGAAACCGTCAGAACCTTCAGGTTCCTCAACCTCCAGATCACTAAGAGACTGAACTGGTCAGAGAACACTGCTGCCATCCTCAGCCCACCAGCGCCTTCACTTCCTGAGACAATTAAGGAAGCGGGGGATGAGCAAGACAACACTCACCAATTTTTACCGTAATACCATTGAGAGTGTCCTGACAAGTGGCATCACGGTGTGGTATGGTGGAGCCACAGTACAGGACAGAAAAGCCATACAGAGTGTTGTGAGGTCCGCACAGAAAATCATTGGGATTGAGCTACCCTCCATCAACCAGATGTATCTTGACCGCTGCCACAATCGGGCTCGAGCTATATTTCGGGACCAAATTCACCCTGGCCACGATCTGTTTTCACACCTGGGTTGTGGTAGGAGATGAGTTGTTGCAGCAGTTGGATTGCAGTATCGGAACACTGACCAATAGGTTCTTTCCCCAAGCAGCCTATATCATAAATAGCTCAAATTAGCGCCTACACAAATTAGCACCTGCACTTTAAGGTACTGCACTGTTTGCACTGTATGTCCTGTCTTGGCTGTATTATAATGTCTATTGTCTAAATTTATTGTCCATGTCTGTTTGTCATTTGTGCCTATTTTTTTTCTCTACTGTTACTGGGTACAGCTGAATGAGTAAGCATTCCAATATACTTGTTGTATGTGGCAAACAAATAAAATCTTGAATCTTGACTAGTAAATGGGTTGCTCCAACATGTAGCTCCATTTGTTTCCTTTTGTTTTTGTTAGTTCTTTATTACAGCCTTATTTTCCCTATATTTTTTTCACACATTGTCATAGACCTTGGTCCACCATGTGATTTTTACAAGATCAAGTAAATCTTTGATAAAATATTTTGATAAAAAAAGGTGTTGTCTTGTACTGCATGTTTGAGTTTTTATAGCTGATCATGATATTATACTTACAGAAAAATAGTCTTGAATATTTCTTTCTGCTGCTGAAGATAAAGTTGAGTTAGATTTCACTAAGACGTTACAGTATCAGTTAAGTGGTAATTGGTATGTGATAGGACGAAAACCTATATGCCTTTTGTGTGGTATTAGAGTTGATAGTTCAGTTTTGTACGTACTTAATCATTTCGTAGTGATTTCACTACGAATAATAACACCCAAGAATTAAACATACTGAATGTATTATGGAATGTTTAACAAAAATCTGGCTTAACCCACTTGGCTAAGGTTTAACTCCATGGCCAAAGGACAAGAAAACAAAGACACTCATGTGGAGTGAGGAGTGAACAAAGGGTAGCTGCAGAGGTTGATATGGGTTGGAGGTGGGAATCAAAAAGACGTATGCAAGGGCAAAAAGGGGAGAAGGGGATTACATGCAGTATTTATAGTGTTTATGAGAGAAAATGATGTGAGGAGTGCTTGCTAATTACTCACAGCCAAGTCTGATTGAATTCGGCTCTTGTCATCCATCCCAAATGTTTGTTACAAACTCCATTTCACTAGGAGTGACAACACCCAAGAATGTACTGAAAGGATTATGGATTGTTTAGTGAAAATTTGGCTTAACCTGCTTGGCTGAGGGCTAACCTCCTGGCCATAGGATGTGGAGGCTAAGACCCCCAAAAGAACCAAACGAGACCCCAAACCACCAATGCAGAGCTAGGGAAAGCAAGGAGAAGGTGAGAGAAGTGTTCCACGATGCATGACTTGAACTGGGAGTTGTTGCAGCAGTTGGATAGAAAGTTGGAGGAGTGTTTGTTTAGGGGTATTTGTATAGGTTTACTGTATGTAAGGGAGATTAGGCCTTCAATGACCTAGTCAAGTGGCTTAATGAGATAAGAATGCACTGATGAGCTGCTGAGGAGACAGCTGTAACCTGGAAGGAATGGCCAGAATTGCTCAGCAGGAAATCCAGATTTTGCAAGGTCATCTTGCAGTTTATAAAGAAACCAGTTTCAAGACAGTTCGAAACCTTTCATTAGCAAAAAGAGGAGCAGTGGGGCATACTCCCTGTAAGATGTGAACCTGAAGATAATGGAGTAGAGGTTCTTAAGGGCTGATAGAGCTAGACTTAAATTGGTCCTACCCAGGTCTTAATTTACATTAAATGTACATTTGAGTAGTGGAAGGACTGACAACGTTTCAAAGCAGTTAAGTAGGAACTGAGGGTGTGAGATGCAATTCCAGATAGAACAGTCAGTTGGAGGTAGTGATGGACAGTGTGATTCAGGGTAATACAAGACCTGAATAAGGAGGAACTGGACAGAGATTCTGTTAGCATCCAGGGCTAAGACCTTGAACTTTGAAAAGAGAAATAGAAACTAAGCAATATTATTGAATTAACCTGGGATGTGAGCTGTGACAATTAGAAATGATTCTTTAAAGATTGTCATTGAGATGACTCAGGAAGTTTGTGATAAGTTGAGAGGATCTTCCTTTGTTGATTATAAATGGCAACATTATCTGAATTAATAAGGACCCATTGTTTTCAATTATGTCCCCAAAAAGCAGCAAAGGAAATTGGAAACTGAACAAAGTGAAAGAATGATCAGAAGGAGTGGTGAAGGTAAACAGTTATGTCTCAGCCTTCTACCACCACTAACATTGATAATAGCTTTCTAGGCAAAAGGAAGACATATTGTAGCTGTAACAGTAAAAACTCTTTCGAAAGAACAAGGGCTATGAACCTTTTCCATTTTGTAACATAAATATCATGACCAAAGTTCTTATGGATCCTGAAATGGACCCTGAAATAGGACTGAACTCATTGTTAACCACTCAATATGTCCACATGGGCACTGTGGAGAGGAAAAAATAAAAACTCCCATCAGAAGAAAATAAATCTGTGGGGGTCCCGGCCCAGTGGATGCCCCCTTCTCCAGGCAGCTAGGTATTATATTGAGTATGGGCTCCGGTTGTAATGCTGTAACTGAGAAGATGCTGTACTGACCCAGAAGCAGCAGTGGTTTGGAGCTACCTTTACAAATCTAAGTAAAGTGAAAGCAGAACTGGGGTGAGAAGGTGGTATCGGTAGCAGCACAGGACAAGAGGAATGAACCTGGAGCTGAATTGGATGCTGTGGATACAGACACAAACAAGCCAGGGATATGAGATGTACAGTAGGATAACTGCAGACAGACCTGGGGCTGAGGAGATGGCATCAGAAACAGCAGGGGCAGAGAGTGAAGAACCAGGGGCTGAATTGGATGCAGAAGCAGAAGAGATCACAGGAGAAAGGGCAAGATTAAAGAACATGGAGGAAAGAATGCAGTATGGGACTTGAGATTCATAGCAGTGCATTAAGAGGATAATAAAGAAAGCAAGAAGAAGCAGAATCAAGGAAAAGACATATGCAAGGGGAAGAAGGAGAGAAGGGGATCACATACAGTATTTATAGTGTTTAGGAGAGGAAATGACATCAGGAGTGCTTGCTAATTACTGACAGCCGAGTCTGATCGAACTTGGCTGATGTCATCCCTCCGAACTTTTCTTCCAAACTCAATTTAACAAGACTTCTGTGACTATAAAACCTCATAAAGTTAATGTGAAGACACAAACATAAAACACAAACAGCAAGGAAAATTGTGCAAAATATTGTTGTTACCGTAAAGAAACAAACAGAAAAGGAAAGCCTTCAGTAACCTATTAATCTGTTTTTTGCTAACATTAGGGCATTACTACAAAAACCTTTAATAAACAAGAAAAGTTGCCTACTTCATTTTCAGTTCCACAGACTCACTCATTGCTCTGTATTTCTTTAACAAATGGAACTGAAAGATTTATACAAAGGGTCTGCTTTTCAATCATTTTTCTATTTATGAAAACCTACAACAAACCTGCACCCAAGATCTACTTTTGATGCAGGACACATTTGTTTTGCGATTTAAAATATTAATATCAATTTACAATAGTCAATTTCCAACTTATGTTTTAAGATTAAAATGTCTTGTTACATGACACCTTTTTCCCCAAATCTATTTTATCATGTGGTTTTAATGAATATATGAACTTGTCTGAAAATCAAAATGCCATGAAAATGTTCCTGGCTTCAATAAAAGAAATAAATATGATACTAGTATAAAAAGATAGATAGGGCTGGTTCACACAATAAGATGTCATGCAAACTATTCTGTAATGTTTTTTGTAAAGATTTTTGTTTCGTGGTAGTGAAAACTAAAGATCTTCTACTGTTTTTCCATCTCACCTAGGATGGCAAAGGGAATTATCAGAAATCAACCAACAATATTAACCTTCAAAAGGTTCACTACTTAACCTTAGCCGTTAAATACTTAACCTTAACCATAGTCTTAAACTGAATTGTTAATCAAATGCAAGCCTGGTTTTGTGCTGATTCTTTGTTCTCTGTTTCCTGCATCAAACGTTATAACTCAAAAGAGTTCATTCAAAATAATTAACAATGATTTAAAAGAGCTTATTCAAAAGAATGATGACTTTGTATACTAAGTGTAAATAAATCAACTGGCTTTAATTATACAGGTATTATGTTTTTTATTATCAGTTTTTTTCTCTCATTCTCCATATTTGTACACAATTTAGCCTTTTCTAAGCTATATACAACAAAATTAATTAAACTATGAAATCGTGACACAATCAGCAACTAGATGATATGGTCTTGACATTGTGTAAGCATAGGCTAAGTTCCAAATGCAGCAATAAAACAATACAAGTAATAAAAGTAATGAAGCTGTAAAGTCCCAGTATAAGAGACAGCCACTGTGTTAAGAATAGACTTTGCTATGAACTATATTAATGTAAAACAACAGATTAATTTCTCAAGATAGTCCAGAAATTTTTACTCTTACCTAGTGTTCCTAATTCTGCTGCTGATAATACCAATAATTTTCAACCCCAAAGGATCCCAAAACATTTTACACACATATAAAGGGACCTTTTTATCCAATATACAGTAGAAGCACCCACCTGGATGCCGTTGCAGTCTTTATGCACTGGCAGTCCCACTATACAGCATAACATTTCAAATGAGGAAAATAATTGATTTAAATGGGAGACATTTAGGCTACATACTTATGTGGCATTTTAAGATTTATTTTTCAAGAACTTGTTAGGTGGCATATTGTATGTCTGTTAGCTGTCTTCTTTGCATCATCTGTACTGTTGTACACTGCTAGGGTGCATGTTACAACTAGCAATATATATTATTTATGGGATGCCTATGGGTAGGAAAGCAGCATCCTGTAAACTGACAGCTCTATCAGTCCATCCAAAGTCATAGTTTCTCAATCCCATAATACCCTGGCTTCTGCATGTGACATTTACAATATGTTCATATGTGTGTCAATAAAACAAAATTGCACATAATGAAAACAATAAAGTAGCAATTATGGTTACACTGTGAAATATGTACAGTTATTTGTTAAAAACTGTATAATCTGTATAATGTAGGCAGGCTTTAAATAAGAAGTGTGAAGAAGACAACTGAACAGTTCACTCTTAAAATAGTAGTATGTGAACTGGCCTAGACAAGTGTGCTCCCTTTGACAGCAATACAAGAGTGAGAATTAGCCTGATGGGGTGAGGAATAGCCTCAGCCAGTTCTTTGCCAGTGGTGAGCTTTAGTTTAGGTTAATTCTCACAAGGCAAAGAAATAACCAGTAGTTCCTGAGAATTTCAGGAGTATAGCAGACTTGTGTTTTACACGGTAGCGAGGTTCCTGACATAGCACGTATACCCAAAATCGCATATAATCAGAACACCCCCCTTAGACCCTCCTATTCCCCTCCTTCAAACAACTAAAATCATTTGTAAGTATAGTGGTATGTTTAAGTATGTAGTTTAAAGTACTATGAAAACAGCAAATCTAGTACTGCAGTAATACTGCAAATAAAGTACTGTACTATATACAAAATAGATCAAATGAAATTTAATAATAACAAAATGCAGGGAAACAGAAGATACAGTACATACTGTACAGTAGCTCTCATGAATAGCCTTCTTTCTGTCTCTAATTGTATGACTCCGGCACTTTTCTTGACTTGCCGATCCACTTTGTGCAGTACTTGTTTTCCATTTATGTGCCATATTGGGGGTGATGCTGCACAATAAAGAAAGCATAGTGCACCAGATTTGAATTGGAATTTTCTTTGATTTTTCTTTTTTTTTTCTATTGCTGATTGCGTATACGTGAATTAGTGTAAAATAGCATAAAATGCAAGAACACAATTATATGTTCTTGATTGGAAATTATCTTTTTTCTGATCATTTGTTAATTTTAAAAAGGAGATCAATTTCCTAATATAAAACAATCCATTTAGAGTAGACTTTGTATCACTAGTGTTGATAAACATCAGCAATACAGAGATCCTGTTGCAGTTAATGCAGTTCTAATCACAGCCATGCTATAAAGTAAAAACACTGCAAATGTTAATTTTGTGTATTTGTTCCAAACAGCTCAATAATAATTATGGATACAAATGCATGTGGTAGAGTCTATTATAGGATACTTGGGTGGATAATGCAGGGCTTAGGTGATAATATGAGGACTGATCCCAGCTGCCCTTATAATGTTTAACCATGATATATCTTAATAAAAGCAGACAAAGCATTGTACAGCACAATGGAAATATGTCAAAAATAAAAACCCGGAGGTGTAAGAAAGCATTTTACAGGCCTTGGAAAAACATAATAAATTTAATGCATGGTGGAACCTGGGGAGAAGTAGAAATGCTTCTTACAGAATGAAGCACTCAGCATTTTTCGAACAGATGAACACAGCACAGACTTGAAAATATTTATTTAAATTCCAGTGTAATTTATTTGAACTATTATTTACTGGTCAAGACATACTGTATGCTGAAGGACCATGTAATTTCAGTATAATATGTTCAAATCTATTTAAAAAGATATGATTGGTTAATTGTATGATATTCAGTATTTACTGTATAACTGCAATTACTCTAAGTTGGAGATGTGATTAAGTTAAAAATCATCAATTAACATTGTAATTTGCTTCTATTATCAATACACCTAAAATATATATAAATACTCTTTTTAGATTTAGATTTCTATTATCAAATGAAGGCAGAAGATGGAGGAGACAGACAAATGAGCTGCAGCTTTCAAGCCTTCATCGGTACAATATGAAAGCTCACATAATAAAAAATCTGATGAACTACAGTATATGAATATAGCCCTAAACATAAAACAGGTGTCATTTCATTAATCAACCCTTACCAATTACCAATCACAAATATCATTCCAAACTATACAATTAAGAAGCACTTCTAACTAACTACTGTTAATTGCAGCAATCACATCTACAAAAAGACTTTTGACTCTTTGTACATAATGAAGTTTCTTTTAATAAAGTCACCTCTCCTTATGCCGGATTTAAGACATTCAATGCCAATAAACCAAGAGAAACACACCTCATGACAAAATCAATTAAAATGACTTGCTACAGATGAATGTTAATCCTATGTAGAGGTTTGATGGTTTTACTGAGACAATTATTAATTGTAGCAGTAATCACGAGGCGGTTTGTTGTGGCTTTTAGAAAATCAATCGTCAGAACAACTAACAACGCACACACACGGGTTCAATACACGAGATACATTTATTAATATAAATTGTGCACCAAACATATGCTAGTCTGCCTGGATACAAGCGGCAGACCTTACTGTGAGGGTTATCAATATATAGTACAAGGTATATAATCTCGAAGAGATGCAAACACAAAGAGATACACAACAGAGAATATATGTCAATATATATCGTTCGGTTACCAAATCGCTAATCAGTGTTATTACCCACTGTTACTCTAAACTCGGAAGTAAATACATTACTCATGAATTAAATTGATAACAACTTGTGTTGAGGTACAATTGAATTCTCGAGACGCAATGTAGAACATGGGGTTTACTTATCCACTGTGTATGGATTTGGAATTTCCCGACACAAACACCAAACCAGCTGACAGGCTCTGTTGCAGCCTCTGTTCCAGCGGTTGTCCAATGGGCATTGTCCCGGCGTCCTCTGGCTACCGGCCAACCAGATGAGGTGCAGCTCGGAGTAGGACGGGCGGAGTAATCTAACTGCGGCGTGCAGGGCAGTCGTTGCTCCGAGGGGATCTGCCAGCAGACCGGCTGGCTAGTAGAAAGCCTCTATGCACAGAGTTTGACCGCGGGTCCTCGCAAGTCACTCTTTTGCCCGTGAAGAAGCTGCTTCGTTCCCGGTCCAGCGCTGCTTCTGAATAAGCTATTCAGGTTGTCGACGAGGGTCCAACTGTAGGCTGCCGTTGATCAAGCGGAGCATTCACGTTGGTAGAATTCTGAGTACGTACGGGATCCTCGGCCTCGTGCTTAGAAGAAAGTCCAAGTCCCAGTGCAGACAACAGCAGTTGTCACGTGATTGTCTCTGAGGATGCGCGAAAATGGCCAAGGAGAGCCCCTACCTGAGCTTGTACTCCCTTTTTAACAAAGACACAGATGTGTGCTGATTGGTTGAGAGTTTGGCGGGCATTGGAGACCCACGTGGTGTTACCACGCCCTGCCAGTCCCTGATTGGTTGATCAAGGTGAGATATGAGTCACTTACTCCTGACACTTAGGAATGCAGTCCAGATGTCCATTTGGCACTCCCTAGACAGATAGGCGCCAATGGATGACCATTGATCATGATAGCCAGGCTTAGCTAAGTGCATCCCCGTTTGGGAGCTGTCCCTTATGTAAAGAAAACATCTTAAATCAGCCTGCATGAATACTTTCTCTGTGGCTGCACCACAGAGATGGAGAGTGAGATGGGGCCTCATTTAGGAAAGCACAGCAACGCTTAATTCTGTCTTATTAACAAGCATTGCCGCTACATCTACATAGCACATATCTTATTCTTGAATTTGTTAGTGTTTTTAACAACATAACACAATCAACATGGACTTTTCATGTAGTAAATTACAAATCTTGCAATACATATTATCCTTCCTTCTATATATCCAATATATGTTTGTAAGAATGCTTACTTGTTTCATTATTTCATTATGTATTTTAAGTTGCACTGTCAATTGAAAACTTTACTTGATTAATTTTGAGTTGGGCAATTAGTCTTTTCTGCACAACCCTTAATGCACTCACTTGTGCAGTGCATATTTTAGAAAGATACATTTGTAGGCATGTAATTAATCAATGTGTATTTAATTTTGATTCTTGCACCATTCAAGAAAAAAATTAACTCCTGATAGCAAAAGGAAACAGAGGTTGTCTGAGCAAAATCTATTTTTCATTTCAACAGATCTATTTTTCAAGTTTTTTTTTAGTTTAATTATTGTCAATTAAACAAGTTGTAACAATCCAGTGTCAATACACTAGAAAAACTTTTTATAGATGAAGCCTTATTAATTACTTCATGAAAAATGCTCAAGGCTTGAACCATCTGGAACAGTAGTTCTCAAAGTGTGGTCTGAGTGTGCGCCAGGTGGTCCGTGCGCTGACCTTATCATCTTTCTTAAAGCAAGTCTACACTGTTTAAGTCAGAGGAAAGAATATTCTAGTATCCGCTACTAAGGGACTCCCCCTAGGAGCACCATTAAGAACTGCAAGCTGTAAATAGTGGAAGGAGGGAATTGTGTGTTGGTTCTACGTATCGAGCTTTCACCAGCCGTTAATGGGACTGTGTGTGTCAGTAATGGGACAAGCACCAGCCTAGTCATAGGCTTGGCTGGCTTGAGGGTCTGCCGAATTTCCATTCATTCTATTCATTCTCCTTGGCTGTCTTCTGTTGCCTTTGTGTTTTAATGAAGTTTGAGTTATGGCGGACCACCTCGCCTCTTAATTTTCCCCATCAGCGCCTATTGCTTCACTGTTTTAGTTTTATGCACCAAGAATGAAATGATGTCACACATTGAAAACGAGACAGTCAGTTTAGCAGCAATGTCCTTGCCATCATGCAGCAGTCTATTGTCATAAGTGATGCACGGGTCGGCTTTATTTTTTACCCACACCAGCCCGACACGATTTAAAATGATAAAAGTACTGACCCGAAGCCGGTCCGAACCCGCTCCGTTAGAATTTACATCGAACAATATTCAAACATTCATTTGATCAACATTTATCGAAACAGCATATCCAGATTCCTTGTTTTAAACAAACTAAAGTAGCCTAGTCTTGTGACTGTCATTTTTGTAAAGTGCTTCAGAATCAATGCAGATAACGTAATCTGTGCTTTTTTCTTCAGTTGTGCTGACTAGCTTGCCAAACTTGGCTCTTTTGTCCCTCTCTCTTCTTTATTTTAATCTCACTGTTCTGGAGTTGTATCCTGATCTTCTCTAATGAGGTCGCCATTGTGTTTTTTTCTTTGTAATACACTGTTGTCTGCTTACGTTTTCTCCCACTTTGACTTGTGATACAACCAATTGGGGCTTAAATATGGTAAAACGCCAGTTTTAAACCTTCAAATCACTTAAATTTAAGATACTGTAACGCATACGCCTCCATTGCTTGCGAGAGCTGGCTTACCAGAGCGGTGACGTCACTGCCCTTCCCTGTGAATAGCAGGGACCGCAGCCGCTGGGCTAATGGGCGATTTCCCTTTGACTCAAGAGGCTGGGTCCCTGTTGAGTGATGCTGGAGGCCTGGGTTCAAGTCCCTGATAGTGGGGGGCTGACCTGATGCGGCAGTGGTGAGGATGCCCATGTGACCCCTGAAGTGTTATGTTGGTGTCAGAAGTGGGGTGGGATAGCCCTTTGCTGAGGACAGCGAGTTAAGCGGGGGAGAGTGTAATGCATATGGCCTCCATTGCTTGCAAGAGCTGGCTTACCAGAGTGGTGATGTCACTGCCCTTCCCTGTGAATAGCAGGGACCACAGCTGCTGGGCTGATGGGAGATTTCCCTTTGGCTCAAGAGGCTGGGTCCCTGTTGAGTGACGCTGGAGGACCGGGTTTGAGTCCCCGATGGTGGGGGGCTGACCTGATGAGGCAGCGGCAAGGGCGCCCACGTGAACCCCGTAGCGTTACAATACAAATGATTTTCTATTGGTCATATATCAACATGCACCCGCCCAACCCGATCTGAATGTTTTTATTAACCCGAGTCACTAATTGTCATGATTGCGTGGTTATGCTGTTTACATTTTGATATGCAAGTGTGGTTCGACCTTTGCACTTATTACTGTTAGTACCATTTTGTTCTTACTTTTGAATATCTTACTTTGAGTTTGAAAGTTTCAAAGTGTAATTTAAAAGAAGCAGTCAAAGCAGAAAGGTTATTTTAGATCACAGGCTCAAATCTGGGACTCCAAAACGCAAATATAGCGACGGCAGTACCAGCACAAGTGCGAGTAAGATGCAGAATAGAAGTGAAAATGAGAGTGAGGCACCAGCAGTGCTTTAATTCTAATTCCAACAGCTTGATAAATGTGATGTGCAAGGAAGCAGAAGGTGTGCTTGATGTGATGTCTTTGTCTGCTTCCAGACATGAGACTAAAGTTGTCCAACTTGTATCCAGATATCACTTCTCTGATTGCTCAACAAAAGCAGCTCCATTCTTCACATTAACTTTTTAAGAAATAAAAACATTTGCAAAATATGCAACTTTGTTTGTAAAAATATTAGTACTTTTCATAAAATTTAACTCAATATTAGTTATTTTTAGTACACTAATAGATTTTTACAGGGTAAGAAGTCTACGTAGGCATAGGTGGTCCACCGGATCTGTGACTTGGTGAAAGTGGTCCGCCGACCATAGAACCACTGATCTTGAAGATACAGTATTGCTTTAAATGTTTCAAATCTAAATTTGGGCAGGTATTCTAAAATGCACTCTTAACTTCCATAACAAAAACTTGTAAAATGTAAAAGTGTTGAAGAGCCAATGTATTGGTTTTTGATATATTTTCTCACACAACTTGTAAAATGATGTTTGTGCATCCCAGAAGAAAAATGATCAAGTTGATATTGCTATATCACAATGCAACAGGCATTATAGTACATAATAATTTGGGGGATCTCATTAGGATAACAAATGCAGCTCGAAAGAATATATACTGTTGCTCAATGAAAACACAGTGGTTCATGTTTTTACTCACTATCTCATTGGGCAGATTCATAAAATTATTTGCATTTTCATTATGTTAATTGTTTGAGTGACATTGTTTCTTGGGATACCAAAAGCTGAGTTTCAAATCTAGTGTTTGTTGTTAATTAAGTCAAAAGTGGCAAAACAAGTTAAGAATCTGCATAAGTGATCATTCAAATGAGAGTAGAACAGCCAAAGATACAACCAATGTCTAAATAATTAAATGGCATGACTGAAGCTGTAAACTCCGAATGTACCTGAAAATTAGATGTTCTGCTTTTACAGTATGTCCATTTCACAGAGAAATCATAAAACCAAAAGAAACCAGGAAACCAGCTCACTTTTATGGGTGAAAGAAATGAAATGTCAGGAAAAAAATTCAATAAAAAAAATCCAAACCTGAAATATGTTGAAGTATTAGAAATGTTGACAGCATTTGCAACCAAAGTATTTTCTGATAAGTCTCTGTCAGATTTAAACACTGCTTCATAATATATAATACTCTCTGTATAAACAGTTTCATATTCTGCATTTGAATCCAGCTATTTCCTGCAAATAGAAAAACATACAACATTGCAACAATATTTGGACTTGTTTTCTTTTAGCCTGAAACTAATTTTGTTCACATTATATCTTAAATAGCTCTGCTTGGTAATCGTATCTGTTTATATATACTCATGATATGCTGCGTAATTAGTTTTTGAACTAATTATACATTCCTGTTACTGATAGTACTGCAGTAATCTGAACAGCTTCCTATTAATGCATGATTTCCCCTGATACATCTAAGATCAGTCACTTCTTGTGTGACTGTCTGCACTAAATATATGCTAGGACATACACCACTGCTTGTCATAAGGAACGTCTCCTTGATGTTAGGACAATGGAAGCTTTTGGGAACTAATTCTACTAAAGTAACTAGTGCCTGGTTTCCATTTGTAACACATTCTCAAAAAGGCGTGGAAAAATTGTGGAAGTGCTTAGAAAACACTAAAGTTATGACTTAAGCAAAGACAGAGGTGTCATTTTGGGAAAATGGTATACTAATTTCATTACTTTCTCATGTCCTTTGTCAGGATTGCTGCTATTAATTAAGAGAACCTGTAAAATGAGACACATCTGGTCTGAATGTCCAATTAGTACAAAGAGGGGATGAAATTCCATGTGATGGAAAGGAACCAGTGGGATAGGCTCTTCGTGTAATTGGTCATTCTTCAGGGTTAATTAAGAGACTTATAAAACCAGATAGGTGAAAAAGAGTTTCTGCAGAGTAAACTGTATCTGTCTCTGTAAGTTCCCTCAGAAATTGAATTTCAAACCACAACTCACAAGTTATATGACAAATCAACCATAAAAACAGGGAGCTTTGGAAATAAATCAGAAATAAGTTAGTAAAGTGCTCTGATCATTAAATGGTCAGTTATTCATTCAAGTACATTGACGTTCATCATTAAGATGTGGAATGTGAATCTTACCATCCAGACAGTATCTAGATCAGACCAACCTTCCAATTTGAGCAGCCAGGCAAACAGAAAGCTGTTAGAGATGCCACAGTTATTCTAATAATGACTTTGAAAACTTCAGAGTGTCTGAAATAGGCATCACTGTCCAAACCTCAACAAAATCCTGTCCCTACATAAACCTGGCCTGTATGGCTGAGTGGCAAGAAAGAAGTATTTACTGAATAAGTTTAATCGTGAATGTCTTATGAGATACAGGTATATGGTAATCACGTGACCAAAGGTTTAATGGTCGCATGAGTTACAAGTTGAAATTTTTTATTTTTTAAGTGCAAAATGTTATATCTGGTGTAAATAAAACAGCACATGACTCAATTAACATCATCCCTACTGTCAAATATTGTGGTGGCAGCATTATGTTCTGGGGATACTTCTCATCAGCAGGAACTAGGAAGCCTATCAAGACTGAGGGGAAAATGGGTGGAGCAAAGTACAGAGAGGAAAACATGCTTGATTTACCTAAGAATCTAAAACTGGGTCAAAAATTCACATGGTAGCAGGACAGACATAAATCACAATGTCAACGCCACACTGAAGCTGTCTGACAAGAAGAAAATAAATGTTGCTGAAGCCGTCGTCACACTACAGGACTCGGCACAACTTCTAGTCGGGGAGCATGTCAGATCTCGCTGCTGAATCTCGCTGCCTTTTCTGTCATAGAGGGTGTCAAATTATACACTAGGAATCTCAGGGGGTGACTAACACCCTCACAACTTTTAATCACAGTTCCAAATCTTGTATTGCGTCACGAAAGTACCGCAAGGTCGCCTCATTTGGGCAGTCAATTAACGTGGAGCATACTGGAATAAGAGGAGGTGCACCACATGAAAGTAAACAATTAACATGGAGAGCAAGCACGTAAACATCTTGAAAAATGTAACACAGGATTTGTTTTCCATAAATAAACATCTTCAAAAAAATATAATTCTTCTTTATAAATATAGAACAAATAAAAAAAAATAAAACACCTTTAAAATAAATATTGTAAACAAATTTGTTTTGCTCTATAAGTGTAATATAATGGGCACATCATCTCACAAGTACACATCTGGCTCACTGCTCACCCCTACGACTTGCAACTCACTACCAGTCTAAATCAAACCAGTTTGAATTTATTGTAGTGAGTCGCAGAGAGGACTATTAAGAGCGTTATGACTGAGTTGGTGGGGGCGGTCACACTACACAACTGATTGTAATGGGCATGCGCTGCAACACTCTCCAACTTGCTGTGATTTTCTTACGGTTATGTAAATGAAGGCTACGACTGAAAAGTCATGTAGTGTGACGCCGGCATGAGTTGCCCAGTCAGTCCTGACTCTAAACCAATAAAAAAATGTATGCAAGATTTGAAAGCAAGATTTCACTTTATACATCACTTTGTAGTCATTTAACCTCTTTCACAGAAGCCTAAAAGAAATTCTATACATTTAAAAGAAACTCTTTATATTACTTGTAATTCATCAAAATGTGATATTATAGGTGGGGGATGAATATGTTTGCAAGCCTTTATATTTATAAAAATGGATGGATAACTGAAAAATACCAAACAGTAAACAATTAATAAACAGTAAACACTTAATATTATAACAAAACTATTAAACAGACAGTTCCTTTTTCCATAGTGTTTTTTATATATAAAATATAAATAGGGACCAGGTATCCCCAAAACATGCACATAGCTGGATTAGCTTCTCTGGGATTAACAGCTACGGCCGTATTTATTCCCAGCAATACGGTGGTTCCTGCAATTTCCCAGATGTTTGTAGGCATGTATTTACAGTATGTCAGTGAGGGAGCAACTGCTTCTCCTCTAATAGGTGCTCAACCTCCTATATTTTGCTGCTGATGTTATATTGTGTTGAGCCTGACCGCACTTCCTCTTTTTTACCATGTGGGTACAGCAGTCGTCACTGTCAACTAGGACATAAAACATAGTTGATATTCAATTAAATTGTCCTTGTGTGGGTGGATGTCCAGCAGTGGACTGGTATAGTCTGGTCTTGCTCCCTATGTCTGCCAGGTTAGGTTCTGTTGCTAGTCCCCTTAAAATGAAGTGTCGATGAATAATGGATGCATGGAATCTATGGTGCATTACTTACAAAATTGCGAAACATTGTACTTGTAAATAGAGGGCATGCATAATTGTTATGAGATGATTAATTACTCTTTGTTTTGTCTTTGCAGCACCAAGCACAGCACTGTATGGGATTACAGGAAGTGCTGAAGTCCTTTTTGCCTGCTGGTACCTGGTCTTGGCACTTTCCTCTTTCATCAGTGTATATTAGCCGAGGACAGCCACTCACAATGACTGTAAAGAACCCTTAAAGCATTTACGAATCCTCTGACATTGCTGGATGACGGCTGGATCCAATCTGGTACAGTTTGTTAAAAGCAGCGTGGGATATAATCAGCATTACTTATGTGGGGATGATCACCTTCTGTGGAATTTCTCATTATGTAAATACTTGAAATTTAGTTCTCTTTTTTCTGATTACCCTCATTACCTTGTGAATCAGTACACATTGTCATTTTCAAACTTCTAAAAAAACTATTTTTTGGGGGGGGGCATTAATTGTCATTTTCATGTCTGTTATCATAAATTGCTAAAAAAATGCTACGTTCTAGTTTGCCAAGTCAAGAATCCAGATTATGGCAGCAAATAATTTAAGACTTCTGTAGTCAGTGTTCAGTGTTACAACGCCTGAATGCTGCAGTGAAAAAAGAAATGAAAGCTATGATTTACATGCCACTAAATGACATTCTTGAGTGAAATGATTGAGAGAAAAAAGACCTGAAAAAATGCATAGATGCTTTTATCACAAATTGTGCTCAGCTGACAGGTTATAATTAAAGTAACACACGTAGCATAACACTGTTTATCCCACAAAGGTCATCAGAATCTTTAACATTTTTGTCTCTTTTAAAAGAGAATGAATGCTTAGATGCTGTTTATGGGAATAGAAATATATCAATCAAGAATGTTTTGCTGCAATTCCTTCCTAACCATTTGTGAAAATATGTCAGTTATGCTAGAATAAAGAAGGAAAAGCAATCTTAACCTAAAACTTGCACAGATATATTGAGGGTAACATAGAGTTTAATAGATTAGGCAAGTTGCAGATTTGTTTGTTTTATGGTGGTGATATATTGGTAATATGTATTGAATATCCCTTGTATAAAGTCTAGACTGATTGGTATAACAGACCCATATAATATAAAGTATACAGTGCACACTGTATAGATCTTGTTGTATTGGATATTAAAGGTGCAGGGGTTTGCTATTAGCATTGTGACCTTCATGTGCCTGGTTTATGCACTTCCCAATACTGCTGTTACAGTAGTGTAAAGTAGATAGGGGAGAAGACATGCACAGTCCTTTTGTGAACTCGTGAAAGAGAAGAAATGTAAACTGTAAGTTTCCTCACAAAAAAGAACCCAGAGGCTTTTTTCTATATGTTATGCATTTCTAAAACTAGTGACACCCTTTTGCCAGTAATTGGAATAGTATCCTGTTGATATTATACTTTTTTCTGTTTTCTGTTTTATCTCTAACACCCAGCCTGCACAGTTATCCTAGAACCTTGCATAATTACAAATAATTTATACATCTTTTAAATCAAAATTGAATGCTCAAATCAAATACTTTTAAGACTGAAATAGTTAAATGTTTTTAATTACTGCATTTGAACTTAATCTTTAAATATTACTTAGGTAAAAGACAGCTCCCAGTCTTGTATATCCTAGTTACTCCACAAAGTTGGCCTGTATGACAGAGACAAACACATTTCAAATCCCATATCTAGCTATCAACAAAAAATGTATGTGAAACTGCAAACATGTGTCAAACATGTCAAACACAGGACATCACCCAGTTGAAAGCAATCCTTGCTGTCAAGCAATGTAGATATACATTATGAGCTGCTTTTCATTGGAAGGAACCTGGAAGCTTGTCAGAATGGAGGGGAAAATAAAATAAATTACACTCACCTCATTGACGAAAACCAGCTTCTGTCTGCTAAAACTTAAAACTGGGATGAAAATTCACCTATTAGCAGTAGAACTATTTTAAAGAACAAAGCTTGGCCCTGTGCTTGTGGTCCTGGGCACCACTAAGTCAAAGTCATGGACAAAGCATAATCAATCATCAACCAACTTAACAGGGGACAGAAAATGGGTTGCACCATGCTACACTAGTTTTACTTCTCAGTTTTTGCGTATGTATGGTTTTAAGTCTTTGGAATTATAAACCACTACAGCCTCATTTGTATCCTGGGTTTGCTTAGTGTGCCATCCATAAAAGTGTTCAGTTTGAGCATTCAAGTTCTGATTTAAAATATTAAAACATGTATACATCATTTTTAATTCAACAACATTAGACATGGTTGGAAGGGTGTGAATCCTGAATTGTATTAAATGTTTATACTATACCGGAAGGCATTAAAATGCAATGAATGAGTATTGTAACCAATACAATTTATTATAGTTTTAATGCTACACATGTGAGATACATTTTTAAAAATGCTATTTTAGAAATGCTATTGATTAGAGAGAGTAATGCTGTATTATGTAGTAAATTATCAGTGCATTTTCAGCTCTGATTACCCTTTCAAATTTTGTTTTCCACATGTCTCTTATCAGTGAATAATGTGATAATGTTTTATCAGGGATTGAATCACATAACCGAGTAAAGGCTAAAAAACATGTATGCATTTCATTATCTTCATTAATGGGTTGTAGCAAGAAGTAGGCATAAAAAATTACCACTTAAAATTCTGAAATAGAGAAGTCTCTTAAAAGAATTAGCGTACTAAGATTCTCATTTATAATCATTGTATATTTACAAGAATGAAGGCATACAGTGTAAGCCAACATCTTGCCTTAAAGCATTTACAGAAATGTAGCTTCTTTCAACCTACTGTTAATGAAACTATTGGGAAACCCCATCTTTTGAGAAACTCCACTGAAACACTGAAAAAATACTTTGTTTATATTCTGTATGGTGATGGCAGGAGCCTTGGTACTTTCTTCTCTTTCTTTCTCATCTTTTTTTTATATTGTAGTATGCTTAAATATAAGTCAGATTCTAAGGTTATGATATACACTCTAATGAATACAGTACATTCCATTTCTTAATCTTTTTTTGAGCAGGTCAATTTTATGACATACAGTAGAGATGTGGCTTTTGAATGTTTATTTTAAAAAATCATTTTTTGACTTTTGAATTGGTAAAAAAGTCATATTTCCTGAAAGTGGCAACACTACACTCATTTGGTCTCATTCATTATAAAAAAAACAGTGACTTACAAGAATTAAAAACTGGCTTACAATAATTTGATTAGTGGGTATTAAATTATCCTCTTTTTAGATATTAAATGATTATAATGTTGGAAATGTTGGTACTGTTTCCCCTAGTATTTTGCCACCATAGTGATGAAGTATTTGAAGCTAAGTCATATACAGTAACAATGAAATAAGTTGGAATAGTAAAAAGGCTTTTAAGTAATCCACATGGCAACACAGGGCTGTATTAAATGTGCCTTTGTTGTATTTAATTAAGTTAAATGCCACAGTCAATACTCATCTATATAACAGTTAATATAGTTGTAGATAAGACATTTTGGAAGCCCTAAAAACATTTTTATTTAATTGGGTACTCTATAAAAGTATTCATTAAGTAAAATGAAACAAGAAAATAATATTTTTCTCCTTTAATAATCATTGTAGACTATAAATTTAATTTATTTTTTACCCCAAAATGTAAAATATTATCTACAGTAAAAGTAAACAACTTAAGCTATTGAAAAAAATAAATCCTAATAAACCATACCTGGTCTTATGTTAAATATGCCATTTTGTAAATACTGTACACCAGGCCTGCATAAGCTGTCCATTGCTTCAGATACATTAGAACGTATTATGTGAACAAGTAAAAGTTATTAAATTTAAGTTATTATTAAGTATTAAATACAGTATTATTTGTAAATGACAGTATGTCATATGATGGAATAAGGACATTTTTCAAAGTACAATATTGCTTTATTTAATGTTTCAATCTAATTTAACTGAAAAAGAATGTCCGAGAATGAAGTCTAGAAGAACAAATCGCGCTAAAGAAATAATCCAATAAATATAAAGTGTTTAGAGTTAAGTGCCTATTAAAAACATTAAATGAATTTAAATGAAAAGAAGCAAAGCTATTTTACTACAGCTACTCCAGCCCTGACACCTTACTTACCGTACTTACCCTGATACCACACTTCAAGTGTTATTCAATGACACTTGCTGAAAACTTTGAATTTTCATTTGAAGCAGAATTGTTTTCATTTAACATTTTTTATGTTACAGGTATTAACAGCAGCAGTTAATAAGACAGATGTGTAGGGGAAAAGTAATAATGTTTTTTGACATAAAAGATTAAAATAATTTTATTGGGGTAAACAAAACCTTAGATTACAGGAAGACATAAAAGAACAAAACTCTTCAAATTGTATTAAGTGTAAAACTTAAAATGGTACCTCAACAGTAAAACCCATCAAATAACCCTTGGTTAAATTTAGGATTAATTATATGGCCTATATTTTATTGTTTGTGTAAAAGGAATATGAATATAAAATACAAACTAATAGTTCCATGTGTTATATATATATTATTTTTCAATCGCTTGAAATTTAGTTGAATAATTTACAGTTAGATAACAACATTTATGTGTGGTTTACAGTCAATATAATTATAATCTGTACCATTTATTTCAAGTTTTAAAACCCACCTTCAAAAAATGGTTTGTCTTCCTGAACAGACAAGCCATTGGTCTGTTAGCTTTTCTCTTCATATAGTACTGTAGGTACTTCCTTCAAGTTCACTTAATCTGGTTGTACAACATATTATGACTGGGAATATATGTGAAAATACTATAAGTGCTCTGAAGTTTTGTGTTAAGACATTATGTGCAAATCGATCTGTACAATTATAGCTCTTCATTGTGGTTAAATATAATGTGGTCAAGTAATATGGTCAGACCGGTAACAAATTGTTTTTTAAGAAATACAGTACAGGTAATGTAATCTTTGGGTGTTTATCATTTACGTAAAAGCAGGATTTAAAGCACAATCTAGAAATTGTCTTATTAGATTATAGCATATTTGTTGTAATATTGTTTATTATCATCTTTAAAAGAAGTGATACATTACTGAGAAGCATTAAAAACATACAAAAAATGCAGTTGGTTCCAATAATCATACAGGTACAGTATGCTGCATTTTTTATGTTTCTCAGTATATACAGTATATACTGTACATATCCCTTTAGCTCTAATGCAGTGATTTTGATTGTATACATGCATATGGTGATCTGTGTTGAAGCAGATATGAAAAATTCAATTTTATTTGTACTGTATTATTTAACAACACACTCTTAAAAGTCATGCTGTACTTCAGATATTTTTACAAAAAATATATATACACATCTATTACCTACCATATAAGCCTGCCTGTTTCCCCTTTCTGTGAAAGCTTTCTAAATTATGCATTTTCCTTAAAAAAGTTAGGATACGTTTCCCCTCAAAACAATGGTGCTGCCTCATATTATACAATATGTAACAAATATTTGATTCTATTGCCCATGTGCAGTATTTTTTGTATAGCAAAGAAGTTAGTTCTTTTTCAGTGTTGGCGGGTGTGCTATTTTAAATATTGTAGCCTTAAATAATAAGTGTAAAAGAGTCAGTTTACATAATTTTATAGTAAGAATATACCTTTTCCAATACATTTTTAATTGTACCCTTAGTTAAACTGACAAACAGAAAGAAATATGTGCAAAATCATTGAAGACTCTAATAAGCCATCCCCCACAGGCCAAAACTCAGGGGAAGATGCTGACTCATATTCAGTTAGATTAAAGGTAGTATTATTGGCCATTCTGCCATATCAGAAAGTTGCTTATTTCAGGAAAGGACTGTGGCAAACCAGAGTATATCCAAGACATACAACAGAAATACAGATCTTATAAAAGTGATTATATAAATTATGATTTATTTAACTGTATGATATCAAAATGGATTAATTCTGCTTTGAGGTATTGAGCTTACGTGGAACAAAGGAAATTAACCTTATGCTAAAACTTAGTTGGTGTATTGTTTAAGCAGTATTTACTTAATAAACTTAATCCTGGATACAGTTTGTACTTTTACTATAAGTTGCATTTTATAAAGAAATGGGCTGTGGATTTGTATCATACCTGGGGGCTGCATGACATAACAGTATCTTTAAATAGGCGAGACTTGGTAAACAGATGCACAAATCCAGCCTTAAGTTAAAAACAGTGTGAGAGATATAATATTTTTCAAAACAAAAATAAACAAAAGCCTAGTTCTCTTTTTGAGCTCTAATTAGACTACTTTTGTGAATCCCCTTCCATCAGTTGCCGGGCAGCTAAGCTGCTTACCAACATCAAAACAAAAGTTTCATCCAATTCTTTTCTGAACCTTGTGCGTCATTTGTTCTCTCATACATTCTCTCAGCTCTTTCTCTCACTTTTTTCTTACAAAGCAAGTCTCCAATTTGCAGAAACGTTTCTTCCAAACTCTTTACCAAAATGCACTAACAAAGTGTCCATGGACTCGTTGCTTGGTCGCTTTTTTGCTCCCTTCTCCCTCTGATACATCATATTTAGGCCTCTGCTTTCCTCTTAGACCTGGGGTCGACAGTCAGTTGAAAGCCTGCTCTTCCTGGTTTTTGTCACCCAACCAGTTGTCTTCATCTAGGTGGTCAAGTGACAAAGGATAGCAGGTCATTTCCTATTGCTGTCTGGGGAATATGGTTCCAACAAGAACCTTCATCTTGTCTTCACCTACTGCCCTCTTTCAAGGTGTCTTGCACTTTTAATAAAAAGTATAAATGAAAGTGAAAAAAAAGGGAACAAGAACAGCTTGCATATAATAAAGTTTGTGTCTCCTTTGCAGAGTGTAAGTATAAGAGTTTTAAGTTTCCTGCATTTCAACAGAAAGTACACCCTAAAGAACACATATAAAACTGCGACTTTCACCTCCATAGCTGGAGTTTACTGTTATTTGCCCGTGATGTTCCCCCTCTTCAATTTTTTTTCAAATTTGTAATTACCAGGCCACAAAAGACTTTCTGCTCTCTTGACTTGTTCAATTGACAGTTCAATTATTCTGATTTAAAAACTCTAAACGTGCCAAATAAATACCAGTCAGTTCTCTTACAGTATTTGGACATTATTCTGCTTTGTTATATACAGTATGTTTCAGTTAATTTCAGCCTAAATTGCTAAAACAAATTGCCCCAACATGAGTATTTGAATGGCAGAATTTCATATGAGACTTTCATCATTGCAAAAATAGATGTAAGGGGTACATTTGCCCTTTTTATATGATTTTTTATATTAGATCCACAGTTGCATTTTATAATGAAATAGGCTGTGGATCTGCATCATACCTGGGGGCTGGATACCATTACAGTATCTTTGAATAGGCAAAATACAGTAGGTCTTTATAAACGGATGAACAATTGTCTTAAAATAAATTTTAAGCCTAAAAATGAATAAAATTGTGAAAGTAACTGAAAGTATCGTTCAGTTTTAAATATGCTATGTACATGCTTACTTCTCTCACTACAGCTATATTGACTGTAGTTCTCTTTAGATTTTATTAGAAGCAGACTAAAGATATTGTATGTGATGCACATGTTTGAGCAGCTTGCTATCACAGAATAGAGATACGTGACATTTGCCTGCTGTCAAATTTAATGTATCAGTTTTTTCCTGGAGGATTTCAGGTGGACTTGAGACCTTAGACTTTTCCAAACTTTGCTCGTGATCTTGTTCAGTTATAAACATAAAAAACTGCATTTTAAAGAATCCATATGTACTGTAATTATTAGTGATTAGTTTCAGCAAGCAATACATTCTTTAACATGCTCTCCTTTAAGCCCCACCAGCTCATAATTGAAAGTTCTCCCAGCAAGATTATTGGTATTGTACCAGAAAAGATTTACATTGAAAGTGACAATTTTCTAGATTTTTCCATTTCACACAAACACCTCCAAAGGATTAGGTGCAGATCCACATTACATAGGAAGACTCATAAATTGAGCATGAGTGGAGGGCACAAGAAGGATGATATGCAAAGTAAAAGTAACCAAGACACTAATATTGTGTGATGCATCTTGCAATATACAGTATGTGATGTACTGTATCATGTAGTATAGAGTATTGATCTAATGTGATCTTTTGCACATACCTACAGCCCTCCCAAGGGAGCCTACATTTGAGATTTACTCTTGTCATTTAGATTACACGTACTGTAAAACTCAGACCCGTGATCTCATTGCTTGCTCAATAGATCGAACTCTACTCCTGTAGGTGAAGTACTCTGGTGCTTACTGCTCAGTAAGCATTTGCTTATTACACTCCCAAGACATACTGGTCGAAAGGCCCATTCAGTCTCAAGAGTTGTCCACCTCGTGTGTCCCAAGAACCCTCCTTCAGGTCTTCACTAGGACTTGGACTCGCTTTATAACAACTCAGGATATATTTTTCTAATAATATCGTAATTAGAATTTGAAACCTAAAATCTTGCCCAGCAAGAAATGTGGCAAGTACTTTAAATGTTGTCATACACCTATCTGACTGTCAAATCTTGACATTCTGCAATGTTGTAGCATCAGTGTAATCTTACTGGAAAAGAAAAAAAGGCACGTTTCTAGACAATAATGGTAGAAAAATAAGAAAATGTTGCTTTAAAAGCTTCTCATGAAGTATTTGCCAACCTGTCCCTCATTATTTTCAGTGAGCTGGAAAATAAGTTAGCTAGGCAATGATGCAGAGTTCTAGATAATTTAAAATTTTTAACCGAGCTATCTAATCCTGGTCTTCATGTGAAGTTGATGACTGAGTTGCATTGCGTGGAGTGTTTATATAATTAGTTCAAGAACAGTTGTCAGCTTTAAGAAATCTGTAGGGAGCTATAATAAACATTTAAACCTAATAAAAGTCAAATAATATCATACCTTTTAAAACAGGTTTTACTTTTGCTATGTGAGGATGCATTACACACATGGTGGATTGCGAGTTGCTTCATAAACATACACCTATCAATATCTAATAAGTAACACATTAAAAAGGGTAAGCAATTATATGTTCCTAAAAATGTTATTAAAAAGCGCAAAGGAAATTCAAGGGAAACCTCATTTCATGAATTTGCAAATATAGGTATAGTACAGTTTGAAATGCATAGTCTGATATTTATTTTGCTGCAATATTCACATTATTGGCATAAGTTCAAAAGAGGATATGTTCAAAATCAGGAAATCATTTTCTAATACCAGTTTTTCATCTTATTTCTTTGTCATGCTGCTATACCAAATAAGAACATTTAAGTGTCAAATGTCAAAATTCATAAAGGGATTATTTTGCTCTAGATTGCATGATTTAAATAAGTTAATGAATTAAATAAATTAGTGTTTATATTTGGCTGTTTAATTCCAGTTCTTTTAACCTTCTATGTATAATTAGCCCTAAATATTTAGATTTTATGGACTGTTGTGTGCTTATGCCTATTTTTATATAGCATGTGTATTCTTTAGAATGCAAATGTGATTCACAAGCATGTATTGGAAAGGTGATTTAGGAGGGATTAAAATACAAATAAGCTTAAGAACAGCTGAGAAGGTAATTGAAGGTGGTACAGTTATTAAAACCGGGTCAGGGGTTTTCCAAATGGCTCCATTGGAGTGCAAACTGAGGCTGGGTCATTTCAGTAGTTGACTGTGAGAAGGTTTCCTCAAGCAGAATTTGAAGAACACCATAAAAGAAACTTATTTATACATCCACACCTTGTATTGAAGTTCATTTTTGTCCTTCTAGGTCTGTTTTTGTGGCAGCAGTTTGAGAGTAATAAATGCAGGCTCTAGAATGCTGTGTTGTGAAATGATTTACACAGTGGAGTGTGCTTTGCATGGCTGTAAAAGTATCATGCAAGGGCCTTGAAGGGACTGAGCATACAGTATAGGCAGCCTCTAGAATAGCAACAAATATGATAAAAGAGAAAACCTACCACCACAATAGACTTCTTACTCAGGAGACCTTATTATCTGAACACCAGGAGAGCTCTTTTTTATTCCTGCAAAAAATGTCAAAATAGAGAGTGGCTAAATTTCTTTACCAAAAATGGAAATAGCTCGGTTCTGTCAGAGTGGAGCAGTGGTATGGAGGTTAGTGCTACTGCCTTACAACCCTTGGGTCCACAGTTTGATTGTGAACTGTAGAGTTTGTGTTTTCTCCAGTCTAAAACACCTATCAAAGGCATGCAAGCCAGGATAATTGATGTCTCTAAAGTGTCCTTGTATTTTTGTCCTGCTATAGATTGGCAAAGTATCCAGGATACAATCCTGCTTTGTACACTGTGCTTCTGTAAAAAGCAACAATAAGCAGTTCTGACAATGGATGGATAGTTTTTTTTCAGAGCAAGTCAATGTCTACTCACCTGCATAGTGGCCAGTTTAGCAGAGTTCAATTAATCACATACATTTTATTTGTTTTCATCCAGGTGCATAATTAAGACCACAATATCTATTTTGGTGCAATCTGAAAAGATCCCTTATACTAGCATTCCACCCTTAATACTTGGATTTCTTCATATTATTAATAGCAATGGAAATAGGCTAAGACATCCGGTTTTTGACATACTACCATGCTTCTGCAGTCAGAGGCTTGATTTTTTATGACACTTTTCTATTGTATGGTATTAAAAAAGCTTTGTTTTGAAATGCACACAGCAACCTGAAGAAGATAAATTATGATTAACAATTTTCAGTTATTATACTTTCAAAATTGAATGAGACTTTTAATACATGATTATTTTCTACAACACATTCTCCATCATGGGAAATAGTAGATTTTTATGCCCAAGCATAATATTCCTTTTACAGTGATGCATGTGTAACGTGCCATTATTTGTGAAGTATGTTCTTTTTCTATTATCATCCTGTGTGTGTTCATCATAATTAGGTTACTTGTATGAACTGAAGGACTGATAATAACAATCATGAAACAAAGGCCTTATAAAGGAAGCTGTAGAAATGAAAATACTCAGTTTATGGTGGAATATTGGACAGTAATTATTATATTACTTATATTATTTTGACATTACTAACTAGGCAATTACTTTTGTGTTTGAAATTATTTTTAAATGATGAAGAGAATGCACAAGGAAATGAGATCCCTGACATAAAATTCTACATGAAGCCCATGTATTACATTAGTGACGTAACACGTCTGAAAAAAAACAAGCATATCTTAAAATAAACAATTTAAGAGGAATGAGTGCCAAATATGGATCTTTTCTATCTTGTAAGAGCTTTGAAAATCAGAGTTACTCATTTACGGTGTTACCTAAAAGTGCTTTAAAGGGCATACTGCCTGCAAGGAGAGGTGACCTGATAAAGGTAAAGTCCAAACTGTGTTTATCTTATTCTGCTAGAAGCTAAGTCAAATTCTTCTCACCTTAGAAGACTTTCATTTAACGTGGCACATTGCTGTAAAGTTAAGTCTCTAAAGAAAAGCTTGACCAAAAACACTAGCTAGATGGTTAGTTAGAGAAGTATGTGTCTGATGCTACAAATATGTGAGTTTTATTTCCCTTTACGAAGTCACAAAGGGACAGGGGAGGTTTCAGTAAGTATTGAGTACAAAATTGCTGTTCTGCCTTAAAATATTATTTACAAAAGCTTTCTGTTAATGAGACTCAGCTCTAATGTTGCTAAAGGAAAAATGTGGGTTTATCAGCATTTTGTTAGCTCCAGGCATTATCAATTGCTAGAGTCTAAAAAATATCTTTCACAGCTGCTGTGCAATTTGGGATGAGATGAGGCTGTGTGAAATATATACTGTATACAGTATATATGTGTTTGTTAGTCTTAAATGGCAACGTTACGCAACATTGCCGCAAATCCTCCACAACGTGGATGTTGTTAGTATAAGAGATGTGGGTATGCTTTTGGAGGTTTCATCCTTGTAGGTTTGTCCAATGAAAATCTTCTAACACCCTGGGAAATGCCTCTTTTTCTCTGAATTCGGTAGTTGTAAGATAAGTAGAATACACCAAAGCCCATTGCTTAAATATTCTCTGTTTAACAAGCTTTCAATCTAAAAAGAAAAATCCATTACGTGAATGAGAATGAAAAATATATTGACATTGTGGCAGTTTATGCATGTCAATGACTATTTACCTTTGTTGTTTTGTTTTGGCCCACGGCCGTGTCTTTTGCAGATTATGATTAGGTGGCCCCTGTAATGAACCTAAGAATAATGAATAACCCGTAAGAATGAAATGTCTAATCTATTGTCAGAAGGCAGGACAGATGGCACCCCACCTTTCCCTTAGATTACAACTACAATGTGGAACTGAACAAATCAGTAACATTTATGCTTTAAGACAGCTCTTTTTCAGAGTTTAACAGATAAGGCATGGTGGTCATTGATTAGAACACATTTTCAAATGGTACAGAGGTGGTAGTTGCTGATCCTGGTCTGGATTACATGTGTATACAGTATATAACTTAATATATATGCAGGTTAGATTGAAAAATGTAGTGTCAAGACATTCACTAGACAGAGCAATTTTCTCTGCTAATAGAGGAACCATGAGGTTAAAGATGTTATATGTTATTAATATCGTAATTTATCATTTATTTAAACATAAATTGGTAACATAATAGTTCAGAAACTGTTAATGACTGTATTATACTCTGTTAACATAATATTAATGGTAGGGTAAATGGTTCTACAAGTTATTACATGCTTTTATCCATAAAATTTATGTTAGGGTTAGGCTTTTGATTCAGGGTTGGTTATTATCACTTCTACTTTATGTCAATTTAGTAATAATTTAGTAATAATTAATCCAGATATTTAATTTGTAAAGTATTTTTAAATTCCATTTTCAACCCCAAATCTCAATAGTAAACCACATTTTGTATCTTGTAGACAAAGTCTTTACTATTGGTTTGAAAATCACTTAAACACCATAGCATCAAAACAGTTCATCATTAACACTGATCATAAATGTCAATTTAACCTTTACAGATAATCAGTACTTAAGAATGAAGCTTCTCTTTCCAACTTGTTTTAACCATTTGTAGTTTTTAGATTTAAGATTTATTTTTCAGTACAAAGTTTAACTTTCTTGCTTACCCACATTTTCTTGGGAATATACTTGTTTATCTCATTGGGGTAATAACATAGCAATTACAGTATTTTAATCTGAGTCATCAAGTGTGATAGAATCATAGGCGGAACAATATTTTTCTAACTAGCAGAAATAGTAAATACTATTTACTATGTTGGTGATTTGTAAAATGGTGATTTTTAAATAATATTGAAAAACATTTAAATAAAGTTCAATATTTTCTATTGGGTTTTTTTTGTTGGACCAATACAGGAACATCCATGTGATAAAAAAAAAACTCACTCAAAGAAGCACAAGACGAGCATAACATAATATTTACAGATTTGATAATTATCCAACAAGTTTTTTTTTGTCAGGTGTTAAGACATTCAAGAGTTAATGAGAGTTTTTTGAAAACAAGGTAAAATTTTATTGCAAATAAGCAACCCCAACTCCCCACCCCTCATCTTCATTCCTCTTGTTTCAAAAATAAGTTCCTGATTGTTGCTCTATTGTCTCTCCCTTGTGGGCTTTACAACATATAATAAAAAACTTTGAACAACACATGAAAGTGTGAATATTTTAAACAAATTATTTTTTATAATTTTATAGCTTTCTTTTGTAGATTCAATACCCAAAAGACTACATTTTCATTGTTTTTCATGCAAAAATTCTCCATGAAGTTTTGTCCCACCTCTTTAATGAAACACAGACAGTGCCATGAATCATAATGAGTTATTTTCATACTTCTACTGTATATGTTTTAGTTTTGTTATAGAATGTATATGTTACATGCATTCTGTAAGAGTATTTTCATGTTTTATATAATGAGTAAATATCGTTTATAGAGTGTAAAACTAAATTTTACAAAGGAAATATATCACATTTAAAAGCTGCACTAGAATGGAAGGAAATGTTTAGAATTAATTTCATTTCAATGTTGAAATCATGTGTGGCATGCTAAAAATGAATTTTACTCTGTGTAAATATCGAACCAAAATGAAAAAAGACATAATATAAACTGCATTCATTTCCTTAAATTGTAGTTCACCATCTCATTATCTTGGGGTAGGGATATATTGCTGCTTGGAAAATTAGAATCTCTTGTCATTGCATCTCATTCTTTGTTTCTGTGTTTCCGTGCATATTTTTTATATTGTCATGCCTTTTTGTTTTGCTTAATTTGGCACTGAAAAATGATTTAATAAGCCCACTTCAGTTTTACAGTGAAAGAAACAAAAATGGAACAGAGTTATATATAAAAACCCCAGCTCTTAACAAGACTGGCATACTGTATGTTTCTAGAAATTTTTCTCTAAAATAATGGGTCAATTACCACAAATACAGTATTTTACAAATGGCAAATACAAAAAATAATATTATTTAACTTTGTAGGAACCCTCAGACCCTCAAACTCACTTCACTACATGCAAATATGGGTAACAAACTCACTTTTTCCAACTTTTTCCACTTTTCATCTCTTTGTACTTCCCCTTCCTCCCTTGAGCTACCATCCTTGTAGCAGCTCTCTGGTTTATGGGGGAGCCACCTTAAGCCATCCTTATGGTCAAGTCTTTGTCCCTCTGTCAAATGAGTCAATGCCAAATCTATTCTAATTATTTTTTCTCACCAAGTCACATAACATTATTAGTTTTTTCTGAATCTATTAAAAATCAGTTGAGGTAGGACGAGAGTAATAATGGCTGTGAAACATAAGATATATCTTTTATTTCCTCTCTTATATGTACATTTGTTACCTGTTAAGATACATTTATATACTTTATGAATCAAATTTCAAAAGTGAAAAAAATCACATAAAATGTGAACTTAAAATACATGCTGTATTATATACACAAAATTCCAGTATAAAACAGGACACTGTAAAAATGAAACCTTTGCAGAATTAGTATTATATATATATACTTCCTATTATTAAGTACCCAAACAATCCTGGTAGCATTATGCACAGACTTGATCAGTGTCTGGATAAATTGCTATGGAATACCACTAATTTTCCTGTGCAGCTGTAGACAGTAGGTGAGAGCTGACTACACAGCTGTCTCTTATTAATGACACTGGCAAATTAGACCCACTGATGACCTGTTGAACTTAGGTCAACAAGAAAATCTGTTTACTGAAAGTCATTCCATTGTAATCATAGCACTATGTGGTCTTTCATTGGCCTGCCAAAAGATAGACATTTCTGGATGGGCTTGCAGGAACAGAAAAACAACTGGTTTTAAAGAGGTTGTCAATGTAAAACTGAGCAGTAAGGTTACTTTCAATTTACACTAAAAGTATTATTGCATTTAAGGAGATTCCTTATAACATCCCAATATCTCCACTTCCACCACCAGTTGGCTTTATCGACACAAAAGTCAGCAGAATTCTTTACACTACATTACCAACAAATATTTGCTTTCCTTCAGGTCTATCAAGGGCAACAAAGGTTTCATTGGTGAAAAAATTACTCCAGCACTCTCTCTGACACCATCTCAGATCCAATCTGTAAAACAAAAATCCAGAATTTTGTCTCTGTTGTCGCCATTACCTCTGAATGGCCAATATGTATACAAATCATTTTCATGTAAACAGCAAGCTACAGGTGTTCTACTAAAGGACAGGTTGTTTCTCCTCAGATTTCTTGTGCTATAGATACTGTAGTCTGAAAATGGTCCTGCGTTTCTGCAGTGGCCTCTTTTTTCTATAAAAAAAGACCTGTCCCTCATAGATTTGGATTGCTAGTTTCTCTAAACTAATGTACCGTTTCTAGAAACAGAACATCTCATTCTTCTGGCAACATCACAGACAGACCACCATCAATTATGCTATTAGAAACCAGGCTATCTTTGATTCTCGAGTGGGGGCACAGGTGTATATTTTGCTGTAACTGCATTATTTAAAATAATTTCTTTTTTATGACTATGTATATAGAGTAGATCCTTAATCAATTCAAATCTATCTAGCCAAATACCAAGCACTGCACACCTGGCATTTCAATGAAAATACATGATTTTAGCTCAGTATACAAAATAAATCAACCTAAATCTGCTCATTAATTAAAATGAATACGAAATTATGCATGTGCCCGATGAGCTGTTGACATAAAATATAGGCTGTAGAATTTTCATTGCGCATCAGTATAATTTAAAAATAAAATTAGTTCACACTGTGAACATGACATCTTATGTTATTTTTCATGAACTTTTGCAACACTGGATTTTTCAGAAAGTGAAGAATAATTGTGATTAATTAATCATACCACTATCTGACACACTGTGGTATTTAGTTTATAGTAGTAATTTATGTAGTTTATGGTAGTCATCTGTTACATATTTTGGAAGGACTTCATTTTACTGCACCATCAATTTAGCAAAATTATGTTACAGTGTTCACCCTTTTCTCTTGAAGACACGCTGCCAGTCAGAGAACACTGAATGCCTTGAACACCTACAAGTGAGAACTAATAAGAGAACTACTCACTCCACAGCTTTTGTTTTAAAACCCATTAATCACTTGAGTAATTGAAAGTTAAAGGATAGGGGCTCCCAAATTTATTCAAATCAAATTTCAAAAGCTTTGTGGTTACATTTAATGCTCTAGTCCATAGAAAAGACCCAAACAAGTGATTTTATTCACATTGGTAGCTTCTGCTTTTTCACTCTGAAAGAAGGACTGATGTGCTTGTTGTGCAAATTTTGTTTGAATGGAAATTGATATTTATACTACAGACTTGTATGAGACGAAATATTGGGCAGAGAAAAAGATATCCCAAAAAAATTCTGCTGAGTTTTGTATCACTTTTTGTTTATTTTTAATATGGAATAATATGCTTTTGACCTAAATCAAGATCAAAATATTCAATTTACCATAATTTTAGATTTTTTTCCTTGCTTGCAGAATACACTGTTGTAAATTTCTGGTGTTTGTCTGTTGTTTTTTTAGGCTGTTATATGACAACTTCCTGAAAGAGAATATCAGAGAAGAATGAGAGGGAGATATGATAGCAGAGATACATCATTGCTACACAGTATGCTTCTTCAAAGGACTTTTCAGCACGGCATGATGTTAATACTCTGCTCCTTCACGCTTCCTGGCAATCACCTTTGAGAATGCCTTTCAGAAGCTGTTTTCACCAGAACAGCTAGTTAGCACTGCAAAACAGAAACAGCCGCAGAGAATTTCTAGCATACAGTATATCACAGTATATGCAAAACAGAAAATTAACTTACAAAAATTAAATAGTAGGCTGAACTGACTTTATGTGGGCTTAAGCTGAGATAGTTAAAAGGTTTGAAAAGCTGATTAACTAGCCTGCTACAACCTACAAAACCAATACAAAAACTACAAATTTAAAAAGAAATCTTAAGGAATTCAGTCAAAAAAATATACATTCTGGTGTTAAAATTTAGAATTTC
The DNA here is from genome assembly GCF_055471065.1 of Atractosteus spatula. NCBI lineage: Eukaryota > Metazoa > Chordata > Actinopteri > Semionotiformes > Lepisosteidae > Atractosteus > Atractosteus spatula. The sequence goes on along the minus strand of NC_142716.1, from coordinate 22,547,331 downwards.
ACACTGCTTTTACTGTGATAAACATGGCAATATAAGGTTAGTATAATCATATTTCTTTAGTACATGGCAATTTGTTTGCATATGTTTTAAACAAAATCTCCATTGATATGCTCCCATCAGCTCTTATCTAATAATTATTTGTGGGTATTATTGCTGCCTAGCAGTGCTGGGTCTCGATTCTGGTGCTCCGGTTTCCTCCTAAAGATACTGGTGGGTTGATTGGCTTCTGGATCAACTGTCCCCGTGGTGCGTGAGTGCGTATCTGTGTTTGTGTGTGCCCTTGATGGACAGGTGTCCCATTCAGCATGTGTCCGGCCTTGCGCCCGATGCCTTGCTGGAATAAGCTCCAGTTCCCCTTGAGTGTTGGATAAAGTGATTAGAAAATGGATGGACACTGAAGTGTGAAGAAGGGTCATAATATGTGGTACTTTCTTGTACACTTTCAGCATTTCATATTTAGCAAATGTAGTACATTGCTTCTGCCAGATTTGAATATTTCTAGCTGGATGTTATCTGTATTTGGATAAATACTAAGGTATCTTAGGGCTTATCTTGGTACAGTATCTTAAAATATGAGTGTTTTTACTGAACTGCAGTGTGAAACAGTAGATATTCTGCTTTGATAAACAAATTGACACTGTTGGTTTTTAGCACATGTTATTTAATACTTCATATGAATTGTAACACCTTTGGATTTATAAAATAATAATTTGCTTTGGGGCAATTAAAGAACCACTGACAATATGGTGTTTATCATATTTTTCTTTTTTTTATGCATTGGCTAATTAATCACACATAGATTTGTATATTCATATTCTTACACATTGCAATAAACAGCATTATTCCTGCACTACGGAAATATCTTTAAGATTTCAATAGGATTTTTAGGAGCACAAAATAAAATCATGAAGACATCAATAATACCTCTGTAGCTATTTATTAGGACTTCTCTTATTAAAATCACAATAATGAACTACCCATTGAAGGCCAATATTGGCAAATGCAACAGTAAAAAATGCTCATGGTCATTTTTAAAATCAAAAACAAGGAGAATCAGAGGCTTAGATGGAATATGGATAATAAACAAAGTAACTTTTTTTCTAATTCAATTATTGTTCTGAGTTTGAAATTGATGACTTTTGATCAAAAATAAAATCATCATTAACTATGCATCTTAATACTTTCTCTTTTCCAGAGAAACTGGCAAAATCTATAGAGATAAAATCAGTAGTCTGTATTCAATTTTAGTTCATTTTGTGGAAATCATGATAAAATTATATTTACATTTAATTTTAATAGAAGTATATAAGGTATCATATTAAAAGTTTCAGAATTGTAGTACATAAAACTATATTTCAGTCAATGCTTTTAACTGTAAATGATGCTTGTTTCCAAGGTTCATTAAATGACATCTTAGTTCAAACTTTTTCAGGTTTTCTAAATAGGGTATATCTGTTATGAAAGTCACATAACCTGTGATTCACCTGACAGAGCTGTCAATTTGATCTGGAATTCAATTTATACAAAGAGCAGGCTATTTGATACCTGATAGTTATGTCTGTCTTCTTTTACTGGTCTTGAATCAAACACTAAAGTTGCTAACCTGAAGTCAAACAAGGCCACAGAGGTTTAAAAGGTCTAATTGAGTTGGGTTTTTTTTTAATAAATATCTATCAGTACAGTATCTTATATCTAGTTTTAGCTGGCTTTTTGAATGTTTATTATCTCTGTGTTGACACTTGACATTTTAGTGCAAAGATACCTGTTATGTAGATAAATCCAGGAGAGTTCTAAATAACTCACATAATTCACAAAAATGCTTTGTTATGTTTTACTAAATATTTAAAAATTGACACATTTGAAACTGTTTAGTTTCTATGAACTTTTAATTGCTATAATGAGATTTTCTTCATGAATATTACAGTGTAAGTTCCCTTAAGGTCTATGCTAAGGGGCACTTAGAAAAGGAACAGTAAGTACTGGCACAAAGCTCAGAACAGATTGAGATGTGTTCATTCAACACAACCTAACCTTTTTTGCTTGCCAGCATCAACCGCCTTTCTCGTTATTCATTCATTCATCAGCTTTTTTTATTAAGGCCTCCTTCACAAATTAATCAATAAAATAAACCTTGGACCTTTAATTTGAAATACAATATAATATGTGTTGCTGAAAATAGCATTAAAGTTTATTAACTACAGAGCACAAAAGTATCTAAGCATTTGCATCATGATCACTAAAGAAAAGGTTAGTTCAGTCAAAGCATGTGTTTCTTCGACAAATTAAGAAGATATTTAACCAATTGTAGCTAAAACCTTTCATAACACCACACAGGATAACAATGGAACATAAGCCATTTTAAAGTATAGTTAATACATAGTACTGAAACTCTTTTTATAAGACTGTGAGTTGTTTGTAATAATTCTATTTTGTTTGGTCAAATGCTTTTGAAAGTGTCTTTTGTTTCACTGGGGTTAAAAAAGAAAAGACACTAATTTGTTTGAGGAATGACTGAGGGAGCTTTTCCAAATTACTGCTTGGTCTGTATGTCACACAGCTTTCTCCTGATTGGAAATGCATCTGTTTAATGGTCTTGTTTTCCTCAGCTAACTAGGAGCATCCCCGCATAGAAATCTCACCTTCGAAATGAATGTCACACTATTAAAAAAGAGATAAAGGCTTAAACTAGAAAAACAATAAAAGAAAAATCAATCTTCATGACAGATGAGATAGTGAGATTTACAGTCTAATCAGAATGGCACAGGGAAAGATTCATGTGGTCTGAGCACAGTACATAAGCATCATTACACCAAATATGGCAATGTAATTATTCTAATGCTGTCTATCCTCTTACTTTTCAGCATGTATTCCGTTGCTGAAGCTGCCTTTTTAACAGTTATAGTGTTATAGTTATAGAGTTATAGTGTTGGATTTCTGCAGCACGTGAATTGTATCCATTTCTGATTTCAGTACGGCAATATTGCTTGACACTAAAAAAATAATTGATGTAATTCTGAACATGTAAAATGTATCTTTCATAACCAGAGGATTTCCCAAGGTCATAATATCTGTCATGCAAGGTCATATTGCATGACAGATATTACAAGATATGTACCCTACCCTGGAAAATATTAATACAATTCCCAGTAATGTAAAGGCATATTGAAATTAATTTGTTGGCAGAATGATTCTCAATGTAAAGCAGTACATCTGACCTGCCATAAGAGTCCTTTTCTGCACAAAGTAGAGCCATCTGTGTAAATACTTGACAGAAATCATTATTTTTAATACATTTTTGGCAGGGGCAGCACCCTAGTGATTTGTTTAAACATCATAAATTTTCTAATGTGATCTTCAGCTGTCCAAGTAAAATAGTTACTGGAAATATATGAAACTATCTTAGACTATTTCTGAAACAAAAAAAATGTATGTAATGTGTAAGCCTAGGGAGATAAACATATATATATATATTTATATCTTCTTTTTATTCTGATATTATTGCTAATTTTTGTTTGATTTTAAAATAAAACATTCCAGAAGGACTGAAACCCTGTTAAAGGTTCAGATTTCATGTGTGAAATTGAACAGAAATGCTGTTGCAATGTTAATAAGTAATAAAACTATATTTGCAATGATTAGAACATATTAATGATTCCTTATTGAACTGCTACTAGGAAACAACTTCTGTACAGTAATCAGAACACGCACGTTTTATTTTATACATTAATTTTTAGCAATATTTATGACAGTATTTAGAATAATCATTTTGCAGATTTAAAATGCTATTTGTACCTAACCTTTAGCAGACTGTCTGCTTTTGCATTTTTACTTTAAATTGCTCTATTCTAAATTTTTTTTTTAATTTAGTGCCAAACTCACCTTTATATTAAGAATACGATGTTAATTTTGTTCAAAAGCTGTCATCACTTCAATAAAAGAGACTTACATTTCCAAATAAGTATCCAATAATATAAATGGGAAAACATAAAGCACCCTGAGGCCACCCGCTGCCCATGAAGAATGGCCTCACGATCCACAGCTGTGTGAAGGATGAATACTGGTTTGGAAAAGACAGGAGAAGTGACTATAGATTTAATTTTATTTTAAAGTTGCGAAAAACTCTTGGTCAGGTCTGTAACAGGTTTAATATGTACAGAATATGTACAATTAACTACTTCCATAGAAATTAATGTGATTAATTATTATTTGCATTTATTACCATGGGAAAAGTGGAAAAAGAATGATTTCTACTCTTACCATTCCTCTATCTCCCTACTGAGTCTACATTAAAATATTCTGCTTTCACTTATATTGAGAGGTCACAAATGGATTTAGAGCTCATAGAGGTGTTACTGTACAGTACATGAGAGAATGTTGGGGTATGCAGTTATCATTACAGTAATTAATAAAGCCTAACCAGAGATATGCATTTTGTGGGTGGACTCAACTAGACATAAAAAGGGATGTCCCTTTTTTGTTTGATTGCATTTTTTATTGAGTTTGACTTTAGGTGTCCAATTGCTACATTTATAAACCAACCTTGAATTTGAAACAATTAGTGGACCCATTTGTTAATTTCACTGAGTTGGCTTTTACATATTTATTTAATTATTTTTTATACTACTGAAAGGGAGGGAGCACACTGTCAGAGTCTCATTAATCAGTCTTATTTGGTCGTATTAGATGTGTGAGGCCCTTTCAACCACAATTACAACATACCGACGAGATTAAGTTTAGCAAAGGCACTTCTCTCTGAAATATGAGAATACACCTAAAAAATAAAAAACACCTCAATTTTGTGTTTTAAAATGTATTGTTTAGTGATGATACTAACAAATATAACATACCTGTGTGAATATCACACACTTCTCTGCAAAATGTTAACATTTTCCATTACAGTTTTTTTTGTTTTATAAGCAAAACCGTATTTCCCATATCATGGCTTCTGAGTTATAAGACTTGACATTTGCACAGGTAATATAATTAGTGATGTTCTCATAATTGAGAAAATAACATCTTTAGAGACTAAGGCTATTTTGATTTGACATTTACATACATTAATACCAGATCAACTGTAATTTGCATAAACTGCTTTAGGTTGTGCCTGTAAGGATATATAAATTTCATATTGAACCTCAATATCTGATTTATATTTACAGTTCTATAATAAATTACAGTGCTCACCAGCACAACATCTTTTTCATTTCATATTTAAACATTTCATTTGGGTTTTGTTTATTGTTACCATGTTTATAAGGTAAAGGAATATTTGATTATTTCAAAGGTTCATGAGAGTTAATGCCATTTCATAACATGCAATCACTATTTTCTATCCTTATGTGCTATAAATATCTTTTGTTCAATCTGGCATTTAAAAATGTGATTGATAATGGTAAAGCTTAAGTTTTAGTGTGCTAGCTTGGGTGAAAAATGTACTCCATACTGCAAAGTTCATCTACTATCACACTAAAAAGTACATCAAATTTTAAAATGGCTCATGTATGACAACATGTAATTTGATGATCTGCTGGGGTTAACCATGCAGTTTAATAGTATAACATCTTTACATCATGCAATGAAAGAGATAAAAGATCCGCTTTTAGTAGTGCTTTCAAACAGCTGAATCTCTGAAGCCATTTATACATAACACATACAGTATGTGGCAGACCTTTCTGATGCTTTGATTAGATGTTTCTGATGGATGTTATTTCCCTTAATGGTGTCCTTACACAAATAGTGTCTGAGGTAAAACTGCATGATCAAAATGACAGAAGTGTACAGTAATTTAAAGTGACTGATAGACCTGATTGAATTTAATTGCTGAAACAGTAGGTACTCTATGTTGTATTAACACCTTCATTATACATTACCTACATCAATTGCATTACTTACTATACCTTTTTCCTCTCACACAGATTTTTAATATATACTATGTAAATTACAGTACAATAAAATATTTTGTTTGTTGGTTTGTGCAGTTATCTCAGGGCTTACTCATTTGATAAGTCAGATTGATTTGTTTTATGACTAACTTTCTGACACCCACCATTACGTTTAAATATCATATGTCTGCAGTGACCTGATTTGTCTTAGAGAACTGATAAAACCTTTTGTGTTCTATTTTGTTCAAATCACAGCTCTTCGATACAGCAAGCCAGTACCTGCAGCAAATGTAATTGTCCTTTATGCATGGAAAGCCGGCAGCACTTTTAGTATATTTCTGTCCAATACACTTCTTCTGGTAACCAGGATGCTGGTGGGTAATACAATTTCATGTTAAAGCTATCTACCACCATTGTATTTCTCACAGTCCGCTATATCTGAGAATATTGTGAACATGCATACGTTTCTTCAAAGCAATTTACAGTGGGAATCACAAATATACTTAGGAAACAAACTTGACAAGCCATGACTCATTCTTTACAGTATTTGGATTGGGTTAGGGTTAGGGTAGAATTAGGTTTACATTTTTCATTTCTGCCAAATCATTTTAAACACTTTGATTAGTGTAAGTAAAATGTTTTGGTGTTGTTTGAAATACTGGCAATTTTCATCTGTGAATGTATTTTTGACATAATTAAAAAATGTTTCTAGCAAAAAGCCCCAATTACTTAAGCAATTCAGTCTAATCAAACCATCCTACTCCTGAAAAGAAAAAAAAAACCCTTCACCATATTCTAAAAAGTAGAATATAAAATAAAAACTAAAAACTGTTGTATAGAAATATATAAAAAATCTGTTTCAAATGTATTGTGTTCTGGCAACGTTCATTTTATTTTTCTACTACATTTGTCTTTTAGTTTGCTTCACATTCCATGACTTCATGTACAGTCTATCTGCAAGAAAATGCAACAGCAAAAAGCAGTTAATGGAACTATGAATGCATCAATTAAATCTAAACAAGAAAGACTCATTTGTTCAATGTAGTTGAATCAAAGGTACATGCATTATTAAGCATTAAGCATGCTTTGATAAGAACCAAATTTATGCACTGGCAAAGAGAAACTAGGATTATTTGATAAGAAGAAATCAATAGCAAAACAAATGCTGTTCAATCTACTATTCCACAGGCAAGGTTTCATAAGTCATCAACAATACATTGATTTATTCAATAAAAATAGTTCAGCAATTTCTACTGAACTTCTTCCCCACTTGTAAATACTAATTAGTTTTCACTTAATGGTCAATGTATTCTGCTGCAAATATGGATATTTAGAAAAAAGTAGAGTTTTGTTTTTTATAATCAATATATTGTTGTTAATTAGTCTAGTATAACTACATTTTCCATGAATAAATTTTGATTTCTGCAAGTTTACAGTGTGCCTGAAGCAGGCAGGTCTCAGTCTGAATAAATATTACACTAGTAGTTGTTTACATGATACGAAATATTCTGAATACAGTAAATGGATCATTATTAGGGGAATCAAGTTGTCATTACTGTTAGTGTCAATGTTAATTGTCATTACTGTTAGTGGCTTTCTTGAAATGATTTGTGTGGAAATCAAAATCATAAAAGGACAAACCTAAAAATATACACAATGTTCTTGTACGTAATATGTTATAGAAATCTAATATCTCAGTCCTTTGCAAAACATTAAAATGAAATCTGAATTGGGACATGCAAGTAACATCAATTACTGTGAAAACCATTTCTATGTGTTTTTAGTAATTGCTTACTGTTTTGTTTGATTTGGGTTATTCTGCAATGAATTTTCTAAATTACAGTTTGGCCAAATCAAAGGAGGTCTAGTTAGAGAGTGCTTCTACTGATTCCAGACAGGAATATGAAGATAATGAAAGCCTTTGCCCTCCAGTTTGACATGACTAGAATGTTCCTTCATAATAAACAGCTAATCTGTGTTTTAGGAAAGCTTTTTTTCACCTGTCAGAGATAACCTATGGATATGAACAAGGATAAGCACAAAACAAATGGAGTTAGCACATTAAAGCTGGCAACTGACAATATAATACACAGTTGCAGAAGCTAATTGCTTTAGCTTCTATCGAAGTGTAAAGTAGAATTAAAATACATTATTATAAAATGCACAATGCCCACTGCATGCTAAGCAGATTTATCATTTACAAAGTAAGAATTATATCTGCAAGAAGAAAATCTCTCTTTAAAGCTCTGAAATAAAATGACTCTTATAAAATTACTATATTCACCTTGTACATGGTACAGTGAGCAGAACAAAGGTTGCATGAAATCCCAATTGTAGACGATTTATTCATATCTTAATGAACTTCTTGCCAGTTGGTTGCTCTGCTGCTACCAAAAATTACAAAATACCTCCATTTAGATTTTCCAGAAACATTAGCCAAGCAATAAAAAGTTAAAATTACCATTCCAGTATAAATTTTTAAATTGGAGACGTGCCCCTTTTTTTAAACCTCTCACATTATTCAGCTGTGTTCTGCAAAGAGGAGTTAAAGGTTGAGAGATCTACATTTTTACACAATTTAAGAAATATGACCCTTGATTGATAACAATGTATGTCCCTGAAATTTATCTTGGAATTTACAGTGCCTTTGGCAGTGAGGACACAGATTTAGCTTGTATTGTTCCATACAGTACCTTTCTGACACTTAAGAAAAGTATTTCCTACTGCTTACTGTAGCAGTCACATCATAAATAAAATAAATATAATGAATTAAAAGGCTAGTAAAATAGAGAATTTACAATATACTGTGCATTAAAATCACAGGTTCTTATATATACAGTATATATATTCTGTTTCAGATGATATGCTTTATAAAATTATTGTGGTTAGCTTTACATGTCGTTAAGCAATAGCTCTTTGTTTTGTTGCTGAATTCCTACTGAAACTGAAGGGAAGAAAATTGAAATTATAATGAAACACTTTATTGTAAAATAATGTATAGTTAAGAAACTGTGCTTTTAGATTGGCTATCTTGCATTTGTGACAGTAGAACATATCTTTAAATTATCTATATGCTTTAGATATCATGTCTACGTTTTATTTGGAAAACCGTTAGAACAGGGTTTAAGGCCTCTTTGAATACAGATAGTCCTGACGTAACATTGAATACTCAATTAGATTATTTATTTATAACTATGCATGGCTGTGTTTGATAATGCTACCAGAGTTGTCATTGCACTAAAACAAGTTGGTACACAAAATAAACTGTGTACAGATGATGTAAAGCTGTAATACAAATAATTCTATATACATTAGAGATGTGTGTGGGACAGAATTTTCAATCCTGTCTTTGTTTTGTTAATGTTTCTTACACAGCAGTCTACATATCAGAGGGAAAAGGCAGAAAATCAAAAAGAAATTTGTATCAAATCAGTGTGTTAACAGAGAAAAATTAAAAATATAAATTAGCTGGAAACTTATAAGGGGTAAAAGAAGATTTGTTTTTAAAATATTTAAATCCCTGAATTTGCTAAGACTCAAAATGAATGCTTAAATCTGTAACATGTTCCCATTACAGTACTTACAAATGGGAAAATGTTTGCCATGAAACATGAACAGCAATAATTTTCTAAATGTTTAATTATATGCCCTTATCTTCTTAACCCCTTAAACTCTTCTAAATCTAAATTATTTGCTTATGTGGAATAAAAAGGGGAAACGCATAGAAGAAGACAATCACCAAGCACATTCCTTAGTATTAAGATTAAGTATTTAAGGCTAGGATAATCCAAAGGGTCAAAATGTTTTAAGCAAATACTGTAAATGTTAACAGACCATGTGTGACTATAGTGAAGTCCACGCACGCAGCCACAGCTTAATGTTTTCTTTTCTTCAGTCCCACTGACAACAATAACAGCATCTTTTGATCAGCAGGAATTTCAGCATAATTTGTAGATTTATACTGAATCTAAGATGGCAGCAGATAGCCCCCAGAGGCTTCTGAACAAAAAATGCTGGATCACATCAGTCCTGTCACGATAAATTGAATTACACAGCTACACAGTAGGTCTCGAAAAAGATAGAAGGTATGAGATTGTGCAGTGTGCCAAAACCTCTGTAGAAACTCCAAACTAATTGGCACATACTGTATCTTTGTAAGTCTCAGAGTCAATAAATATATATCATATCCAGCAGTTACTTAAAGGAACATTTTCTTTGTTTAGTTCTTAATAAATAAAAAAGTTTTAATGTTTTCAGTTTTCTGAAATAATTATCTGGCTCCAGATACATTTTTCTTTCCAATTTTCTCCATTACCATATTTTGTTCACTAAACACACACAATTTGAACACTTGAGCCAGACAAATGTTTGTCTCAAAACTGAAAAGGAAAAAAAACTTTTTGATTTTTTTATACAAAATTGGGAGGTGGCGGGGGAGTGTTACATTGATACATAGTGCTAAATGCCTTAGGCATTGAGCACTTGATTACCTAAGAACAATATTATTATTTTGTTGGGCATCTAACTTAACTACACACAAGTATATCTGAGCTCATTTTACTTATTTGAATGTCATTTGTATTTTTAAATACTGAGATATCAAGATCTAAAACACATTAGGAAAAAATGCAGTAAGAAGCAGTTTTAAGAAAGCACATGATCGCTTTGTAAATGTAGTATACATAAAGGACCTTGAATACAAAAAACACTTAGTAATGTGTCAGACAAGAGCTTTAAATAGATATATTTATTCTTAAAAAGTTTTAATATTTACTGTAGCCATCCATTTCTGTTTTCCGTTGTTTTATGAGATCAGAATTTTTATTTGTTTGTATATTCTATAATTCTGGTAAGATAAAAAGCAACAGGTTCAATGCACATTTACCTTGTTGGTAAACATTATAATGTCAATGCTTTATTTTTATTGAAATTTGACTTTTTAAATCACCATTCCTGAGTGGATGGTATATGCTCAAATTCATTACCTTTGGTCAAGTTATTTGTACAAGAAGAGTTCGCTGCCAGTATTCCAACTAATTGGTCCCCTGTCATTAATGAAATTCTTGAAACATTCCAGAGAAAATACTATTTGCAAAAAAAGCAGTGGTGACAGAAAAAAAATAGATTTTGAGAGAAATTAGTGTTTTATACTACTCAAGTTGCTTTTTTTTATACTTTAATAATTTATCAAGTGCAAAGAGCATGCAGTGCAAATAGAGCAGTGTGTTCTGATGATACCTATCTGCGAGTTCTTTTCATGATTATTCAATGTCAAGTAGTTGATCCTACACTTAACATCTGTGATGTGATTTTTACTGGGAAATAGCATGCGTCCCTGATAAAAATAAACACATGACAGCACACAAGCTACATGGTATAAATATCAGTAGTTAGTTCCAGGAGATTTTGACAGCATCATGACCTCAGTAAAAGCACTGCTTGTCTATTTCTAGCATCTTTAACTTTTTGCACCAGGAAATTGTCATTGTTTTCCATCCAGTAAGACACAAGGGGAAATGCTTATTAAAGAAAAAAATAGAGCCTTGCATATCTGGAAGAATTGTTAGCTACTGTAAAATGTACTGTAATAGGTTGGTGATGTTCATAATAACAGACAAATGAACAAGGCAAATCAAATTGTGAAAATAGTTTTTTGTAAAGAAATACATTATATCATCTCATAAAATATTAAATGGTTATCTTTGATCAGTGGTTTGGAATAGCTCCAGAGTTGACGGAAATCAAGACAAACATAGTTTCGATTTGTTATGAGTTTTAAGTATTTGTCTTTCTTTTGTGAATGTTTTAATATTATTTTTATGCATAACTCAGGGTCCTAACATATTTTAAAATAATAAAATTCACAGGTCTTTGTATATCATTTTACAGATTCTGAATAAGCATTCCCTCTTACTCCACTTGAATGGTCTTGATATTAAGTTAGATCTAGATTGCCACCATCAGTTATTGAGACAATTCTATTTAATTTAAGGGTAAGTTCCAAAATACAAAATATCAAAATTAATTACATTTGCATTCTTTGTATAGACAGGCTACTACAGTACATTATTTTTATTTTAATTTATACACCTTTACTGTTTCAAACATCTCAGGAAGCTAAATTACAAATTTCAATGATTTAAATGAAAAAAATAACAAACAAGGATATCAGTGATTATAAAATTATCTTTCTTTGGCCAATGAAAGTGCTTTAGAAGTTTTTTTTTCTCATGTATATGCACACTAATTGTAAGCAGTTACCCAACACTTTAATTGTAACTGGCTTCCAAGTAAGGAAATATAGAATGCACTTCATGCGCCTTTTAAATAATTTTCGGTACTCACCCATGACTGGGAACCAGAAAGAGATTACAGTACCTTGATTCATTGTCTCTAATTAAATATTTGAGCCTATTAAATCTGAATCTTAGTATTAAGTGGTAATTTATTGATTCAGCCTTAGAACACACATGGACTCTTTCTGCTATTAAGAGTATTAAAATAGAAGGTTTGGTCAAAGTTTGCTGTATTTAGCCATATTGTACATAATATTGCCCAATATGGACACAGATCACCCTTTTTCATGGAAATATGAATTACCACTGTCTCAGAAATGACTTCATATATGACTTTTAAATGCCTGATTTATATTTGTGATTCAAATTAAACATGTTTTGATAAATATATCCTAATTTCTTGTGTTGCTCCTAGAGAACTACTGCTAAACAGGTTGAGTCATCTCTGCTGTGCAGCCCGGTCAACTCCTTTTCTAGGTTTTACATTCATGCTTTTTTTGCTAGGGTATTATTTACTCATTAGTATTTTCAGATTTATTCAGACTAATAAAGATGATGGATTAAAACCACACCAAATACACATTTTACTTTGTATAATGCTGCTATGTAGTTTTGTATGGTGTTTACAAAATTATATATGTCAAGAATACACATATCGGTCTTTTGACAGACTTCTGGATTTAGCAACTTCAAAAAGCAAAGGCTTTAAAACATTTTACTTAAGGGAATTTAAAGGGAAAATGAAGAGATTAAATTAAATTCCTGCCTTGTCCCCACCCATCAATAACAAGCCATCAACGTGATTATAGCACTGTGTATGTCACAAATTGATAGAACTTAATAAAATGATTTTGCTCAGTGTGACAGGATAAAAAATGGCATTCTCCTCTGAGTCATTCCAGTGCCTCACAATTCTCCTGTGGGTAATTAAAAAAGTGTGATACAGTCACACAAATTTAAAAATAAATAAATAACGATGCTACATGTGCATCCCCAAGGTACCCATTAAAGAATGTTTTCTTGAAGTGAGGTTAGGTGCATTGATCTCTGTCGCGACTGTGCAGTACCATGAATTAACATTCCCTGCTGCAGCTCTGGCTTATTTTCTACATTATTCCAATTAAACCATTGCAAATAAGATCTTTGCTTGAGAACCAGATGTCTTTAACAGTATTTCTTCAGTGCCACCATACTGCCAAATCATGCTTTAAAGGCATGCATATAAAAATGTTTTTAGATTTCATTTGATATGTCACATCTTTTACACATCACATCCCTTGAGAAAATCTTTGTGCCACTGAATCAAAACTATTTAACACCAACAACATGTTAATACAGTACAGTAGAAAATGTACAGCAATTTATGATGCATGTTGTATTTTATGTATTTTAGTAGCATCATAATATAAAACGAGAACTGTTGCACTGTGTAGCACTGCAGTGTTTCTTGCTCAATGTAAAAGTTTAGTATGGGTAAAGAGATGGCCACTATTGTGCATTGTGTGTGAAAAATGTTCTTATACTGAGAGATGTACAATGTATAATACATTGGTGAAAATGTATTAAATGTGAAGGAAAATAGATTTTACTATTGGTCAAGCTTTGGTACAGTAGCTGTAAAAATAATTTAAAAAACAACAAAAAAACTGGCAACTCTGTTCACGTGTACAGTAACAGAAACTTCTTTCTAATGTATTGAAACCTGTGATATTTTTCATTTGATTGTATTTGTATTGCCTAAATAAAATTTTGGCTGTATTGTTTAAAACACTTGTTGTTTTTGTAAATAAAAGATACACACTCTATAAAATGTACATATTTACCAGTTAAGACTGTTGAAGAAACTTGAAGAAAATGGTTTTATATCATCACTTTATGTTCTCACCTTGTTTTTATAACCAATACTACTATTGATATTTTGATTAATTTAAATTGAGGTAAAAAAATGGCTAACATTGTACTTCCTGTAGCAATATTTATATACTGTATAGATACTTTCTGTCCCTCTGATTAGAAAAGAAGGACTACAAAGGATCTTATTAGCACCAAAAAGTAAAATTTATTAACTCGGTTTCACTATATATCTTGTCAACTGATGCTGAAGATTTTAGTGTGATAGAAAATGCACCTTTTGTGAAACAGTGAGAGTCGGCTTTTGAGAGAACCTTGTTAATTGGAAAAACCTGTAGAATGAGGCACACCTAGACTGATTGAGTAATTAGCACTTGGAGGGAGAGAAATTTGGAGGGAAAGGAACTGACAAGATAGGGTCTATGTGAAATTAGTCACTCCTCTAGGCTATTTAACATGCTTATAAGAATAGCTAGGTATAAAAGAGTTTCAGTCTGCCTTTAGGCTACAGTCTGGAAGGAGACAGTGAGAGATCTATAGGGAAGGGCTCATTAGTAGCAGATAGTATGTAAGATATTCAGCAAGAGATTGATGTTTAAGGAAAATCGAGTTTAGGCTATACAGAAGGGAATCCTAGGTGCTGGGTAGGTAGGCTCTGTGGCAGGTGACCAGTCTCCACAGGGTTGAAATGCACTGCAATTGAACCTGGGATGAGTGGATGAAGAGTTGGTCTGGTAAATGTGGTGAACATGTATGGTGGTCTGACAACTAAGACTGTTAAGATCTAGTGACTTGAGGAGACAAGCTGAAAAGGAAGAGGATCATGCTTTCTTCCATGAGAAAGAACTAGGATTCCAGAGGTGGTCTGGAAGAAAATGGACCAACCAGTTAAAATGTGGAAAAACCAAGGTGGAGCACTGGCAGTACTGTGAAAATGATAGTGTATGTGTGCTGGTGGTTCTTGTTGACATCTTTACATCTAACATGTTTTGCCTGGTATGTTAGTTTCTAAGCAACCTTACATTTGTTTAACCACCAACAGTGCTAGTTACTGAGTAAAAAGTTATTCTTCCTGATAAATCGGTCTCTGTGGCTGGAGCTCTGCCCATGTCTGAGTGACCATGTTTGAATCTTGACATGGTTGTTTAGAGCCATACACTACCCTCCTAAGAAAACAGAGAATTCTGCTCTGCCAAAAGCCCAGGACTCCCACAACAGGTAAACATGGTCCTATCCAAGCATAAAGGTGGTGGCATTGCCTTCTGTAACAGGCCTGGTGCTCAATGAGTCCACGTTCTTACAACAAAGGTAAGCTGAAATTTGTTATGGAACAGATATTTAAAGCTTAACAAGAATTCCCTTTGAAGTAGGATTCTCTTGGAGTTTGGTATTTTTTTTTGCAATACTTTTTATTGCTAAACAAAAGTAATATTCGTTGCAACTAGGGTGTATGATGTGGTACAGTATGTGTAGATTTAATGTTTAAGAAAGTTCCATTAAGGTTATTTTAACAGCTATACAATTCAAAGTAGTGCATGCACTATGATTGAGAACGGAACTTACAAAGACAGTCAATGTAATGTGGTAATGGAGTACTACCCTTTTCTAGCAAATTCTTGTATTTAGATACTGGTAAAGTTAATGTGAGGGAATTTATATTTGTAACTGGACTATGTGCCTGGGAGGCTTCCATAGGAAGCACCCATTTAATCTTTTGTCAGTCATGAACAGTCGCTTAGTCAATTGCAAACTGACAGCCCAGTTGATTACAGGTATAAGCAGGGATAGTAAGATTTTATTATAAAGGAAAAACTGATCTAAAAGCTATTTAGAAAGACAGCTTGGGTGGGGAGGGTTTGATACTACTCCTACATCAGATCTCTTTCCGGTATACAGTTAACTAAAAGTTAGGACTCCCAATTAGTTTTTGTTTTTTTTTAGTTTTTGACTTGGTACCAAAAATCTCAGCTTGTTGAGAGACTGAGATAAACACTTTATTAATCTGCCATCTGACAATACATTTGCCATGTTTGCAGGTGATCCCAATGCAAGAGGAGCAGCAAGCACTGTAGAAGTGGCAAAGGATTTGTTAGAATTGTACATGCAAGACTTTATTCAGAATAGTCTGCAATTTCGGATGATATTGGTTCTCTGCAATTACCCCATAGAAGAGGAACAACTACTTTTAAGCCTTTTTGTACTTGTTGGAGGGTGCATACCAGGTACTGTAGATATCTTGGAGTTGAACAAGAAACATGGGGGGGAGAAAGGACAATACAGTTTTACAGTGATTTGATAGTAATTGTTAAAACTCCTATTCAATGAGTTTGAGCTGTTTGAAATTTAAAAAAACTTTGTATTAGAAGGGTTATGACAATGTCTTAACTAAATATCCTGTATCCTGATTCTGAAATGAATGTAGCAAACATGGGTGGTATATATATTTGTACTGAGAAGAATTTGTATTATACACAAAGTACAGATTAAGTTTGAATACTCAAATTGGAGTTGCTGTGAATACAGAGCTACAACAAAAATCCGTCGTCTTTGCTTGATTTATTACTGATTTACTGTAGATCATTGAATAGTTTCAAAATGTCACATTTTCAAATCACTGTAGTTTTAAGTATTCCATGTTGATACTGATGAAATCGTACAGTGAACTAGTATGACCTTGCTTAGAGACATTTTCTGTTTTTATCACCCAGCTATAAAAAGTCTTTGTGTGAATCCAGCATGAGCAAATGACTGACCTGAGCTCAAAGGAATGTTCTAGGCCCATGGTTCTCAAACTGTGGTATGCGTAACACAACTGGTATGTGGCGCTCCCCCAGATGGTATGCCAGATGACCCTGGAAATTTGTGTGCACTGAAAAATTGGGATGGGTTTTCATATATTCAATTTAAATAAAATCAGTTTGTCAAATACGCAATATGCAGCACGTGCTAATACTTGAGTGGACACAAGAGCTACTATGTAATTCTATACCATTGTATAGGAATGCATGCTATGAACGTAAGTGGCCAATTGTATTTAAGAAAAGTTATCTCCAGCAAATAGGAAGGTGGGAGAATGTGTGTGGTTTTCGAACCCTGCCAATCTTTTGAGCAAAGGAAAGCGTGATAGGTAAAAGAAATATTTAAGGACTGTTCTAGGTTAATTTGAGAAAAATACACTGACCGTCTCTGTTTTGCTCCCATGTGCATGAAATAAAAACTTCTTTTAACTTCTGAGACGGCTTCTGAATGGGGAAAAATGGAAACTTGCTGATTGCTAAAGCAGGTTAACCCCACACTATTTGTGAAGAACTTTGTTTGCCATTGGCAAAAGAGCTGACACGTATTGTGTGCTAAACAGCTCAAACTGCTGCCCCTTTCTAATGACAGTCACTCATAGAAGTATTGATATGGCAGATGTCAGAAGTATGCTGATAGAGCATGTTAAGATGAGCAGATGCTTTTCACTGCAATTAGATAAGTCTGTAGATGCCATTGATTTGGCCAATTTGCTCGTTTATGTTAGATATGAGTTTGAGGGCATGTCCCATGAGGACTTTCTGTTCTGTAAGCCGCTACCAATAACTACAGAAGAGCACCTATTTCAGCTTCTGAATAAATTTACAGAAGAGAATGGCATCGACTGGGGAGAAATGCGTCTCTGTTTGTACAGACAGTGCTAGAGCGACAACAGGCAGACACAGTGGTGTAGTTGCACAAATTAGAGAGGTTGCTATACTGTAGATATGAAGTGGATGCACTACAGCATCCACCATGAGGCCTTGGCTGTCGAGAAAATGCCTGAGGATTTAAAATCTGTTAGACTCTGTAGTCAAAGTTGTGAATTGTATCAAGGCTCCACCAATGAATTCACATCTGCTTTGCTCGACTAAACGGGCTCACCCCTCTCACTGAAATGGTAAGTGCTCAGTGCTATTTTTATTATGTGTATATGATTGTGTGCATCCACACGCTCATGTTGACATTGAGATTTTCTGGGGTTCCTATGAGAAAATGACTTGTAGGTGGTACTTGGATGCTTTGGTTATATCAGGGGTGGTACTTGGTCCAAAAAGTTTGAGAACCACTGTCCTAGGCTATAGGCACAATGAACTAAATGTTCTTTCAACTATCAAAGATCAAACATTTTTTCAATAATGAGAAGTATTTTATGTAGTGAAAACACTCTCTACCACCAGAAGAACCTCACCCCAGCTATTGGTCATGTTTGTGAGCGTATCAGGGTTTGGTGCTGCCTTGCTGTCGGAGGACCTGCACATGCTGCCATAGTTAACAGTTCCATGATTACAATTCTGGAGCAGAATTTCAGGCCATACTTTCATCACCTAAAAATGGATCATGTCGCCCAATGATGATCCTAAACATACAATTAGATCTATAACAGACTGGAAGAAGTAAGATACAATTTCTTTACTTTGGACTACCCATGTCAAATTCTGGATCTAAAGTCCATTGACATAAAAAGGACCTGAAATGACCTATTCGTGCAAGGAGATCCTCAAATGTCACCGACTTAAACAGTTCTGTTAAGGAATAATGTGTCAAAATTAATCAAAACTGCTGCAACAGCTGCAAAACTGCTGTTTAACAGTTAAAGGAACCATCCAGAGGAAAATATTGCCTCTGGATAGTTAGTGCCAGTTAGTGAATCTAAGGTTCAGAACACTTATTTATGCAATGATATTTACTGTGGGATCATTACTCATAAATAATCCAAGTGTGGTTTATGTATTTGTTATACAGTACATTAAATCATGTTGTCTTTTATAGGTATTGCCATGAAGATCTAATTAGTTTAGTTCTCAAATCCATGAGGATAGAAAGGGTTAATAATTGTTCTAGCTATGTAAATGAAATTCAAGAACTTTAAAAACTATAAGGAAGATATTAATGTAGTTTTACTTTTAAAAACTCATCAAGCTCTTTCTTTAAAGATCCCAGTGTCAATAAAATTGTTTCTTGTGGCATACACTAATAACACTGTAAAGGTTGTAAAAAGTAAAGAAAACTGAATGTTTTTATAAATCTTTGTACAGAAGTAGGACTAACTTTTTCAGTGCATCTTTATAAGAATAAAGAAAATCATTTAAACAAGTTTAACATGGGAGGACATTACATGATCTTTGCATTAGTGCCCTTATATATTTTAATGGGGTTATTTTAATCTTTTAAATGTTTTATTGAAGATCCACTTGTTTTAGATGTAAATGAATGAGAATGTGGACAATCTTAGGAGTTATTTTTCAAGGGACTGAATGACTGTTCCAACATGAATAGTAGTTGGTGTGAATATTACAATTGAATTATAGAACAACAAGACGTTTGCTGTTTCCAGAGTTCTTAAGCATTAATTGCTTAATATAAAATGACTTGGGGAAGCACATTTAATAGGTTGAATAAAAAGTCCAGTGCCATCAGTGTGCTAATTAAAAATTAATCAAGTAACTGCCTGAACTACAGTACTTGATGGATCTCTGCTTAAAGATCATCCAGAGGATGTCATGTTGAATTTTCAAGTATCATCAGTGATTTGTGAAAACTATAACATAACACATTTTTGTCCTGTTGCTACAGAGTTTCATGTTTTATGAGTGCTACAGTTCTTCAAAGAATATGTAGAGCTCACACTACATCTATTGGATATTTTATGCTGCCCTCAACTCTGGATATTTACAAAACACTGAAATCATATGAATAACTATGATTAGTGTACAACAGAATAAACACCTATTGTATTGTAGCTGCCTTTTTGTCAAAATGTATGTATAATGAGAACTAAAACCTTACTTATGTTGACATACTGTATGCTTAAGTCAAACTCACCTAACTGTACTTTGTAGAAGCTGTGCCAGAAATCAAAGCCTTTCATTGTAAACATTTTGTAGCAGCTTAAAATATAGCACTTTACTATATTCTGTGATGCTATTACAGAAATGAAATGGCATAAATGTCCTTGGGTCATTTTGTATTTTAGACTGAAAGTTTTTATGTGGGTCTGACATATTGCAGCTAAAAGAGTCCAGAACCTATAGATTAGTGAATTACTGAGCATGAAAGTATATGTATGGGCTCCCAAAGCATATATGAAGAGTACAGCTTAGGCCCTGTATTCTAGAGAGAACTTGATTAAATCATGGGTATATCATTATCCTCCTAGGGCGGAGTGGTGGCATTGTGCTAAAGATCTACACCTGTGGCTGGACGGTTGCTGGTTCAAATCCTGTGGCCAGCAGAGGAATCCTACTCCATTGGCTCCTGAGCAAGGCCCTTAACCTCAGTTGCTCCAGGGGTGCCGTATACTGTAAACGGCTGACCCTGTGATCTGACCCCAAGCTTCTCTCTCCCTGTCTGTGTGTCTCATGGAGAGCAAGCTGGGGTATGTGAAAAGACAAATTCCTAACGCAAGAAATTGTATATGGCTAATAAAGTGACCAGGTAAGACCTGTATTTCCCAAGCTGAGGCATATATTTGGACTAGCAATGCCAGGGCAGTATAGCTTACCAAACGTCCTGTGAGTCTCCAGTGTTAACAGTGAGAGCTAAACAGCCCAAAAACTTAACTCTGTTTTGTGTGCTATGGAACTGTAATTTGAAAACACCATGCACATTTCACAGGACCTCGGTGCCTGTACCAATAGGATCTTTTAGATAAAAGTGTTGTTACCAAATTTGGGATGGGGGAGTAAAAAGAAAAGTATTGTTTAGAAAATGTGGTATTCTGCCAACTTTTTCAAATGTAAAATAAATTACTTTCCTTATGGTTTGTAGCAAGTTTAAGAGAAGGCTAGATTCTGCACTTGTAACATGATCATAAAGGATGAGCTCTCTCTTCCTTATGTGCTTGCACAGACATCATTGCTTTAATTTGATCATTGGCTTATAAAACCTTTGCACTATGCAGTATAGAGCAGAAGCATTTGTCCTGGGATATGAAAAGAGGTACCTGCTAACCATCTGCCATGGGAAGATAAAAGAAACCCATTAATGCTCTAATTTCTATTGAGAATGTAGAAACTGAATGAAAAATCTGCACAAGGGCTTTCAACCCCCAAAAATAATAGCAAGTGCAAAGGATCCTTGGCATTTGGTGGCTTCCTACAATATTTCACTAACAAGCAGTTTTGAATCTTTCTTTCAAATGTCTTAATGAAAATTCAAAAACTCCTTTCATTTTATTCCAGCTCCCCACATGTTGATCATTTGAATAATGGAGATGATTAACATTATGGTGAAAAGACTGGATTTCTTTCACTATGAGCATAAGCTGAAATAGATCTGACTTCTATTACACTCTGAGCAATTTCACTGATTTGGAGTAGACATACTAACAAAGCCACATCTGTCACAGACATATGGAAATAGTTTTTAAGAAAATCAGAACCACACATAATTTCTGAAATGTAGTGAATGCAGTACTAAAAAATATTTTAATCTTTACTCTTAAAATGGAGAAATAATATGGACCTCACCTAATAGATTTTAGAACAAATATAAGAAAGTCAAGTTCCCAGATATCAGGAACCCATTTGGACCATTTCGCCTGTTTGCATTTTACATGCATTTGCATGCAACTGTTTCTTGCAATAAGTAACTATACTGACTTTGACAACATTTTGAAGTAGTTCAGGTGGGTAGCTGCGTCAGCATGCATAGGCTGCAAACGAACAAGTAATAGGCTTATTCTATGCTGAAAAGAGAAGAAAGAAAACACAACTTTTGGCCATGGAGCATTCTTCCAGTTTGTGAAAGACAGTAAGCAAAGGTAATGTAGCATAGGAGAACAAAAGCTGGGAGAAAGGAGGAGTGAGACGAGGGAGCAGGGGACAGACAGTGTGGCCAATCAAGTAGTGTTAAGTCGGGAAAGGTGAAGGAGGAGGAGTTAAATGAAACCTACAATGAATAGAGAGAATTTAGAA
Source organism: Atractosteus spatula (assembly GCF_055471065.1). Taxonomy (NCBI): domain Eukaryota; kingdom Metazoa; phylum Chordata; class Actinopteri; order Semionotiformes; family Lepisosteidae; genus Atractosteus; species Atractosteus spatula. The sequence continues at coordinate 22,525,368 of NC_142716.1, read as the reverse complement.
GAAAAGTGGTCTGTCGTTGAGAGAAGGGGAAAGGTGTGATCCTAGCTGTAGGATAATTTTAGTTTCTGTAGTCTTTCTGATGTTGGAGTTAGGAAAACCAGCTTTGAGAACACAGATGGAGTGATTAGTGTGATCATGGCCATCAGAGGTAAAATGAGAAACAATAGGCTTGGAGAAATCTTTAATCTTCACAGCCCTAACATGTTCTCTGAAGCAGTCTCCGAGTCTCCTTCCTGTTTCCCTAATGTAGGGAACTTTAACAATAGTTGTGCTGCCAGGCTTCTTTCTTTACCTAATCACAATTCTTCCCAATCCCAAATATTGTACATCAATGCTTAATTAGGATAATTTTCTTTATTGACAAAAATCCAATTAAAAAAAAGAAGCACTTTAAAAGAAGCACTTTAACTCTTATTTCTGTTTATATTTTGGTAAAATAACAATTGGTTTTGAATTTTGGTAGAATAACAACCCCATACAGGAACAATCCAAGGTTTGAAGCTAAAATTAACAGGACATGAGCGCTTTTAATTTCAGTATTGTTGTGTCATACAAATGACAAAGTTCAGGTGTCTGTGAAGCAGAAGTCTCTTTATTACATATGCATATGGAAGTCTAGCTTGCAACCACCAGACTTAAAAATAAGTAGCTAATCATGGTCCTTTATACCTTAAAACAAAACAAGTTACTATGACACATTCTAAACAAATGATAAGACAGCAACACATGCCAATTAATTATATCTAAGTTGCAGACTAGACAACAATTAGTTCTTTTCATGTTCTGGGTGTACAGCCTGCTTACCAAATACATGCCCTTTATCTTACTGACCAAGGACAGGCAGCATCTTTATATATTTGAGCGCAAAGCCAACTTCAAGACACTAGACTGCATAGTTTGCAAAAAATACAAAAACAAGAAATTATATTATTATCTCACTTCCCAGGTGGTTCTCTTATCTCTTCAGTATTTAATAAACACGCCTGAAGAAGGCTCCACATCCGAAACATTGTGTTTCTTTTCTTCTCTTTTCAGCATGAAATAAAATTCCAAAAGTTCATTTTAATGAACACATATTAAAATAGTTGTATTTACTAATTTATTTTACAGTAATCTACTTTTCTTAACCCTACAACTTACTCAATTTTTTAGAATTACTAAAAAGTTTACTTGTAAGACTATGACTAATGTAATTTAATAGGATTACTGTGGCTTGAGTAGTAATTTGGTTCTGATTTGATTTTTTTGTGGTTTTGGGCTGTGTTTTCTACTGTCACTCATCGTCTGATCAAATTGTTGATGCTAAAACATTTCAAATAAAATTCTATCACCTCCTGCTGTTTTGTTGTTCTTCATTTTTGTGATGGCTTTCATAGATTTTGAAGTTCATCAGTAAATTGAGGTCATTCAGGCCATTTCTGTGTGGAACCGTCAACGGTGGACTCTTGAATGAATCCTGATACTTCTACCTGGGTGTATTGTCTGCTTAGATGTTCATGTAAACATTTTTATGTTCTTTCATGGGGAGAAAGAAAAAGAAAGGTGAAAAGAATTTTAGCTTACAGTATATAATTTGGATCAAGGAATATTGTTTTGACATTACTTTAGTTTATATTCTTCTAGAATATTTGCACAATTTTAGTTATCACCATCCAAAACTATACTGACATTCTAGGATCATTTTAGAGAAAAGTGACCAGGTACTGTACATTCCCAGACTCAAAAGAAAATACTACTCTGCTAGACTTAAAAAACTGAATCTTCCATGTGTAACCAAGTGATAGAGTAGAGAGACAAGAGTGGGGAATAGGCAGGTAGTTATATCCTCACTACCAGCTTGCAATATTCCTGACTTAAAATAACTCTTGAAGTTAAACTAAATGTTTCTGGAAATCCTCCAATGTTTTTTCTAATTATTTTTTAAAATAAACTTAAGGAAATAAGGAGAAGCCTATGTGAGCTCCTTCTGATGACCAACTGTGTAGCTGCCAGCACAGGGAGGGACCTGCTAGACGTCGCCATAGCCAGGCAGCATAGCAACTGTGACATAGATGCCATCAGGAAGCTCCTGAAAGTGTTTATGGGAGTTGTAGTTCTTAAAACAATGCTACATCTGTGTGTGATCAGTCAGATTTCATTCCTGGTTCCTCAAGCAATTGTAACCAATTGACACAGAAGTCAGGAATAACATCCTCATGCAGGCTGTCAGGTAGTTCTCCACTACCAACTGTAATACGTCTACCCTGTGCCATCCTGTGAATACCTCTGGAAACCTGGAAAATATATTTTAGAAATTAGAAATTTAGCAATTAAACTTTAAATAAAGAATCGCATGTGAATTTCTGCTGTGCAAGCTGGTAACAGACCACCAATGACAATGACATCAATAACTGGATTGTTGTCAGCTGCCTGTGAAGAGGCCTTTGCTGAGGAGGGATTGCTCATCCTGTGAAAGGGAAAGGTCAGAAGGTATAGTGAAAACAAGTTTAAGATTTGCGGAGGTGGTAGGGGTGTTGGTTTTCTTCTGTAGAAGATGACTGAGTTTATCCTTCTCTGTAGTGAGAAACTGGTAGAGTTTGGAATTGAGAGATCTAATGAGATAAGTTATAAAGGAAAGATGATGTGGAGCTGTCAGCCGTAGAAATTCCTTAGCCTTTTTGATGTTGTTGTCAGAAAGGATAATCTGTTCTTTGAGGGAGAAAATTGTTGTAGAAGTCTCTGAGTGTTACTCTGGGTGGTTTCGGAGTCAAAAGAAAAAGTATTAAATTTCAGGCCAAATCCTTTAGGAATGATATTATGCTGACTAGAATAAAAGGTGGTTAGAAACTTGGTCTTGGAACAGATCACTATAAAGAGACAGAATGCTGGTTTAGTAAGAGAGGCAAGTGACCCAGGGAGGAAGAGAAGGAATGATGAAGAGGTCTATAAAAAGATTTGGAGGAAGGCATAGTGGGTCGCAGAAGATGTAGATCGAAGTAGTTCCAGGTGGGTTCTCACACTGAATGCATTCTCATTCAATAACCTTTTTTACCAACAGGTTAGTGGAGTTGCTATGGGCACCAGAATGGGTCCGAGCTATGCCAATGTTTTTGTTGGCTGGGTAGAAGAATGCTTCTCCACTTCCTACACTGGCTTTGTCCCTGACCTGTACAAGAGATACATTGATGACTGCATCGGTGCTGCTACATACTCTAACAACCAGATTGAGCACTTTCTGCATCACTTCAACAACTTCCACCCGTCCCTAAAATATACAGTTAACATGTTCCACTACTCTTCCATTTCTAGATATCAACTTCTCCATTAACTACCCCCAACTCTCTACTTCGGTTCCTGTTGTCTTTCTGATGTATGAGTTCAGAAAACTTTGAGAACACAAACGGTGAGATTAGAGTGGTCATGGGCATCATAGGTGAAATGGGAAACAATGGGCTTGGAGAGACCTTTAATCTTAACAGCCCTAACATGTTCTCTGAAGCGGTCTCCGAGTCTCCTTCCTGTTTCTCCAATGTAGATGGCTGGGCATTTACTGTAAGAAATACAGTGAATAAGGTTGCTGGAGGTAGAAGATGCCATCTGGGTGATCTGGAATTGTCCTGAGGGGCCTTGAATGAGTGTGGTGTTAGATGTGTACTTGCAGGTGATACAGCGAGCTCTGTTGCAAGGGGAAAGTGCCTGGTGTGGATGGTTGCTGAGGGCGGTCAAGGGAGCTGTGAACAAGAAGGTTGTGCAGATTAGGTGGTCTGCGATATGAGATGATGGGGAGGTCAGAAAAGAGGGCCCCAATGGAGTGATCATCCTGTAGGATGGAAAAGTTGTCGTTAATAGTCCTGGGGATAGGAAGTGTGTTGGGGTGGTAGGGAAGCACCAAAGGAATGCAGTTGATACGACAGGGGTTCCTATTTGAGTTGATGGTCCGAGGGGTGTTTTTGGCTCAGGCAAGGGCCCTGTCAATAACACTGCTGGGGTATTCTCTGTTGATGTCAATCTGTGATGATTGTTGCCTGCCGTTTGCAATGCATAGTCACTACGGGACTGGAAAAATTCAAAGGGAAAATAAAACAGGCACAAAACAGAGAAAAAAACACACTGTACAGGACAAATGTCCTGGCTGTTATGTGCAAAAACACAATAAATATAGCACTAATATTCTGTTGTCACCCTGTGACATGACCACTGTAATACACAGTATATATGCTGTATAGCAGTTAGTGTTTTTCTGTATTTTTAAATTAACAGTTACAAAATGCCTGACATTTACATACTGTAGTTTCTTAGTCAACTTAATATTAACTATCACTGTTCTAATAATGAAAATCACTATTTAACTATTATCCATATGCCAAGTATCTCATTTATAGGATGATATAGGAAGCCCTTGTCATTGCACATTTGGGATTTTCTTAACATTTTAGATTTCAATACAATGTAATAATGTAGAGACTATTTCCACATACAGTATGTATTTTATATGCAACAGAACCAGGGGACATGTCAGTAAGTACAAAAGCTAAATTAGTCATGCGTTTTTAAGAGGCAAGACACCTTTTTCCAAGGTGATAAAAACTGCTTAAGATTGTTAAAGCTAAGTATATTTTCCAGTGTCCCCTTCACTATTGAAAGAAAATATAGGCTTTCCAAAAAGTAAAAAGGGGTGCTTTTTTAGCTAAAAGGTAAACAATCTGGATCAGCCACAAGCAAAGTGCTGATAAGTTTCATTTATGATACTGTATGTGGGTGTAAACTGGGTATTTACTGAAAGTGCCTACAGCAGGGTAATAATTCCCTGCTGTCAGAATGTGTAGTTGTTTTCCTGAGAAGATTTAATTGATTGATTTGTCTGAAAAGAGAATGCTAGGAAATGCGAATTCCTGATTGGCTGATCAATAAATCCACTTGAATCAGCCACCATACTTTAAAAAGTCTGATTGACTGTTCTTTTTAAACCATGAAAAATATAGTCTATTGAATTTACAGAAGAACATAAAGCAAATGCTACACTAAAATAACATGTTATATCTTGGTACCCTGAATCATAAGTGGAATCTTGGTCAGCTCTTGAGCATGTCAAATGTTAGTGTTTCAAATAAAAAACTTGATTTTTTGGTTTCCTGATTTATTGCTGGAGCTCTTAAGTTATCTATAGTTATCTATATGTGAAAAGACAAATTCCTAATGCAAGAAATTGTATGTGGCTAATAAAGTGATCTTATCTTATTTCAATGGAGTTCAATTTAATTTATTCACTTTATTCAGAATGATGTGGTTATTCTTTTTACACAGAGTGATTATAGTTTACTTTCTTATTTATTTCATTCAGTAATGGATTGCGAAGGGCTGGTAATGGTGATGTTGTATTTATCTCTCTTTAAAACTACAGGTATATATAAACTGAAATGAAAACTTCCAGCTTCAAGTATTACATGCAACTATCAGATTTAAACTAAAAAAAATAATTGGTCTGAGGCTTTCAATTTCATTATTTGTGTTCAACATAATCATCATATCATCACATAAACATCATATGAGATGTGCCTTCAAAGTTCTACAGTATTTACAATTCTAATGAGAGTATTAATTAGAAGCAAGATGTTGTTTTTACAAAACTCATTCTTTCTAGGTTTCTTTTTTTAATTTTTAATATATTCCTTAACAATTCCAAATATGTTGGTTTTTTTTTCAAATTTAAGATAAAGGCTCGAAGCTGCAATTAACTGGAGTTGACACCTTGGTTTGTGGACAGGATTGGTTAGATTCATCATGCATAAAGCTTCTATGTGTAGATCCAAATCCAGATTAACTGGATTTACTGGACTCAAGTACAGATGTATGAATTATCTACAAGAAGAAGCCCCTCACACTGAAGAGGGCTCAACAGCCAAAAATGACTTTTGTGAGGCACTTTTTCTACATATTTCATATACTGTAGTGTATTATGGGGCTGAAAAACATTATCCATGATTTAATGGATATTCTGCAATATTGGACACCCCTTTCCTACTATTAGTCTGTTAAACTGAAGGTTTACTGTATAATAATTACAGTAAGTATAAGCTCATTTTTGGTGATTTTTACTGTGCTTTGTACTGTATAGTTTATGCCATGACATTATAACATTTTCCCAAAGACTCTAACAGAGGGTTCAAATGATTTGATGTTTCTCTTCTCCTAGAATTTCAGAGCTACTGTTTTAATTGATAACCTTTGATTTAAAATTCATGACAAATGTTAAGAATATTTATGCTAAATAAATCACAAGAAAAAAATAAAGCACTGAGCTAGTTTGCCCAACAAATCCTCACTAAAAGTAACTTAAATAGAAAATCAGACCTAGGAGGTGTTTCACAGGGCATCCAATATAATTTCTGAAAAATACAGGACAGATAACAGCCTTCCATACTGATTCATTAGAGGAAATCTATTTTTAGAAAAATACAAATTGTATTTGTCCTACATAACAGTTGGCAACCCTGTGTTTGAGAGATGATGCTTGAATCCTGACAGAAGGGTTTAAAAAAATAGAAAATATGTAAGGAGAAGTATGGCACTGATAATAAGCAGTATAGAGAAGAACAAAGCAGTTGGTGAAAAAGCATTAAGGATCTTAAGTTATATCCAAGCAGAAACAAATACTGAATATATCTCCTTAAAAGGTGATTTACAGTTAGTGAACTATAAAATATTAACTGTGCCAAATAACTAATGTTATTCTCTTCCTGCTCACAAAATCTATCAATACAGTGAAACTTCAGTGTTGTTTTTCGTAATGCCTTTCCCATGTCAATCTTGTTTATGTTTAGTTCAGGTGGGTAGCTGCGTCAGCATGCGAAGGCTGCAAAGGAACAAGTAATAGGTTTATTCCATGCTGAAAAGAGAAGAAAGGTGACACCGAAGAAGGCTCCATGGCCAACACATTGTGTTTTCTTTCTTCTCTTTTCGGCATGGAATAAACCTATTACTTGTTTATGTTTAGTCTGTTTTGTATAGCAGGAACAATATTTCTGGTACTCATCAGAAACTCTGCAACACATGAATCTTACACATTTACAACATGACCAAACCATATACTGTATAAGCCTAGCAACACACACTTTCACACTTACTTTTACACTGAAAGCAATTGAAAAAGTCCAATAAAGTATATTCTAGGATCAATTCAAAATCCAATAATGTAGCTGGTAGCCTAGTTGGAGCATGAATCAAAAGATAACCTGATGTCCTTATTTATAATTAAGCAGATAAAATTATGTAAATATGCTGAATGTTTTTTCCAAAGTAGTACATATCAGTATTACGTTGTAATTCTTTTGAAATCAGAATCTCAAAACGTATAAGGGTGTAATTTATCATCTCTTTATGTTACCGAAACATTTTTTGATGAAGGAAAAACTTGAAGGATCTCAACCAATTATCTTAATGATGTTAACAGATCAATTTTATAATTGATAACATGAAGTTTTATTGACTTAATTTTTTTCCATAAGTATCTTTGACATGAAAGATCCCATGTTTTTGGACCATTTTATATTTAGTTTCCAAAATACAAGAAGAAAGGGCTTGTTCTGTAAATGTTTACCATTAGGGACAAAAAGCATTTTAAACCCCTTCAGAGGTAAGAAGCACCAATGTCATGTTTCATGATAAATGATGCTAGAATCTCATTATATTTACGGTTCAAATACAGGCTCACTTCACTACATTTAAAAATGATGAAGTACAGAAAGGTTGTTTGACACTGTTCTGTTCCTTCAGTGGCTGGTATTGACTAAAAGTCAGTTCGATCTTGTGTTTATTCGATGATTAATTTATTGTTAAGAAGGATCACTGGCTCAAAACACACTTCAATTAATTAGTCAAGAGTATGAACAATTGAGTTCACCTGTACTTTATTCATTTACAATATTCAAAACACTTACAGAAAGGTTGACGTATACAAGACCATTTTATTTTGTATTGTGAAAATATTTTGTCTGGACCCTCAGAAGAATTCAGGTATTTCTATCCATTTGCCAGTAACTGATGCTCTTTAGATGCCTGTTTTATTCATATGGCCATTTGTACCTCCTAGTCACACATTCTTATTCAAATTATTCAGGTTCATGGCACTAATGATATAGGACCATAAACTATTTGTGATAATTTGTTCAACCATTCATTTTCAAAATCACAAGCAATGGATTCAAGGTAGGATACACCCTGGAGGGGATGTCAGTCCATCACAGTGCACACACAGACACAGGCACACATATCCCTCACACCTAGGGCCAATTTTCCCAAAACCATTTAACCTATCAGTATGTCTTTGAAGGCAAAGGTGCACTGGAAGGGACTGTGCGCCCTGTACAGGGACTAAGGAGGAAAAAACTGTTCCTTTGAGCACCTGCGGAAGCCTGGACAACCACAGTTTCAGAGCCAGGACAGGAAAAAGGCATGGACAACAGCAAGTGGTAGGGCTTGGGGGCTCTTTTGTTGAGCAACTCCAGCCCCAGCATCCACTTGCACAGATTGAAAAAGGACACTCGTCCTTTTCAGAACTTTTTGTAATGTAGTAGAGATTTTATGGTTTCTTAGAGTGGATACTCATTGTGAGATGTACATTGTGAAATAAAGTTTATTTTGTTAAAAAAACAGTATATCTTTGCGCTGTGGAAGGAAACATACAAACTACTTGATAGCACTACAGGTCTGGAATTAAACCCAGAGGCCCAGCTTTGTGAGGCAGCAATGCTAACTGCTGCACAAGAGTGCCATCATAACATTAATATTACAATAATATTATATAATATAATTAATAAGGTTAAGGTAATAAGGTAAGGGGAAAGACTTCCTTTTCCTTGTAGTGCGTTGGCAATTGTGTTGGTTATGTTAAGTACACATTTACAAAATTACAAAGAAGTTACTATACTTCAGAAGACACAGGCAAAACTTAATAATGAGATTGCAATAAAGCATTTGATATTTTTTTCCTTTAACGCATCTAGATCTAGTTTAAGGAGTAACTTTGGCTATTTCAATTGGATTGGCTTATTAGGAAAAATCTGGGTTTATGCTATTCTTCTTCTAAAGCAACAACAAAGGCACATTCTGAAAAAAACATACATGCAAAACACAGGGTGTTAATATTACATGGTCCTGAACCTAATCTCTAATGCAGGCTATCACAGAAAATTAACGTGTTGTCACTAATCCTTAACTAGAGTAATTTAATACAGGGTGCAAAATCAAAACTAATAAAAGCATATTAATTATAACAAACTGTTATTGCTGATTAACAAAACACATTTTGGAATATAATACTTTTGTTATCCTTCATCCAACCATTCAAAAAGCCACAGGGATTGATATTTGATCCATAAGATTATTAAAACAGATGTACAGTAAGTAGTCATCTACTCAGGGGACAGAAAAGGGGAAAAACAAGGAAAACTTGAACTTGAACTTTATTGCCATATGTAACCGGTACATGTACTGGTACAATGGAATTCTTACAGAATGTCTTTCGATTGTTAAAACAAGTGTAAAAACACAAAGTACAGACAGTGCATCAAGACAATATACAAACAAACAGTAGAGAATGTACAATTAAACATGTAAACAGTTTGAATGTAAACAATGCAGACATGTAAACAATGACTGGAGATGTGAAATTAATAAGAAATCATAATAAGGTAGATGGTGTAGGTGTGGTCCGAGGATCATGGCTAAATGTGTTCGCCAATCGCACTGCTTGTGGATAGAAGCTATTGAAGAATCTAGTGGTAAGTGTTCACAGCTTCTGTATCTCTTGCCTGGGGGCAGTGGGGTGAAGAGCTCATGCCCGGGGTGGTGACTGTCCTCTGTGATGGTCAGAATTCTACCACGGCAGCGGTCCTCATAGAGCTGTTTAATCTCGGTGAGACCACAGCCGATGGTCTTCTGGGCCACATTCAACATTCTCTGCAGTGCCTTTCTTTCTCGAGAAGAGGTGTTGCCGTACCACACGGTGATCCCATTGGTGAGGATGCTGTCGATGGTGCAGCGGTAGAAGTTTACCAACACAGGTACTGGCATCCCCCATCGTTTGAGGCACCTCAGGAAATAGAGGCGCTGCTGAGCCTTCTTCAAGATAGAGTCCATCTGCACAGTCCAGGTTAGATCATTAGAAATGTGAATTCCCAAAAACCTAAAGCTGGTGACTGTTTCCACTTCCGTTCCATCAATACTGAGTGGGCTGTTAGTGTGTGGCCTCTGTCTCCGAAAGTCCACTATTAGCTCTTTTGTTTTATTTACGTTCAAGTCCAGTTTATTGCTATGACACCACCTAAGCAGCTGTACGACTTCATCCCTGTAAGTGGACTCTCTCATCATTGCTGATCAGGCCTATTATAGTGGTGTCATCTGCAAATTTAATGATGCGGTTGTTGCTGTGTCTTGCTGTGCAGTCGTGAGTGATCAGGGAGTACAACCTTGGACTCAGACGGCAGCCTTGTGGGGTTCCAGTGCTGAAGGTGAGTGATGTTGATGTTTTATTACCTATCTGCACCATCTGTGGTCTCTTCACCTGTGGAAATAAGGAAAAGGGAGAAAAGAGAAAGAGAGGAAAGGAGGATCACAAGTGTTTTGTATTTTAGATTAGTGGACTTACCGTTGGATCATGTATAAATTACCTATATGCTTTTGTTTTGTATTCATAATGGCCAAGTGATCTGTTGGTGTCATACTCCAGTTCTGTTCCCTTCCTTTTGTTATTTCCTCAAATGAACCAAGAGTTAAAATACACAGAAACAAGCAGATACATTTGTCTGTACCAAAAAAAGACCAAGATTATCTCAGTGATAGTTAACAATCACAAAGATTGTTTTGTTTCATCATAATACGAACAGAAGAAAGGTTACAAATGAGAGGAGGCCATTTTGTCCATATAGCCTTTTTAGTAGTTACCATAGTAACTAATTTGTACAAGAATCTCATCCATCCATCTCTTTGAAAAAGCCAAGGTATTGGTTTCAACAATGTGGCTGGGTAACCTGTTACATATCTGCACAGCCCTTTACATCTTTACGTAAAGTATCGCCTGTTCTCAGTTTAAAAAACACTTTCACGTAGTTTCCACTTCTGCCCTTCATAATACACAAAATCAGTCCACAATGAATATTTTTTATTTCATTAGAGGTGCTATAGAATATCCCTGTGCTTTAGATATTTGAGATCAAATTTTGGTTTCATTTCCAGCAAAGAGAATAAAATATGGTGAGTATTATAGTGTGACAGAGTTTTCACTTTCTAGTAGAAAGGATTGTTTTATTTTTGTCCCCAGGAGGCTTCTGTAGAAGGCTTCCACTTAGGCTAAGACTCAGGCTTTGATTTGTGCTGGAGCTAGAATGGCTTCTGAGACATAATAGGGAGCAGGAGTGTGCTGTTGAGCTCAGTACACCTGGGCATAGTAAATCAGGGCAAGAGAAGAGTTCCATGAGAGAAAGCTCCTTCAAAATGCTCTTGTGAATGCCCTATAGTAAATTAGGAGGTTTATAAAAGAGCAGGCAACAGTAAAAGTTGTCATTTGTGCTTATATATTGTAAGGCAAAGATTGATCTAACAAGTTGCTTCTGTGTCAATTTAATGGAGAAGAAATCCTAGCCAACCAGGATCAGTTCAGCAATAAGGAAAGAGTGAGGGTTCTTTGGTTAAGAGTGTAGTCTCACATCACTGTGGGACAGAGTTGCATGGTGGTTTGAGAAAATACAAGAGCGGATGTTGTAGTATGAGTGTTATCACAAGGGCTGGATAAGCAGATGAAAGGTTAATGTTTGCTAGGCTTAAACACAAGAGTAGGGAGAAAGAACAGTGGGAAAAGAAGAAGCTGAGGTGCAAGCTCATAAAGATATGGTAAGGAAAGCTGTACAGACAAGTGAAAGAGTATTTTGCTTGGCCAAACCACAGCAATGAGAAAGAGCACATGATTTTTTTCTGTATATACTGTAGAGACAGGATTTGTCTGATGTGTAAAAATCTTGGATTGGAGAGAGACCAGAGAAGAGAGTGAATCAAGAGAATGTTATTTCGATTGTAATAGCTAAGATAACTAATCAACTGGAGAGCTTTTCCCGATCAGAAGGGTACCACTACACATCATAATTCTGGTCCCCACCATGGAGCTAACTTACCCCTAGCTGTAAGGGTAAGGCGTGCCGAGAGAGAAGACATATTGCACAGAGAGAGAAGAGTAGTTACAAGAAAGATCTTGCACTTTTTTGTTTTAGAGAAAGGAAGGAAACTGTTTGCACTTAAGAGCATCTATAGGATGCTTTATTTTATTTTTATTTTATTCCTTTATTTTAAGGAGACTTTTATGAAATGCCCAGTGAGATGTCACCAGCCTTAAATCTACTGACTCTGGCCTTAACTCGGGATTGCTCAGACCAGGCACTGCACATAGAACCTTCAGCACCATTTCTATGCAACTCATCACCCAAATCCTTTAGAAAATCTGCAAATACTGAAATTTTCAATGCTCCCTTTTCACTAAATTTTCACTAAATAGCTTTTCATTCTCATTCATTTTTGAATGAGAGCTTTCTCATTCATTTTTGTTTTGCTTCTTTTGTGTATTGTGCTTTGAGATTCATTAAAAAATGATAAAAAATGGTCTGATCCTGTGTGTAAAATACAGTATACATTTCTCAACAGTAGATCACAGAAATAGCAAGATAACATTTTCTACATTACCTTAAATTCTAACCTTATTCACAGAGTTTTCTTATCCCTAACATTAATTGCAAAACCTTCAAGCTCTCTCTGGAAGTAACACAATCCCTTTTAATCCCAAAGCAATTAAGGTTAAGGTTGGGTTGGTTTTGGAGTCAGGCTAAGTAGTCTAATCAATTTCCTTTCTTAACATGTTGATGAAGTAGTAGGTCCCAGAAATCTGCTTTTGCACAATATCTTGCAGTTTATATAAAAATCTACAGTATTAAGTATAAGAGTAGAATCCTGAATATTTGCAAATCGAGTAAATAGATAGTTAATTTCCCAACTTTATATCTCAATGTCACTATATTTCAGTTCAATGCATGTATCCCATTTCCCCTTCAAACTAATTCTCTGATAACAGACCTCTACTGACTGTTATTTTACTTACTTGTCAGCAGCAAGCTTCAAGGGAACATTGTCTTGAAACCACTTACCATGAAGTGCAGTCTTCAGATGTTGAAATAAATAATAGTCACATGGGACTAAGTCTGGGCTGTAGTGTAAATGAATCAAATGTTCAAACTTTCACTGAAAAATGGCAGCCTGTGCAGCTCTGGCTTTTGTGAACTGCAGCAGACCAATATACTGTGTGCTGACATTTCTTGGTTTTATCCCAGGGACGATTTTACGTACTGTAGTGTAGTAGTTTTTGCTGCCATATCATACTGTAGGTCCAGGGTCCTAGGTTTGATTTCAGATTTGGACATCTGTCTATGTGCAGTTTGCATGTTGAACACATTTTTTTTTCAGATGTTCCAATTTCCTCCCACACCCGCAGAAAGACACTGGTTAGGTTAAGTTAACTGTTTGTGAGAGGTAGACAACAACATCATGTAAAACAAAAAGCAAGCTGTTCCCCAGGAGCTCCCTGATCTTGACTACATGGAGCAGTCCCAAAAGGTTTTGTTAAGACAGAGGCATACCTTTCTCCCCTGAGCTAGCTAAGGGCATGTTTCTCTAACAAATTAGCTCTCATATTTTGATTTTTCCCTTCTTTTCTTTTTCTCTAAGCATACAAACTCTACCCAGTTTCATATTGAGACTGACTCTGTCTGCTTGAGACTCAGACTCATACTGCTATGGTTCTGAAAACTGTAGATTATGAAAGGTTCTACATCTCCCCTTTCCAGCTGTGAGTACTTAATCACTCTCAACCTGTTAACCTTACCCAGCTGAGAAATCATAATGCTTCTGTCAGTCTTTCAGTAATTCACAGTCTGCCAGCTACCTCTAGTGGCACAGTCACTGTAACTACCACCTCTCAGTGTTGTCCTAATGTTAAGAGCACTTTTTGACATTCCTACCTGCCATGTATTGGAAAGTAGTTGGAGCTCTGTGTAATCTAAATGTTAATACTGTATATTCCTAAAGCCCAGTCTTTGTTAAAAAAAATTATTTCATGATCTGTGTGAATGAGTTTTCCAATACAGTTTCATACAGTTTTAGCCACCAGCCATATCACCCTGCAACTCACAACTAGCAACTCACTGAAGCTAAGCAGGTGTGAGCCTGGTCAGTACCTGGATAGAAGACCTCCTGGGAAAAACTAAGGTTGCTGCTGGAAGAGGTGTTAGCGGGGCCAGCAGGCGGAGCTCACCCTGCAGTCTATATGGGTCCTAATGCCCCAATATAGTGACGGGGACACTCTACTGTAAAAGGTCGCCGTCCTTCGGATAAGATGTAAAACCAAGGTCCTGACTCTCTGTGGTCATTAAAAATCCCAGGGCGTTTCTTGAAAAGAGTAGGGGTATAACCCCGGTGTCACGATTGTAGTCCCTCCTCCTTAAGGGAGCTCTGGCTCTTTCACTTCGGACTTGATTTTGTGCACCTGCCCTCTGTTCTATTCTCCTTCCAGCCCACCTTAAAAGCCAGACGCCCACTCTGTTCCGGGCTCTGCATTGGTTCTTGTACCAAGCGAGTCCGGGATCTGAGCATCTGGTCCCATTTCCCTTTTTCCCCCCGACCCTCCACCGGATCCCGTTCCGGTTTTTAATCCTGTTTGTCCTCGTCTCGGATGGACCGCCCGGGTTTGGACTTTTTGCCTTCGTTTTGAATTTCCCATTGGACTCTGTTTTGGATTGTTTGACCCGAATTCACCCCCCTGAACACCTGCGCACTATGGACACGTCCCCTCTTTTCATTCCCGACTCCTGCAAGCTTTTTTCCCCATATTTTCCTCACTCATCCCCGGATTGTATCGTCTGCATAGGGTCCCGAAAGAACGCTTTCGTTACACCTGGTGTCTTGCCCAAATTTCCCATTGGCCCTTACCAATCATGGCCTCCTAATAATCCCCATCTATGAATTGACTTCATTACTCTGTTCTCCTCCCCACTAATTGCTGATATGTGGTGAGTGTTCTGGCGCACTATGGCTGCCGTCACATCATCCAGGTGGATTCTGTACATTGGTGGTGGTGGAGGAAAGTCCTCATTGCTTGTAAAGCACTTTTAGTGGAGTGTCCAGAAAAGTGCTATATAAGTTTAAGCAATTATTATTGATTATTATTAATAATTAATAAGGTCCAGGGTCCAGAGAGACTAAGTGTACTTCTACCTTCTCCATCCTGAACATTGATAATTGTCCACCCTTTGGACATCTTGTTGAGATAGCAGAAGTCATTGCAAAACCACCAAACAAACACCCCACTTTGGAATCAATGTAATGAATATTTTTTCTCAATGTCTTCTATAATTGTAAGGTCAAGCATCTTCAGACAGCATTTCAGTATGCTTTGTCTCCCATCACAGCAGTACCTGTGCCACAGATTCAGGTTTGGAAATAATATCATGCTGTAAGATATTGATCCTTTTGGGCATGGTACTAAGCCATGTTAATGTTGAATTGTACGGTTTCTTGTATCTGAGCCTCTTTGGTAAACTTGGAGATAAGTTGTATTTATCACCTACGATTGTCACACAAGATGTGTAACATCAGGGTAGTCACTTTTTGCCTATCAACCCTTCTTTGAGCAGTTTATGATAAATTTCCTCCAGTTGCCTCGAATTAGTAGAAGGCCACAGAACCATGTCACAGTCATAAAAACTGTCCTCACTCATGCTTATAATAAAAATTCTGTTGTTCCCAAGTCACTTATTTTAATCTTCTTCAAGGTTTGGAGCACCAATGTTTGTGCCCAACCTATAAAAAATATGTTTTCAGCTTTCATGCAGAGCAAGAATCTGATTAAGATCATTTGTAAAATAAAAGAAAGTATTGCGTGTTCCTGAAAACTGATGCCTGAAGAAAAAAGTTAATGTTCTGTCCTAACATAATCTATAACAGTAGTTTTTCTTCTGGTGAATCACAATAAGCATGCAATCCATACAGCATTTTAAAAAGTAGACATTTTATAGACTATAATATTATGGACTACAATATTTACCATAAGGAATAATTGAGAATGTAATGTCAAAACTCATGCTAAGGTGTTTTGTTAAATATTTATACGCACTATTTCCTAAGCCTTTCAACATTTGTTACAATCTGTTAAATCACAGGTGTGCATAAGGGAAAATGTTTCCAACTGTGAGCATGTAGCAGTGCACAGAGTATGTAGGTCAATGGGTTTTAAATGACTAGTTTCCATCATTTTTATTTTTCTCCCATTTATTTTTTTTCCTATCTTTTTTGTGCTGTATAGTATTATACAAAGTGTTTCAGAAAGGTTACCAGCATACTAAAGTCTTATAACTTCTGAAGTCTACTATAGTGTTTAATTTACCATTAAAAAAAAGCTTTTTCCATGATGTGAAACCCTAACTTGATGTTATTCTTCTGTGGGACATCAGATAAACCCTCGAATAGGAGGTGAAAGCTCTTGACAGGTTTATTGAAGTCTAACTATTCATTCATTGTGCAATGAAATTTTTGGAACACCAAGCAGAAAGTGAATTAGTCAATGCATCAAATGATTCAGTAAAACTGTTACGGGGTATGCCTAAGGGCAGTGGACTGCAAAGCCCACATTCTAGAGGTGTTGTTATGGACATTTGACATTGAGTAATGGAGTGCCCAGTGAATAAAATTACAGAGATCTGGTGAGCCGTACAAGATACAGACTTCTTCTGTCATCTGTGTAGACGGTGGTCATAATAAGCATATATTTGAGTAGATATTCTTTTTGAGAAGGCATTTTTTTTTAAAAAAAATGTGTGGTTTAATCATAAACAAGTAGCAAAAGCTATTGTATTTTACGATTTTGAAATACTGATACGTTGAAAAACTCCATGTGTTTAACTCATTGTATTATTTGATTTTTGTTGTTTGTTGTTTGCTATTGCAGCAAGACAGGTTTTGGAAAATGACCAACCAATGTTTTTTGCCAGGGAATGTACAACAGAAACAGATTAGCAAAAGATAATTTCTCTTTCCATCTCTGAATTATTTCATATTTCAAATTCAAGTATCGTATCTTTGTATTCTGCTTTCACCAAATTGTTAAAAGGCTGTGGACTAGTGATTTCACTATAATAAATTTGTGTCCCTTCAGGATTGTTTAAAACAGCAGTACCAAAACTGAAAAATAATAATAAATTATTAGGAATAAAATAGATGTAGTGCCTTTTATGCTAAAATATTAAAATAAATAATAAATTTATTATTTTAATAAATGTTAATAAAAAAAATATTGTCTTGTCTGAAAAGTTTAAAAATCAATAGGGATGATAGTCCCAACACCAAATAACAAAAAGACAAAGTTATTCCAGTTATGCACAGCTAATCCATATGAAAATGTCACATGACTGAGGACATTAGAAGCTATAGAAAGTTTCTGCTTTCATGGCCTCAGGACATTCTTTCATAATAGAAGCCATCTGTACAGACATGATGAATTACAACTGAAAAATGGGTAACTGTTGGCTAGGGAGAAGGGAAATTCCAATCCATTTAAACTAGAATCTGTAAATATTATAGCATTCCTTGATGTTGAGTCTTTCAGTATTTCACTGAAATGCAACCAGTTTGCAAGGAAGAAGCATGGATTCATAGATCGTTCCACCTGTCTCACTGAACTGATCAAACCAATACATACCCCGACTCCTAGTTAAGAACATGACCTGCTCTAGACAACATGAAAACACACAGAGCACAGTCAGAAAACTGGCAAGTATGTGCACCTGTTTGTGCAACAGATCCCCCGCTTTTGGACTTTGGACTGCGCCCCGGATTCCTCCTTTGGACTGTGTCTGGATCTGTTTGCTTTGCCATGCCACCCGAGCACCGGATCACCGCCGTCATTCCCCCCTGTCTGTCAACCCGTCCTAAACCTCTACATCTCTTCCCTGTTGTCCTTCTCCACTTACTTCCAGATTATACAGGCTGCATAGGGTCCTGAACTACGCTTCACGAAAGCCTGGACCAGCTCCTGTTACTCCTGTTACTAAGCCATCTGCTAGGATGACTCCTGTGTTTGTGAAGGGGTGTGCTTAAGAAAAATATTTTTTACTCTAAAATTTGTATTTTAATTGGCAGATTTGAATCCAGCATTCTAAAATAAAAAGGAAATGGGAGGGGGCAAGATCCAAAAGAAAATCTGCAGGGAAGATGCACAAGAAATAGAGAAAAAAAAGAACCCAAGGGAAACATAAAACATAAAGATCAGATTTTGTTTTTCGTTGAACAACATTTCAAGTTTTCCACCTTGGTATGGTGCAGGCAAAACCCAGTGATCATCTATTTGGTCCTACTCTTCAGTGTTTTAATTTATTTTGAATGGAAGGTGTACTTTTATGCCAATATCTTTTGGGTATGACATGTAAAAAAACAGCTGAGACTTCACTTGTCTTTGTTTAGGAGCTTTTCTGCTCTTAAATGATGTCACCTGCAGCAACTCCAAGGAGATCCCATACTGCTGTTGACCCACGTCTCCGCTACATATCTTGCTTGCAGTGTTCCACAGAACAGAGCACCCATTAAGCAGCAATTCTCTTACTTATACCTTTGGAATCATTGGCACTGACTGACACTATTGTCACTGGTGTCTGGTTGTGGCTTGGCAGCTGCTGCTTTCAGTTTCCAAGCCTTGACTGTTTTGCAGGTCCTGGAGTCTTGGATTAGCAATAGGAAATTGAGTACTTCACAACTTTCAGAACCCATCAAACATAATAATTTACAATCTCACACACATATTCTAAATATACACTACACAATTTATTGATATAACACCAAAAACATGCATAATAAACAATAATTTTTATAATAGATATTGGTGATAATCAGCTGTGTTACAAATGTTGATTGTTCATCAGGGATTACAAAATCAGAGTTAATAACTTCAGAGTTCAAATATATTGACTATAACATGCAATAGTTTACATTGTAGATTTTATCAGTCTCATATAATTAAATTACATTTACTTTTAGACACAGGTAAATATGCGTTTACTATCATTAACTAAACATCAAATATGTTTGTAATAATAGTTCAATTCTTGAATATTGTAATGTGAATTAAGAAGTTTATGGTAAAAAATCCATTGGTAAGACGCCCTTGATGAGTCAAACTTTCTGCTGCTGAGATGGAGCTGGGGTTCAACTAGTCTATGGTCGAAGTTGCATTGCCTGTGCTCAGATAGCCAGTTCAGTTGGAGGAGGCAGTAGGTTAACCAGCAAAATGAATTGGGTTCTTGATTTCAAGGTACGACATCGCAAGTTGGTGATTGGCTGAGATCCTATCAGGTTTAGTTCTTGTACCCACCTTGCAGACCTAATGGGTGGATCTTTCTTTGGGAGATGGATAGTGACCTTGTACCCTTCTCCTCACTCATGGTTGAAAAAGAAAAATTGCAGACCTGAAGGAGTCCATCAAAGTGTTCAGCTATCTCTTATCAGAGGGGCCTCCTTAGCCACATTCTTGTGTCATTATTAGAAATCTTTAATAACGCTTAATTCTAAGTGGAATAATATGCCTGGTTTCTACACAATTAATAACAATAATCGTAATATTGCCTGGAATACATAAATTTGGTTAACTTTTCAATCTTAATGCAAGGAATAATTATTGAGGACCCAGATAGTTTGTTAGATTTGAAAATTGTAACCAGTTGGTTGTGAGCCAATTTTATCCCAATTCTTTCTTTTAATATGGTATTTATTTGTGGTACGGCTGCAGTAAAGTACAGCTACTTTAACCGCCTGAGGTCTCTTTGTAAGTTGAGTATTTTTTTACATTCACAATGTGTTTGTTAAAAAATGACCTACCCACTTCTGGTGCTGCTGCTCCTTGTGGGTGTAAATTATTAAAACATTTAACTTTAAAAGTTTATGAAGAATCTTTGTAGAGCTCTCAGTTTTAATGAGCTTATTTGTGTATTTTGGCTTCCAAACACTATTGGTCCCTGCTGCAAACAAGCTGAATAACTAATTGAGGCTGAAATTCTTCTAGTGTTTGTCAAAAGGCTGACAAGGCCATCAGCAAATACATTATTTATGATTTAACAAATAAACAAACAAACAAAACAAGTTTTAATGTATTAAAATGCTCTTTGATTCCTAATTTCAGAACAAATCAAAGGTTGTGTACAAAACCACAAAAGAAGAGAAAATTCCCACGGAACATAAAAAAGAGCATTAAATGAAAACAGCCCATAGTTTCAATACATGTTTATACAAGCATTTTTAAAGTGCACCCTGTGTGCACACTTAAAGTGGAAAAAGTGGGACAAAAAATTATTATATCCATTTTACCTTTAATTTGAACATTATATATTGCTAACAATGAAAAACAAGTGGCTTGCAAAGTGAGTTCTAACAACTTTATAGTGACAATTGCCATATGGAACAATGAAATTTTGTTCACACATTGTGAGTGTGCTGTCCCCCAGACTCGTTTGAGGGGAAGAATTTTCCCCAGGGTCTAACTGGTGACAGGCCTCTTCAAAAATAACATTTGCTTTCATATGTGTTTCAACACAGATCACTATGAACATGTATAGTATTGAGCTAAAGGGATATTATACTTAGTATATGCCGAGAAACATTACAACTGCAACTTATAGTTATTGGTACCAACAACATTTTTTGAGTTTTTAATTGAGAATAAACAAAAATATTAGAATAAATAAGCTTTAATCTATTCAAATCTTGTTAAAAACTGACTTTTCCGTTATAATGTTTTAGAGGGTTTAAAGTACAGTAGGGTCTCTACAGGGTTCGGTGCAAAAATGCACCGTGCATAGCAAAATTGGCATATAATCAATTCCATGCCTATTCTGTCGCATGATGTGCATAGTACTGTAATGTTAAAAGACAGAAGTAATCCTTCCTTATGTGATCATTTAAGAACAAATTAAATTGCTTTAAGTATGTAAATAACATTGAACAAATAAAAGAAACCACAATAATCACTAACGTACACTAATCAGTTTAAATAAATAACATGAACTCCACCTCTGCATCCAGCCTGCACTGTTTCTCTGCTTCCATGATTAGCACGCCATACTATAATGAAATGGACAATAAAATTGTCACTGACCCTGTAAAGTTTTCTCTCACTCCCACCTGCTGCCAACACAGAACTTGACGTATTCGTTACAAGATGAAAACAAGACCACATTGAGATTCGGATGCTAGATAGTGGGTACTTGGGCAACCGGCCGGGAGAGGCTCACTTACGAGCAAGATCTATCTCACCATCCTAGTCTGTTGTGTCAATTAATTAATTTGAAAGTTGCTGTAAATAACGTTCAGCTCGTTTTTTTCCAAGACCCCACTGGCCACACTGAATTACGAATAAGCGAATTAGCAAAAGTTAAATTTGCAGATGTCGTGACCCTACCGTAGTAGGAAAAAAATAACGGCTTGTTAGAAGGTTAAGATTTTAAATGTATATTTTTGTAAAGGCCTTTTAGCATAAAAGGCACTACATCTATTTTATTCCTAAGAAGGTTAGAGAGTGCATGACCTGTTGACTTATGATACAGTATATGTATATTATTATATATGTTTCATGTCCATCAAAAATGGTGGAAATTTCTTTGGTATCAATATAAAGTAAACACAAGTTAAAAATAATGGTCTTAGCCATACAATGATACACATACACACACACCTCTCTATACTCACACGGCTCTGCCCATATTACACTATCATTCCACTAACCCAAAAGCTTCATACAAGAAGTAGTCATTTATCCGCAATTAATATAGATTGCAGAGAGAACAAAAGATTTCTAGCATACATTTTTCTTGGCTATAGGCATTCTAAAACATAGCCCTGAAGATAGCAGTTGAAAATGGGAACGAAGAGGGTGGGAAGGGTCATCAACAATAAGCTGAGCTTTTATTTTGAATTGCAATATAAATTTCTCATGTTTTAATGACAATGACATTGCAGCTGCCAGGTGTGGTCTTGGATATCTGTTAGACATTACCTCATATGACAAGGTTGTTTGAAAAGACCTTCATCAGAGTTTGATAGCTGTTGCACAGAAAGCATAGAAGAGAGAAGTTTCTCATCTCCAAATAAGTTGGAGTAAGTACATACAGTAAGACATGTAGCTAAGAGAAAGCTTGCTTTTAACAACTGCACTTTTAATATTGTTCTAAAGTCTTTTGCAGTGAACCACAGTTTCACCAGTTCAGTTCCACCAGACGTGCATGGGTGTAGACAAAGGCAGGCAATGGATTCAGCCATCTTGTTAGTGGAGATCAGACGACCATGGTGGTACCAGTGTCATGATGTGGTCTGCCACTAGGAAAAATGTACCTTGTTTTCATTGTCATTTATATGCTGGCAGTTCCATTGCTTTTCTATAGAACCACCTTTAACACACACCAATGCATTTTAGAAGACAGTGGCAACAATATACAGTAACTACAAATTGAAGGAGGTGCAAAGGCTTTATACATAGATCACCATTAAGGACACCATTGAGCATATTTGGGAACTTCTAGATTTAAAACCTCCTAAAAGTGCTTCCTTAATATGAACCACAGTTGTACCCAGAAACTGTGATAGTAAGGCATATGTTTACTTCCAATAAAGTAAATGAAATGTTCTCTAAATGTTACACATGTGCTCATTTTATTCTCCCAGGGCACTGTAATTTCAGAGTTTAATGAACAGTGATTAAAGCTAGGTAGTATTAATAAGGATTCCTGGTTAATGCCCTCTGAATTAACATAGTTCAGATGGGGAGTGGCAAGGATGTGTATAAATTCAAACTATTTAAACTAGTTAAACGATTTAATATGTTTCAAATCATAGTTGCCAGTGATCTTGAATTTTAAAAAATTGATTTTCGATGATTCTTTAGACAAATGTGATCTACCCCAGCTGCATTCATTC
This sequence comes from Atractosteus spatula, assembly GCF_055471065.1. NCBI lineage: Eukaryota > Metazoa > Chordata > Actinopteri > Semionotiformes > Lepisosteidae > Atractosteus > Atractosteus spatula. The sequence continues at coordinate 22,502,349 of NC_142716.1, read as the reverse complement.
TGTTTGTGGCTTTTGGACAACTCTCAGCACAACAGTGTCCCTGACAAAAAATATAAAGTAGGCTTATAAACTTTAAAAAATAGTCTTACAGTATCTATACTGATGGGAAAAATGAAACAATTTTTAAATTATGTTTTTGTACAAAGCATATAAACCAAGTTTGTCTTTGTAGTACATGATAACTAGAGAAAGACAACTAAGCAGTTTTAAAATCCAGAACAATGATGTGTCACAGGGAAGCAATGCCAAAAATTCACTCACTGGAAAGTAGTATTATTGTCATCCTTCCAATTTGCAACCACAACATGAAACAAATTACACAAGCCCAATATACTCTTTTTTTACAGGCATTGACTTGCTCGATGAGGTCTTCTGGCACACAGAACCATTGTCACTTGAATTCAAATTTATTTCAGTATTTCAATAACTCTCCAGGTCCAGAATAATATTTGACAGTAACAGTGGCCTTAAAGTGAAATGAAATTCAAATTTTGTGTGAAAGCATCAACAATTTGAATTCCATAGCTCATAGCGTCTTGCAAGCATTTGTTGCTGATATTAAGAAGATAAAAAAAGAAATTCTTAAAAACTAGATGAAACAGGGGGACTGTATTCAGATTGTAAGGTTTTGCTTGGGTTTTTTTAAACTAAATACACAAATCCAAAGATCGTTTTCTCAGTATTTTAATGAGGGTGGTTAAATCTTGATATAACCTGTATGCTGTATACAGAGCTAAGAGTGTGCTGTAAATATGGAAGGATATGAATCTTCTATATGAATATGAAACAAGTAAAGCTTTATTCCATGGTGAAAAGAAAAGAGACACATTGTTTCGGCTGTGGAGCCTTCTTCAGGTGTATGAATCTGTATTGTACATTCACAGTAAAGAAACCCAGGGTGAAGCTTTAGATTACCCTCTCTGAGTTTGCATTTCAAGACACATTAGACTTTAAGTCTGCATATTGAGGCATTTGTATGACACATAAGATTTTATGGTGGAAGCTGGTGAAGATTAGCGACAATAAAGGAATCATAAAAGTGTGTGATATATGATGTGAACCTTTTCATAAGCAAATAAACTACAACAGGTAGGTGAGGCTTCTTATGGACTATGCTCGTTGTATCCCCCGTGATCAAAAAAAGAAAATTCAGGGTGTAAAATTAATTTTAACAAACTATAAACATTGTCATTTGACCTTTCCTAGAACCTCACTGGAGACAATCAAACAATTGTCAAAATACATTGTGCCATTTCCATTTTTTCTTATATTGCAGTTATTGACATCCATTATCAGAAACCTGTTTATTGATGTTAATATTCATGGAAATTCAGTGCTTAAGGCAGAAGGCAGGACTACATCCTATACTACAATATGTCTGAAACATAGTTGTACCTTTAAACACACTTTCATCTTTAAAAATGTGATTTTATAAGACAATTCTTTAGACAACTGTGGACTACCCTAGGTGCCTTCATTCTGCTTGCAGACAGCTCCCACCACAACTTGCCTCTTTGTTGCTAAAACTTTGTAAAAAAACGAAGTATACATACTGTATTACCTTTGAAAAAAATAGATATAGTATATATACTGAAGGGAAAAATGAAATTGTAAATTATGTTTTTGTGTGAAGCAGAAATAAGGATATATCTGATGAGACTGAGTTGAAAGAATATTCATTAGACCCATGTTTTTACTGGAGCTCACATTCAATAAAGCTGTATTATGTGTTACCAGATGTCAGGAGGATAGCCTAGATTATCAATAAGTGTCAGTTTATGAGGAAGACTAAAGGTACCTTAAAGGGATTTGCTTAATGCATGTTGCATTAAAAGATTTTAAACTTTCAGGTGTCACTTAAAGAAGAAAGATATACTTTCTAAAGTATATAAAGTAAAAATACTTTGCACATAAGAAATACTTCAGTAGAGCAACAATAAAAATGTGTAAGCCCATGTTGTTTTGAACCGTTAATTGCAAATATGCAGAAAACTAGCAGCTGCAGTTTCACTGTATGTGTTCTAGCATGTCAACAGAGTTTTGATGAGAGATCAGTGGATAAAAAGCCCATGCTGATCAGGTGTTCATTCAGTCTGGTCAGTTGCCAGAAAATTAAAAATGCTTCTTTAAAGCAGTTACAGACAGTGTAAATACTAAGATAATAATTCTTTGCTATAGAAGATGTTCACACAATCCCAAACAGGGCCATACAGACTCTAATATTGTTAATAGACTATGAAATAGACTGTGAAAAGAAAAGTGGTGAACCTCTATATCTGAAATGCTCTCTGGATCTCCCTTTCCCCAACTGTGCTGGATCGGCTTTGCAGGAAAGTGGAAGGGAAGGTGTCTGGCAGACACAGTTACACAAACACATCTTAAAAGGTACTTCACACTTCAATGGTAAGTGCACAGGCTCTTTACAACCTCATAACCTATTAATTTTAACCTTTCTTTCAAACTGAGTATGAAAGACAGAGTATATTGGAACCTTTCAGTTCTTATTTAAAGATAAATTATATATGATTAAGCATCTTAATTTGTGTTCAAATACTGTGTGGTCCATGTTGAGTTTCATTTCTGTGTGTCTTTCATACTTTGGAAAGACACTCCTTTCACAGTTTTCACATAATTAAGAGTTAGGATTAAAATGTACTGCATATTATTTGTTATGACTGTGTATTATTCCTTCATCTTTATTTAATATGAAATTATGAAACTTCAAAATATTTTAAAATATAATAAATAGTTATTTGAAGCCATATATTTACAACAAAAAAGAATTGCAAAAATTGTAAAAGTACTCTTCTTTCTGTCTTACTTCCCTTTTGTCGTGCTGCAGGCTTGGAACTATACAAAATTATTCTGTAATCCTTGCTTTATAAGGAAGAGGCATAATAAAAGAATGCTATACATTAGCATTTAAACTAAGCTGAGAAATCAGCTATTGAAAAAAGTTATAGCCTGCTTTCAGCACCTAAGCAAACAGATAAGGTCCTAACATTTAAAATGATCATTTATTAGTCATTCTGCAAAAAACATTCATACTATAGCCACTACGTAATCAACATGCATAATCGAGAATCACAAATAGCTTCATATTGATCAAATGTATGTTTTAGAAAGGAGAAATCTAGTGAAGCAGTAGTTCTAACAAACGTTTTTTTTTTTTACTGACACTGATGTACACACATGAAATTTCCAATTGCCTTCCTCTATACATCATTCTATACATCATCCCACTGTCGGACAAGTAACTAAAACTAGCACATACTGTAGTTGTTAATTAAGAAATAGACTTATCTAATGAATGGCAAAGGAGGAATTCTTTAAGCCACCTCTGGCAGTCATTCATGCTGTGTGTTTTCCATCCAACCCCCTCCAGCCTTTACCTGCTTGCTTGTTTCTGACCACCAGGGGAGAGAGGCAGCATGCTGCTGCCTGTTAGGGATTGATGCTGGTCAGGCATGCTAGGTTTCAAAGTGTTCCTTAGGAAGTAGGGGCATCTGAAAGGCTGGAATTTAAAGACCTTCCTAACCTTTTATACTGTACTTACTACACCTTTCTCATGAATACTTCTGAGTATAAAGTATAAACGGAAGAATGCTGTATGATGTTTGTAATGTATATGGACAAAAGGCATATAAATGCTTTGAAAATACATTATATGTGTGATACAAAAGGGCTGTTGCTCCCAGGGAAATACAGTATCTGACCACAAAATCTGCAGTCTCACTGCAAGGGTGACTTCTTACATGCTGCTTTCATGATTGAAGCTATGAAACAACTCTCACCTCAGAATCATGCTATATCAAAACACCAGCAGTACTTTGGGGTTATTTTCTGCACCACTACCCTGTCCCCAGGCAGCTCTGAGTATATTTCAATATTCTCAACCTTAAGACAGCACCAAATGATGCCGCAAAGCCTAAAATTGCACAATCAAAAGCCAGAGACTTTTACATTTTAATGTATGGGAGTATATGCAATGGCTCCTGTGCTGAAAATGAGCCTCAGTATTTGGCCCAGCAGTTGCTTGCTTTGTAAGAGCCAGTACATTTTTACCTAGCTGTAGACAGTGGTAATAAGAAGACAGATTACATTTAAAGCACTGGTGATGATATATCAGAGACAAAATTAGTTTTTCAATCACCCTTCTGGTGTGGCACATCCCATTTTTACCATGCCACTCAAATGGAAGTGCAGCTGCTACTTATTAGCCTTCCTACTCCTCTCAAGATTTGCCCCAAATTGTAAAAGAAAGACATCTCTCTCTTTTTCATAAGATAAAGATGTTACCTCTGGGAAGCCTAGACAGAGAAAATTTTATCTTCACAATTGTTCCTGTTAATGAATACAAATTTGCGCCAATGCTGTATTTCTCCTGAGGGCTAAGAAATACTATCCAGTCTTGGTTACAACAAGTTGCTGCTGTTGCACAGTGATTATTCGCAATGTGTCTCGTTATCTTTGGAGCATGACTCACACTGATGATAACCTCTAAAATGACATAGATCTAATTTGTATTCAGATCACCATTAGTATTTTGAACACCTGAATGGTGGTATCTTGTGATTTTTTTTTTCCGCTTAGGAGATAACTGCTGTTTTCTCGCTGAAAACACAAACACATTTAAAAAACAATAAGATCAAACTGCTTTCTGTCATGTATATTTATATAAAGCTGAGATATAAGTCATACAGACACCCACTCCCATATTTAATCATCAAGTTAATAGGCACATATTGTGAAGATCACAGACAGACCACAAAAGTAGGGCAAAAGCATTTTAAGTTAGAAAGGATGTAGGATATATAAAGTTGAACTAAAAATAAGAGACATTATATTTCTACCTATCCATCCCTTATCAGACAGACACATTTTCTTGGTAACTCATTGCCTAGCCAGGAAACACAGGGCACCAAGGCAACTCATTACATGTATAGCCTACTATAATTCCCAATAATCACTAAATTCTACATCATTTGTGTTCCTTACCCTTGCTTGCCTAACTGCAGATATACAGTATGAATACTTAAAAATGTGTGGTACTTGAGTGAAACTGCTTACTGCAATGTTTCTTTCTTTGAATCATATCACCTCATTATTAAAAATGTCACAATCCCCATAGTTGACAGATTGCGGGTGATATCATCTCAAGATATTTACAGTTATAAAACAGGTGCAGTGTGACAAGAAACCTGTGTGAGTCCAAGACAAACTCAGGAGCGAAAGCTGCTCATCAGTAGCCTGTGGCTGCTTTACGTTGTCATGGCTGGGCAACAGTCCAAAAGTCATTTGTGACAGAGGAGAGCCTGATTTGCAAAACATGACTGTCAGGAGCTCTGTTTAACACAGGCGTAAAGTTGCTGTGGAGCCAGAAATCACAGACACAGATCCGCTTCAGGCCTCGGACAGCCTATAATTTACCCAGTATGGCAAAAAACTCATCAGTAAATGGGTTCTGCTTTGATTTTGCACAGTCATTTGTGAGAAGAGACAGAAATCACAATAGAGGCACATTAAAGACTTATTAAGGATCATAAAGCTTAAATACCTTCACAAACCTGTAACGGTACCTGCTATTTTAAAGAAGAACCCGATGGAACAATTTATATCAGAGTTTCATTTATATGTGCCAGCAGCTACATCACCCTGCAACTCACAACTGTCAACCTACTGAAGCTAAGCAAGTGTAAGCCTGGTCAGTACCTGAATGAGAGACCTCTGGGAAAATCAAGGTTTTTGCTGAAAAAGGTGTTAGTGTGGCCAGTATGGGGTGTTCACCCTGCATTCCATGTGGGTCCTAACGCCCCAGTATAGTGATGGGGACAATATACTGTAAAAAAAGACACCGTCTTTCAGGTGAGACGTAAAACCAAGGTCCTGACTCTCTGTGGTTATTAAAAATCCCAGGGTGTTTCTCAACAAGGGTAAGGGTGTTACCCTGGCGTCCTGGCCAAATTTCCCATTGGCCTTTACCAATCATGGCCTCCAAATAATGCCCATCTATGAATTAGCTTTATTACTCTGCTCTCTTTCCCACTGATAGCTGATGTGTGGTGACTGTTCTGCCACACTATGGCTGTCGTCACATCATCCAGGTGGGTGCTGCACATTGGTGGTGGTGGAGGATAATCCCCATTACCTGTAAAGCGCTTAGAGTACAGTGTCAAGAAAAGCACTAAAACTATAAGTGTAAGGAATTATTATTATAAGTTTTCCTTTAATAGTGCCAATACAATTTTGGTTTAGACAATTTCTTGATTTCAAGTAATCTTACAGAGAGGAGTTTCCTTCAGATTGTTGTACTTTTTCAAAACAAAACTAGTTGATGTTGATTTTGAATTTTAGAAATGCATTATCTATTATGTTTTTTTTACAAAGCAAAAATAATTTATTGTTTTAATTATAGTCCTTGAATTACAGTTGCACACTCTCTATCCAGTGTAGAAGAATGGACTCCATGCAAAAGAGCTGTAGCTTACTATATGTTGCTGGACGCTCTTTGGTAAAGTACAGTATATCACTAATGTTTTATATGAAGTAAAAACAAATCACTCACTTTCTTGGTCTGGGTTTCACAAAAAAGTTTTTCTGAGAATACCCACAAAAAATAATTAGTGGCACAAAATTCCAATTACATTGTTGTCATTAAAGAGTGAAATATTGTATATAACAGATTATAGGACACAGAATAAACTGTATAAGTCTGTTCAAGAATTTCACTTCAGTGGTACAGAAAGGTACAGTAGATTGTACACAAATGCCTGTTTAACTCTACTTTTAACATAATAGCATGTAAAAGCATAAAAGGTTTTTATGGCTACAGGATCATGGAGGTGATGTCTGCAGCATCTAGTGTATCTTTTGTCTGAGTACACTGTGTGAGGCACTCAAGTTGCCCCAAGGCAACCAGGCAGGCAGCAGTTTCCAACACACACCTAACAGTGCAGATGGAGATGACATCAGCTGTGGCTGCAATGGTGATTTTCATATTTGCTTTTAATTACCTTTCCGGTATCTTTTCTCTCGCAGGTAATTTTTCACACATAATCACCTACATCAGGACAAGAGGAGAAAGAGATGCCTGTGGTTTCTGGATGTCATCAGAGCTCAAGTCCTTCAGTAAAAAGAGAATCTCCCAACAACATCTCACGCACCTCAATGGTATAAAAAGGACATCTGTAAAGTCACTGTATATACATTAAGTAAATACTTAGAACCAGACTGATCTTTACAACTGGGATGCCATTTGGCAAGCGTACAATTCCAATGTACCCTAACCCACTGTGTGGGATTGGGTCCAATGCACCTTCTAATTTTAACTTGGTAATTAAGGAAAGCCATCAACACACTAAAGCTCCCATTGGCATACTTTCCTAAGATCACACACACGAGAGCTTTTTTACTTGTGAAAGAGAACCATGTCTAATTTTCTGCAGTACTTGAGAGGATTGATGATAACTACAAATATGGTCTTTTTAAGAGCTAGACCTGCCACTCCAAGCTGTATTTGTCCTGCATTTATTCTTAGAAATCCTAGAAATTCATTCTAGAATTGTAGAACAGCTTTTACGTCCCCACTATCCCAAGGTAAACATATAATTCTTTTTTGTTTTTTTTCTGAGTGTTCTATTGCAGATTGAAATTCAAATCATAGATATGTTGTTTATGAATAGTATGTGACACTTGCAAATGGTTTGGCTAGAACTCCTCGATTAACACATACAGTACAGAACTCTGACACCTAAGACATTTTCATGCGCGTAAATGGAAATACTCAGATAGTTCATACGAGGCACAACTAAAGGTAGCTTATACAAACAGGATTTAAAATAGAGCTTTACATGAAAAATATAAAAAGGATTTAACTTACTGCTGTATGTTTATTTTTGGTCCTTATTTTTCCCTAGCGGGAAATAACAGTAAATTAGAAGAACACATTACCAACAGCAAACTGATAGTGTTTGAACTGTAAAACACAGTACATGGAAAATATATCAATTTTATTCAGCAAATTGATCAAATTGATTTCTGTGTAAGGGAACTGGTATATTTGCAGTTTTATTTTTTTTTAAATCTAAAATTGATTAAAAAAACTACAGGAGGCATAACATAAACTGAGAATGGTAAAGCACAGTTAAAAGAGAGAAGTCATCCTTGGTTAATAGTCTTCTACATTCTAGGAAAATGATACAGAGAACACAGTGCCAGCACTGATTATTGTATTTTTGCCTCTGGGTTTCTGTAGTGATAAAAACAAGTCTAATAATAAAATGAGCACCAAGGAACTCTTGGCAAAAAGCATTTAGTACAGATATTGTTTTAGCAGGAAAATTCCAAGAAATATTTATTCTAAAATATAATTTGTGGATAATGAAGAGGGAAATGAATAATTACACTGAAATTAAATAACAATTCATAATCAGTAAGATTGCCTGTAAACTTACATTATACTGCATTGCAGTTATTGAGTTTTACAGTATTAACCTGGGATGAAATTCAACGTAGGGTTGAATTTTAAAATTTGCTGAGACATTGTTTATTCATTTGAGAATGTTTTACTTGTTAAAAGTACGTGATGTAATTGCAAAAGGATGTGTTGCTGGTAAAACACACAAGTGCAATGCTACTGTATATAGAATTCAAAGACTGTTAATGTATGAATAAAAAACAAACATATTATTCTGTGTTGATGTGCTGAACAACATACCTATTCAAAAACATGACTTTACTAAGCCAAAATAGGACAGCAGTAATTGTAGTATCAAAACACATGGTGAGTGACAGTTAAAATTCAAATTATCAGGAAGTGAAGGAGGAAGAACTATCGGAATTTTTGCACGAATGTCCATAACCCTACAGTTGTGAACTAGCAATGAGGCTGTGGGAATTCACTGAGCACAGGCTGCAACTGAATAGAAAATGTGGAGGAATTTTCATTGTCCTTGTCATTGTCATTGTTCTTCTAAATTGTCATTGTCATTGTCCTAAATATGTCTAAAAATATACCTTCAGTTCATAACTCTAACTTACACATTTTTCACATTCTCCTTTAAAAATGTTTGATTGTATCTCTTAAAACAGGAGCAGTTTTCTAAAACATTAATTACATGATAGGATCTGGTGCTGTTTCAAGGAGTTACATAATGATGAAGCTGGCAACAGTCTGAAAGCATCACTGTACATCGTTAAATATGCAGGTGATTGCATCATGTGGAAAAGCAAATCACTTGCATGGCACTTAGCTTTCAAAGTTTATGCAAATCTATGGAAAGAAATATGTATCTGTACAGCAAAAACAAGATTTTCCCTTTAGGAGACAGTATACACTAATGCATACAAAAATACTTTGTCGCTTGAATTAAATGATAGCTACATAATACTGTCCTTCAAAACATCCCAGCCCCTGATTCACAAAGCCTCCACCTCACGCCGTGGAGAATTCTGCTACACCAAAAGTCCAGCCTCACATCACAGGAGAATTCAAAACTATTGACATTTCTGGGATGTGACATTGCCATAATTGACTTAAACACTAAATATTACACATAGTTAACCTTCCCAGTCATTTATTTAATCATGGTCCACAGGCATGATTTAATTCAAATGATCATTTATTGTTGATGATTATACTGAATCACAAATTGGAAAAATAATTTGATCTCAACTGATAGTTGACACATCCTAATAGATTTATATTCATTTGTAATGATAATTAATAATGATGTCAAACATTTTAAAAGAGACATCTTGAAATACCACTATGGAGGGAAGGTTTTATAGGGGAAATAGTGAGCTAACCACTGCCCTGCTTCTCTCATTAATATTAATAAAAGGTAATGAGGTATTGAACAAGATATTATGAAACAGGCCTCCTTTCAAGTAAGTGCTGAGGTGAAAGTTCTTGTCCAAATCCTTTAAGAGGAGAGAAAAGTGACTTTGATTCTGTTGTTCTGATTGGAAAGGATGAAGGTGTATTGGATTGGGAAGACAGCACAGTGTCACGGATGTCGGAAGGGACGAACTGTGGAATGGCAGGAGAGCGAAAAAGAGCCATATGCGTAGAGGCGGAAGGGTGGATTAGCCCGGGCTCAGCAGTTCAGGAGTCGTATGGAAACCAATGCCCTCAGGCAGCAGACGTGGGGCGACCTGGATGCTAGGCGGGTCTCAGGACATCCGAATGTCAATGCTGAGCGAAGGTGAATGAGAGACCGGAAATATACAGCCCCAGAGAGAGAGACACCAGAAGGACAGCAAAGCACAGGAAACTAGGGACAGGACAGAGTAGGAGCGCCCTCTGGCTGTAGAGGGTATGACACACAGGTTGTCCATTACATCTAGTCAGTTCAGTGAAGGGCAACCGTCAGTTCAGTGAAGGGCAACCAAGTACATTATGGGAATTTAACCAGACAGGGCTTACAGGGAAACTGCAACTCTATTTTTATATTTCAGGGTTACAAAGAATCAGCAGTGATGAGTGCATTTCAAACCACAATAAAAGTAACTTTGTAAAACCTCCAATTTACATCACAAAATAGAATACATTTCCAGGTTTGTGCAGTGCCATGTTCTTCAACTCAGAACGAGGCATCAAAACCTCCAGTGACGTGATGCGGCCCTATTACATTGTTTTTACATTACATTGTAAAAACTATTCACTTGTTAGCTCTGCATGCAAATTTAATATCTGTGCAGTGAAACGTTTACTGCACAACCTGTACTTATTTGCTCGTACACCACATTACATTAGTCATTACAGTGACCAGTGAGCAGGAAGGTTGCATCATGTCGCAATTCAAGGGAACTTGAAGTTTGAGACAACATGGCGAGTTATAGTACTTTAAAAAAGCTAACGATTTTGATATTCGAAATTTGTCAAACTTTTCTATAGCATCATTGAATTTATTTTGTTAAAGAGATTTAAATAAGTCTCACAAGTCTGAGAAATTCGGACTGCAGTTCCCCTTTAAGGGAATGCCATACACTGACAGGCTGAAGGAACTGAAACATTTTAGTCTTGAGCAGGGACAAGTACCAGGGGTCCTGATACAAGTAATTAAAAGGTCTTGACACGTTTACTGCACTGGACATCTTCTGAATGAACCCTAAAATAAGAACCAGAGGGAAGTGGAAAATGTGGAACTGCATTTAAAACTGAAAATAACTTTACCCAAAGGGCTGTGAACAAGCTACCCATTCATGTTGCTGGAAGTTGATACCCTGGCTTTTTTAAAGAAACGGTTGGGTGAGATTAGCTAGTAACTATCAGATGGGCTTGATATGCCGAAAGGTATAATTTGTAACTGTTCTTATGTTCCTTGCATTACCTTGCTGAAGTGAAAACATTGCTGTATATTCACAGAACAAACAACGGTTTTGAAAATTACTTTAGTAACAATGGAAGATGTTTTGGGTATACTGAATTCACACCCATCTTTTGACCTGCACAAACTGCACCCAAGAGCAAAAGATGCCACTTGAGAAAAGTAAACTTGATCTTATTTATTCTTTCAAACACATAATTATTCATAAAATGATTACACTGATGGTCACAGAGGTATCTCTCACATCATACATAATAATACCGAGTTAAAGATTTTAATTCCTGTTGGATTATTTAATGTACCATATACATTTAAACACTAAGATGGAAAAATGTTTACTTGAGACTGAGATTGTTCAGTGGCCATTGCACACACGCCTGCCCTTTGATGTTCCCCTTCTGGGTACCCAACAGCTTCATTATCTGTCTCAGAGTGCAGGATGCTCTGCCAGTTTGTTAGTGGTCTCAGAGGGAGTGTTGCTAAGCAGCCCAGCCTCATTATCTGTCTTGCTGCAACAATGTGGTTCCCACTTTCATGATCTCTTCAACTTTAGACTTTTGCAACATGTTTAACCCATGGTGCTATGAATCACTTTTAAAACTCCTTCGGTGGTATTTCATAATGTCACCCACACCTCCCTTTTGATAGGTGCTCTGTGGCATTGATTTACTGTCTCAATTTAGATAGCCTGAATTTAATTCTGCCATTTGCATGTCCTGTAAATCTTAGCTTAGACCCCAGAAGGTATTTGTCCATATCATGACGTTAGATTTCCTGCCTTGGTTGAGGCTATGTATCAAATTAATCACAAGAATCTTTCAAGCAAAACTAAGTTGGATCTATGAGCCTACTGGTATTTCAGCTGGTAACAGAGAAGGTGTTTTAAAGGGCAACCAACTTACTCTCTGTTCAGAGAAGAAGTGTATGCACCTTCTGCTATTGTTACTGACAATAGCCTGACATTCCATATCTGCTCTTCTACTAACAAAGTATTAAAATATAAAGGGGATATTTATTAAGTAATGCAATTTTGTAATTAAAAGTTGCAGAGATGATCATTTTGGGTTTTCTAAAGATCATCCTAAGTTTAGTTCTAGAAGGTAAATTAACAACTTATTGCATTTACTGTATTTTTAACTCTCAATTTTGTATACATTAAACTACATAAAAAACTTGACATCCACCTGCAGGCATATTACACAGCAGACATACAGCCCAAGAACAGATCTTTTAGTTTTTGTGGTGATAGGGACCTATTATTAATACCCAAACCTCATTGATTGATATGTAAGACCAGTCTATTCCATTTTAAGGATATAAATAATCTAAGATTAGCATAAATCTTAAGATCAGAAAAAGGAGAAGAATAGATCCATGTTGAACAACACTGACATCTAGTGTAATGCTTTGTTTTGTCTCCTGATGATATTCACAGAGAATAAAATGTCTTATTTTTACTAGCGTGTAGTAGCTCTAATTATTTTATCAGATGAAACAAGGAGTGTGTTTTTTTATAATAACTTATAATCCAAATTTGCTACGGTGTACTAGGGTTCCTTCTCATTTACAATAATGGAATAAAACAATTTTATATTGATGTTTCTGGATACATTTGCATAAAAGGTGAATCTAATAAATCTAATCTAATAAATAGGCATTAGAAAAACTTAGCTGTAAAATAAAATTAATTTAATAAAATACAATAGAATTTGTTACTTCAAACAACTGATTTTTGGCAAATCCTAGTTGCCGTGCTCTATTCCTTCTAATGGGTATTTCCGTTACTCCTAGTACTACAGAGGTAGGTCAATAAACTCAGAAAAAAGTACTTAAAATTATGCTACCCATAAGGTCTCTCTATCACTAATTGTCTCTACCAGAAAAATAGAATTCTTCACATTTTTTCTCCAGCCTGGTCTACGTGAATGCCTTCAGGTATCAATCATTTGCAAACCTTGTATCATGAAGGTAATAATCACTCTACTGTGTGTGTGTAATTCAGCTGCTTGAATTACTAATGATGAGCACCTTATAAAAAAGAGAAACACATTTTTGAGTTCTTATGAGATTGTAGAATCATGAAATGTGTTCATTTTAGACTAAATGTCTTTTTGCTTTATGTTCTAAATATATTTATGTGCCCCATGTGGGAACTATGTGTAAAGTGTTGTTGAATCACACTGTCACTTTCTCTTTACCCTTACAAAGTAGACATTATTTATGTATGCAATTTAAATGTTGTGTATTTTCCAACTCCACCAGGACAAGATGACCAAATACTTGCAGAGTTCCTTTATAGGAAGCTAATTGATAGCGAAGAAATTGCTTGAGAGAATTTAACTATTTTAAGGTAGGAAATTGACTTCATCCAGGCCAATTACATAAAAACACAGTTCTCATCCTGAATTCAATGCTCTTGTCATTAGGGTAAGGTGACAAGAGAATCAATTTGCCGTCATTATACCAGTTTTTAAAATTGTGTGAAAGGATTTAACAAATTGAACTTCGTACATTTCCTAAACTTATTTCCTATCTTATTCTTCGAAAGAAAGATGCTAGGGCAACTAGAAATGATAGTTCGAGTTCCAATGACGGACCCTGATGCCAAAATATTTCAGTTCTAGCATTTGCTGGCTTGTGGAAGGCATAATGCTTCAACACAGCCAGGATTCATTTCACAATTTAACAAAAAGAAGCATGATTCCATCCATCCATTTTCTAACTGCTTTATCCAATACAAGAGCCAAAGCCTATCCCGGCAAGCAACAGGAGCAAGATAGGGCATACACATGCACACACTCACACAATTTTCCCAGAAGCCAATTAACCTACCAGGATCTCTTTGAAATGTCACAGGAAATTAGAGCATCTTGAGGAAACCCACACAAACACAGGGAGAACATACAAAGTCCACAAAGACAGCACCTCAGAAGCTGAACTCAGTGTCCCAGATCTGAGACGCAGAAATGCCGTCTGGAAGCATTAATCAAAAGTAATAAATAATCCAATACTGGTGCAAAACTAGAAGCTGAAGTGTGATGTGGGATTATTTGGAGATTTTGCCTAATGGAGCCAACATGACAAAGAAGTCTGAAAGATATTCAGGGTAAAGGATGTAATGCAACAAAATAATTAATGCAATATTTAGATGTTAGAGAAATTGCACTAGAGAAAAAGTATTAAAAATGAGACAGCTGTGTCTCCAAAACAGCTTAATTGCAATGTTTTATGTTTGATTCAAAGCATATGTTAAATTAGCAACACATGGTGGCTGTTTTTACTGATATCAGGACTCTTGTGTAGCAATCAGTGTGGAGATATGAGAGTAGATTCCAGTTGTGGGATCTTGTGGTGCTGCAATTCTGGAAAGACCATAACAATGAATCTAATTTTAGAATGTAAAATATATATGAATTAGTCAACAGCTTTTTCAGTTCATCTCCTGACCCATCTGATAATGTCTATACCTGTCAAGAAAGAATCAGCCTTTGTTGGTTTCCTCTAAATATTTCATGATATTGCATATGTCATTTCTAAACATCATACCTGACTTTGAGATACGCTTTTAGATTATATTACTGTTGGGGTGAGATGGAGAAGACCCAAATTCTAATAATCTACCTACCTGTCTACCAGTACAGAATTCTACTGACTATTTAAACCAAAATGGTTATTATTAAGCAAATATGCAGGCCCTGCTTGGCTGTCATTTCCAGTTCATGGACATTAATAATGAATGACCTGGAAAAGTACACAGTGAAAAAATGAAACAATCCACAAAATGGCACATTATTCCCAAAGCTACCCTGGGTGATCAACAACTAACTGTTCCAGTGATGATTATTACTGATCCAGTTCACCCTACTGCCCTGGGTAATAAAAAAACCATAAGGTGATCACACAGAAACTAAAGAAAAACCAATAATAATTTAAGCAGAACAAGAACAGTCATTGTGTTCGTTCGAACATTTTGGAAGTAGATGGAACTGTCTTCTGAAATGTAGTGACCAACAGTGATTGAAAAGCGTTGTGTCGTTCACATCATATGTGAAAAAAAACAGATCCAGACTGATCAAGACTGACCATTCAGCAGAGATTGATGTACTGTTTTCAAAGCAACTAGAATGTTCCAATAGGTTCCCCATGACAAAATCACTGACAGAGGATAGAGAAGAAGCAATTATTCAAGAAGCAATATCATCATATTTTGAAGCCAAGTACAAAAAAGACTGCTGAAGCCTTTTCATTTTTTATTGTATAACAATTATTGTAAAAGTCAGGACAATTTATGATTTCAGTTGCTGAAATGAGGAAACAATATAATAATCCATATTGTTATTATCTATTCATTTTCTAACCTCCGTAAAATTCAGGGTCACAGGGGAGCCAAAGTCTACCCTGGCAAGCAACGGGCACAAGGCCCATCACAGGGCAGACAGACACATGCACACCTAGACCATTTTTCACAGAAACCAATTAAAACAGAACAACTGAAAGAAACGGATGAGAACACAGGGAGAACATACAAACTCCACACAGATAGCACCCCAATTCCAGAATTTAACCCAGAGCCCCAGTGCTGTGAGGCAGCAATATTAACCACCAAACTACTATGCTGCCCATAATACTGTCATTATTTCCATTTTAATTAATAATTAAATTGTTAGCAATGCATTAGTATTAATGCCATTAACATTTTATTAGAATATGATTTGAATCGGGACGGCATGGTAGCGCAGTGCTGCCTAGCAGCCTGTGGCTTTGAACATGCATTCTTATATATGTACCCTAAGCTCTGTACAAAAACGAAATTGTAAAAATATTTCAAACTGCAGAAGGCCTATCAGCAGTCAAATTGACTATACCAATCGTCAACTGAATTTAATTGAATTATGTTCAATTAAAAATAAATGACTTCTTCTTATAGCTCATTCTCAAAGTTTTCAATGAGAAACACTAAACATATGTACTACACTCTACTTGTGTGTGCTTTTGGGGGTTATAGCTTGCACATGATAGGTTTTTCTGGCCTTGGGGAATATTATTTGAAGCATAGCATTTGTACCCATAGGATATTACTTAGAAGCTGATATTCAAAAAGAGAGCTTCTGTGAGCTTGAATGCTTTGATTAAATGAAAATTAAACCTTCAAAATGTAAAATGAAGAGCAAATGTTGAAGTATTTTACATCCAGCTGCTTTGTTATAGTTTAATTGGCATGCTGCCTGCTGTTCCCCTTCTAACAAGAAAATAGCCAATAATTTAATTGTCATTCTTAATGACAGAAAAATAAGGTAATCAGATGTACTCTGTTCTATGTCACCTAAACTTAAATTGCTATTCAAGATGTGCATTTCCTAAAAGTATGGTGTAAAGCAGGTATGGTCACAGAGACTGAATAAACTATGGGATTAAATGAAGTATTCCCAAAAATCAGATTAAATGATTAAATTTCTGCTGCTTAGATCCCTGCAATCCTGTGGAGAAACTAATTTTTTTCATAAGTAAAATGCTAAAAGAAGTTAGAAAAATTACATGGTAATTCCTAAACATTGTCTCAATGGTTTAAACTGCTTTCTAACATTCATAAACATGCCATTTTCATTCAGAGATATTCCCTTTCTCTATGTCATTTTTTCCTAACAGGTAATTATCATCAAAATCATTGACTTACTCCTACGACTGTATGAGGGACAGTAGTTCAACATCTAAAAAAATCTTTTCTCGTTTCATTTTATACTTTTTATCATCGCAACAGAATGTTTTCCGTCTAGCATATCTTTCATTTTCCATTTTTTGTCAATGATGATAATTATAGAGCTGGTAAAGCATAAAGCAAATAATCTTTCATTGTTGTCTTTCCTATGTACATGACATTTACAATTAAGAAAAAAACGCAATCTAGACATATGGCCAAATCCTAACACCCCAGCTGTGATGCTCCCACGTGGTAGGGCTGTGCAAATCCTCCCTGTCTAACTGAGCTGCGCATCAACAGGGAATGTGACCTTTAGATGTATTTTATGTAAGCCTGCTTTCCTCAGCTCTAACTCATTTCAGTTTTGTGAATGAGGGAAATTAGATCTTACTCATGCATGTAAAGTCTATTCAATTAATTCTTCACAAAAAGGCGTTCATCAGCCCATGCAAACAGAATAACTGTGTTCTTGGTCTAACCTTTGCTGTGCCTTTACTCTTTTAATCTAGTCATGTTACTTAACCTTACCTTGAAGAAATGTTTAATACATCTTGAATATATGCAAAAAACAAGGCATTCCTTCATTTTCCAAAGCTACAACTGAAAAAGAAAACCCCAGATTTTTTAATAAATTGTAAAAAAAGGAAAATGTTTACACATGATAATGGTCACAATCACATTCGTGCAGTCATTTAATTAGTAATACATATTCATTAGGGATAAATATAGTGATGTCTTAACATTATCACTGAATTAAATTTAGTTATGTCATTTATTCACAGTGTCTAGAAAATCAGTGCATTCAATTAAACAAAGCATGGTGTACCTAATAAAACTGAATTAAAAATGCTTAATCTGCAATCTTTTTTTCAAAAATTGTTTTTTGTGTTTAGAAAAGTTTGAAAAGGATACATTAGCCCTTATTTATACGAACAAAATACATACATTTAATGTGAAAGCTCATTATTTTTCTTACTTTACTTCCCTTTATACAATGTACAGGGTTGCAGGGTGGCCGGAGCCTATCCCCGCAAGCAACAGGCACAAGGCAGGATGCATCCCAAACAGGATGCCAGTCCATCACAGGGCACACACATACTCACACCAGAGCCAATTTTCTCAGAAGCCAATTAACCTACCAGTATGTCTTTGGTCATACCAGAGCACCTAAACGAAACCCACACGAGCAAGAGAAGACCATAAAAACACCATGCAGATAGCACCCCAGGAACTGAAGCAGGGCCACAGTGCTGCAAAGCAGCAATGTTTGCCACTGTGTCACCCACAAACTCCAAAAAAAAATCCATCAACATAATGTAAGCTATTTTTTATTCAAGATTAACATCTAAAACCAAACTTACATAAAACATCAGTGAGTTGTATCAATCCATTTTAAAATAAGAAAAATGAAGTATATGTTGGAAAATTATAGTTTTTATGAACTAATAAAATGTACAGCAAGTAACTTTATCTTGCAAGCAGAAAAAACCTTTGAATAGTTCCAGGTCGTAATATTAATCATTAATAAGCTTAGAAAAGCTAATAAAGTTGAATTGTGAGGAACAGTGCTAAACAAAACAAAAATGGAGTTGAGAATAAGAATAATATAGAAAGAAATTAGTAGAATCGTGTCTAGCTTAAGTAAAGCAGTGGATGAATGTCAAACCTTTGCACTTTAATACCACCAAAACAGAATCATTCCTCATCTGTTTCTGTGAAATGCTTGCAACTTCACTTGTTTATGGGCTTATTATTCTAGCTCAACGAAATGTATGGACTGTAGGTTCCAGGCTCCCACTTGAGTCCCACATTCACAGAGTGGAGATGTTCTTCTGTTCCTGATCTGTACACATTACATTACTCTGTGACAGTTTTATAGTTGAAAACTTCATAGAGCCCAGAATGCTGCGACCTGACCTCTTGCTAATTCTAGACAGTATGATCATATTACCCCTTTCCTGATTGATCTCCCCTGGCTTCTTATCCAGTTGTACACAGACTTTTAAATTCAAACCTTGATACAGAAATGTTTTCACTATTTAGCTCCTTTTTAGTCTTGGTTCCTCAAGCTCCAGGTCCTCATCTTTCAGGTCTTCTGGACAAGGTTTATTATCTTATCAAGTGAACATCAAGTCAACAGTCACTTGGTGATTATGCTTTTAGTGTCTGCATTCCTAAACTCTAGATTTCACTGCTTTACAACATTAAGAGCAATGTTTCATAAAATTTGTAAATCTAAACTAAAGCCATTAATGCTTTTAATGTAATTGTAGCGCCCCAACCTTTAAATTGTTTTTATTCCTAAATGTATTTACTGAAATGCATGCTAGTTGTTTAATTGCTAGTTGTCTGTATATTTTTACTTTTGGTACATTTTAACATGCTTTCGGAATAATTAATGTATACCCTCTAAATAAAAATGATGATGAATAGACTGTCTATTTATTTAAATGTGGAAAATTCACAGGCTAATTTAACATTTACAGTGTTTTTTTAATTATTTTTACATCTATTTTAACGGGGTTTGGTTATGAAACTATAGTTTTTCAGTGAAGTAAAATGCATTCAAATGATCTTCTTTGGTTATCATATTTAGATGTGCAAATGTTACCATGATTTTTTCTGAATGTTTCTGAAGGCGTTGATTGGGGCAGTGCTAGTATTCTTGACAATGAGCAGATGGAGCCCCTTGTAATATGTCAGTCACATATTTGTGCTTTGCATTTGTTCTGATTTAATAAATGAGATGTAGATTTTATTGGAAAGAACAATTAACAGAAAAATGTTTGTTATCTGAGTAGGAGTTTGGAGTTGTTTTAGAATCTTGTAATGTCTGGTTCAGCTCTTTAACCATTTGTTGGTTAAGAACAGAAATCTGCAATACATAAATGTTTTTTTTTCTTTACAACATATATTACAATATTAATATGGAGTCAAATACAAATTAAATCAATATTAGTCTTCTATGCCTGTTTTCTAGTCCTTTGGAGTATTTAGCCACGGCAAATTACAAGATCATACTGTATACTGGAAATAACATAAAAAGAATATAATTCATCTTTCTCTTCTAAGACATGTACAGTACTTGTATTGTACTAACTATATCTGAAAAATGAAAAAGGTATCTGAGGGTTTTTATAACGGTAATTTTGGTATAAGTGCTTTCAGTAATATTTTTTATAATGATAATGTGACATATCTAAAGCAAAATACACATTTTTTAAAAAAAAGGATTTACTCTAATTTTACTTACATAGTCTTGTCAGAGCTATCATCATGCTATTATAGTTTGAAATCAATGCACATTGCCTCATTAATCTGTACATTATGTGGATACTAGTCTAACACAATATGTAATTTGCATTTGCTTTGTCACTACTGTATAATCCTTCTGTCACGTCCTCTACAGCTAGAGGGCGCTCCTACTCTGTCCTGTCCCTAGTTTCCTGTGCTTTGCTTGTCCTTCCTGTGTGTTCCTGTCTGGGGCTATATATTTCCAGGTCCCGCTTTCCTCCTCGCTCAGCATTGAGGTTCGGATGTCCTGAGACCCGCCTAGCACCAGGTCGCCCCACATCCGTGGTCTGAGGGCATAGTTTTCTTTACGGCATTTCCTGAACAGCTGAACCCGGGCTAACCCCTGTCCAGCTACTACGCATAGGGTATTTTTTCGCTCTCCTGCCTTTCGACATCCGTGACACCTTCTCACACTTACTTTCAGATGATTCTGGCCTCCTATGTATATCCTTAACAAGACATTGTTCCATGAGTGACCAGACTTTTTGCTGTGAAGTTTCACAACTGCTATGTTCTCTTCCTAAGACTATCATAACCCTCTGCTGCTGATGATTATATATCATATCTGAAAACATTCCAATATATTGTATTTTAATAACAAGAAATGTGGTGCTATTTTTATTGCCTATTGGTTTTCATGAATGTATTTACCCGGCACCCTGTATAGTGTATGCTTGTTTTCAGTTCATACTGAAATCACAGGAATTAACTGAAGATACCATATGTTTGTAATGCTATTTGTCACTCAAAACTTGTTCTGGGGGGCATTAGACGTACTATCGGAACATTTCAGTTTTCTGTTCATCATTCGTGCTTACCATCAGCATCACCAAAAAAATAGTTCTTATAATCTGGTTGCCATTATGAGGTCTTGTAATGAGAACTACAGCCAGGGATACACTTTATATTCCTGGACTATGTACTGTATATTCCAGGACTGAAATCTTTGAGTCATTAAATTTTTGTTGTATACACTATTGCATTTATGTCAGAGAGAAGACCTTCCTTTTCACAGAATATCAGTGTCTGTCACTTGTCTAATGGGATACAAACCTCATCTTTGAAAATAATGACTTCATTTTAGTCACTTACTGCTTTTCAAAATCTTAAGCAATCAATCACTTTATCACCACAGTTAGATCTTATTCTCAGGTTGAGAGTTGTCAGAGGGCTCTGATACTTCCAAGTAACCTGGCACAGAGTAAACAACACTGTTAATCATGAAGGTCTCCTCTACACTGAAGGAAAATCATTAAAATAGCAAAAGTAGGAAAATTAATAATGTATTCCAGTCATTGCTAGTGCAGTCATTACAAAATTGCAATTTCTCACCTAATGCAAGGGTATACTAATAGACTTCAGTTAAAGTAAGAGCATGAAATTTAGAGAAATGACTCATTAGAGCATAAACAAGCTTTGTAATACAAGTCAAAAGTGCAACCAATTGGATTTATCATCAAAGAATTGCTGACCTATGACATGGAAAGGCATTAAAATTAATGCAAATGTAATTTGATGTATCGAGAGGCATTTTATTTTAGTTCAATTTTTTTAAATGCAACCAATCTAAATGATAAAAATGCTGATCTCTAAATTGTAAGATATACAGTATAAAGGAATATAACATTTGACCTTTTTAAGGAGAGAGATTATTGATTTAACATCTAAGAGACTCATTTCATTCATCCATTCATCCATTTTCTAACCGTTTTATCCAATTCAGGGTCATGGAGGAACTAGTAAGCAACACAGGGTACATCCTGAACAAGACACCAGTCCATCACAGGGCAGACACAAAAACACACACTCACAACAGGGCCAATTTTTTCAGAAGCCAATTACCCTACCACAATGGTATGTCTTTGGACTATGGGGGTAAATCATAGACCCAGCGGAAATGTGTACAAATATGGGGAGAAGATTCAAACTCCAAGCAGAGAGCACCTAAGGTGTGGAATTCAACCCAGGTTCCCAGCACTGCATGAGAGTGTTATACTGGGGCTTTAAATTAATGTGCTTGTAAACACCTCTATGTAACACTCATATCACAAGTATAGATGTGTACTATTTTTCACTAGTACTATTTTCTTTACAATGAAATGGCATAAATCAAATGGAACATTTGTAGGTTAAGCAAATGTAAGTAAATGTAAAGAAACAAAAACTATACTAAAGCCTAACTGTTTATTCTTTTAAGTTTCGCTTGCTTTCCATTTAAGATCTCTTTAATTCTTTGGAAACAGCCATTGCAGTCTTTCATATGTACACATGTTTGTGGTTGTGTATGGTTTCCTTATATTTTTCTATGCAGTATTTTATTTTGAACATCAAGACAATGCTGGATTTCCCCTCAAAATTATGGAGAGAAATATTTTAATAATCTTCTTATGCTGTGTCGTATCTTTATGCAAAATTGTCCACAACTGTCAACAAACTGACCATAGTTGTGACAGTGGCAGATTCAGATGAACAGTTATTCCACTGAGAGATCAATTTCACAGTGGAAAAAAATACCTGTTTATTAAGCATGATCTTAAAATGTTGGTAACAACTGATCAAGGAATTTAATAATTGAACTTTAATTTGTTCTAGGAGAACAAGAAAGTGAGCACTATTAAAAACTGGTGACTACATGGTACAAGAGTTTGCTTTGTAACAACTTTAAATTGTGTACTGTTTTTACATATGTCCTTCTGAACATTTATTTCCTAAACGCTTTTCTTCAAACTCTTCTTTCAAATAAGTTGTTATAAGAAACAGAAGGATGTTATATAAAAAGGAAGGATCCTAACACAAGGATTCGATCCTATCAAAATAGTGGGGTGTGTGTCAGCACTCCAATGCAGGGAAAACAATCCATAATATGATCAATTCATTTTCACAGTGGATAATTACATTTATTGGCTCAACTTACTATATAACCATGCTTTATGATTCTACAGTAAATGCTGCTCATTGTGTTCTACAAGGCATTTATCAAACATTTGCAACATAATGAGACAAGTTGCACCTATTACAATACATTAATCACTGACTGTCCTAAACACATCACAGTTCTGTGTTCAGCCAGTGTGGGTGCTGTGAATGCAATCTGTTGATATGAAAAGATTCTCATCTTCCTTTTATTTATGCACATGGATTAAAAATGAGGCTGGAAGCAACACGTGTTTTAGAAATTACAACTGACTTCACAAAAATCATGTTTCCACATGCCTCTAGTGCATTGCTGGAGGTAACACGAAATATGTCAACTGAGATAGTCTCAAGGATTTACAGTCTTTGGATGTCAACCTCATCTGTCTTGTGCAATGTCCAGCAGTACTGCATCAGAGGCACATCATCAGTACCACACTGTTCCATAACACCACTGACATCTTTGGCCATCTATGGTTATTAATTTCATGATGTGCTGCCTTTGTAAAAACTGCTGGAGGTGACCTGACCCATTCTTAAAGGGAACTGTTAATATTTTATCAATATTGTAGTGAAAATATAATATCATGTAGCATCGTTCAAAATGATATATACTGTAGAATGACTCCTTTTTGATGTTTATGTTTTTGTTAAGCACAAAATATAACTAAAATGACAGCTTTTGCTTCCTTTTGAAAAGACTACTCATTTTCTTGTTTTAACTGTTTGCCTATCCTATATCTTAGTGCTTAGCAAATTAAAACTAATGAAACAGCTATGCTATATTGCAATAAATCTTTTTTTCTATCACTTTTAAAAACACTCATCTGAAAACATTTTACAAGACTTTACAATACATAAGACTTGCAAATGAAGTATGTTTTCTGAAAATGCAAGCTTTTAACACCCCACAGATACACCTTCCAATACTAGGAAGCCACGTCTTTCCAACAGTAACTACTGTAAATGAAGTGGTACAAAGAAGCGTTAATTTTTGGATGAATTAATTAACACCTATCACTTTAAACATACCAACCTCTGGTCAGACCAAGAAAGCAATTAAAAGGTGTGAAAATTTGCTTCAAGTTCACTTTAAAAGGTGATTGATTAGGTGTGTGTACCTAATGCCAAAAAAGCTTAATAACATGCTTAAGTGTTATACCACATAAAGCTTACATCCAACAGTGATTAACATCAAAAGGCATAAAAAATGTAATGGAATTAAACATTAAGGAGAGTTGTAGTATAAAACATGATACAGGACATAAATGCAGTCTTGGGAAAAGACAATCCGAGGGGATTTAAAGTTTTCACAATCATTAACACACATTTTCTGAAATTATACTCCATGTACTCAAAACTATAAAAACAAAAAGCAAAACCCACACGCAACTGGGCAAGCGGCAGAAGTCCCAAACAAAATAAAGTATTCTATTCAAAAACATGTTATCTACCATATATGTGAAACACACAACCCATCAACCCTACAGAGAACTTACTAAACACTGGTGAGATCAATGAAAAACACTAATATAATTTTCCAGTATTTCTGGTATAGCTTTTCCAATATTACCTCTACAAATCTTGCCCTTGCAATAGTGTGCTACTGTATTGTGTAAACAGTGTTATGTATAAACACACAGAAACAGATTGCATTTGTTATTTTTTATTTTGGAATTTGAACTGACATTCACAAAACAATAACTAAAAGTAGCACAAGTAGCCCACGTATTGAACTGTACAGTACACAAGAGGACTTGTATGGCAATCTGTACTGTGTGAATTATATAGTAACAAACAAAAAGAAAGTTTATTCTGCCTCAGCAGATGTTGTGTTTGTCAACATCACAAGCTGTGTTTTCCCTTGGCAGGCAGCAGACGAAATAAGTCCTGGTAGGTCTCATCCAGCCCTGGCCGGACTCTTCAGTCATGTCTTCACAAGCCTCCTTCATGGCCTGTAGAAGATTAACTTGCTCGTAGGATTTCTGCCATCTACTTTTCACCGCCATGCCAAGAAAAATAGGATTCCTCTATGGAGTTCAGGAATGGGAAATATGGGGGAAGGAATAGATTATATAATGGGTTTCTTGAGGGTTATGAAAAAAACAAATACCGAAGCAGCACAGTGGAAACAGACAGTTGGCGACAGTGATTTTACAGTATTAGTTTTTTCAAAGTATACAGTATTTCCAGAAGTATACACTACAATACAGAAAACTCCCCTGATTATTTACATGTACTATAACACATTGGTACTGTGTC
This sequence comes from Atractosteus spatula, assembly GCF_055471065.1. NCBI lineage: Eukaryota > Metazoa > Chordata > Actinopteri > Semionotiformes > Lepisosteidae > Atractosteus > Atractosteus spatula. Next base: position 22,476,852 of record NC_142716.1, on the reverse strand, counting down.
CCTCTTGCTCTACTGTAACGCACAGTATTCCACAGTAAAGTACTGTAATTACAGATACTGGGTATGCCATTGATACTGTTCTCTACTTGATGCAGCATCAATTGATATTGTATCTAAGTAGAGAACGGGAGGTTGGAGAATACTGCATTGGTCGAACAATTCCAGTAGTGTAGGTTGGAAAATTACAGTACAGTATTCAAATGTTCCTGAAGATGGTTGTAACTTACCTATTTTCATTAATGAATGTCTGAATAATCGAGGCCACAGTGAAGAGGCACAAATTTTGCTGAACGATCTGCCCAGCTTCCCTCATGGTCAAACCATGGGCAAGGACACGGTAAATAACAGTTGCATGAATTTCATTTTAGATACTGCTTCCTCTTAGTCTTACTCTTCCTCTGCCCCTCTCATTCACACCCCTCCTCTTCTTGTGTCTTTCAGCCTTTCATGCATCCACTGTTGCAAAACACCTAGAAGGTCACTTGCAACCCTTGGTTTCTGATTGGAGATTGAACAATTAAGCATTTCAGTGTTTTCACTTGAAGGAATGAGCATTGTTGTTTGATGATCAGAGCTCATTACTTTTAATTAATTTTCACACTGAAGTATGTGATTTCATTGATGACAGTTGTCCCTCATGTGAGAACTTGTGTGTAGTGTTTTGGAAAGAGGTGACCTAAAATGTCATTTGTGTGTAAAACAAGTGAATTGAGGGTATAATGTTTCTTTTTGGACATGTACTTTCAGTTTCAGAAATAGTGTTTATAAAAACAGTTTCAGTGTTTAAATGTTTGTGAAAAACTGTAATAACAGAAAGCCCAATCTATCTATATATCCATTTTCTACCTGCTTCTTCCACTTCAGGTCAGAGGGGAGCCAAAGCCTACCCCACTAAGGAATAGACACAAGACAGGATGCATCCTGGACAGGTGAAACATACAGGCAGAGACACACATTCACACCAAGGGCCAATTTTCCCAGAAGCCAATTAACCTACCAGTATGATTTTGGACTGTGGGAGGAAACCAGAAAACCTGATGAAAGCTCACAAAAACACACAGAGAATATATTAACTCCATCCACATACCACCCCACATCTGGAATTGAGCCCAGGGCCCCAGCACCCAAATACCACAATTCTAACCACTGTGTCACCCAGGACCAGTATCCCAAAAAACAAATCTCTCTATAGGAATCTATGTAATACCAAAATTTGCAGGTTGTAGATTATGAGAAAAGCAGCATATATAAAATATGCACATCTCTATACATGTTGCCACTAGGTAGGATAATATGAAAACATAATAATAATAATAATAATAATAATAATAATTGCTTACACTTATATAGTGATTTTATGGACACTCCACTCAAAGCGCTTTACAGGTAATGGGGACTCCCCTCCACCACCACCAATGTGCAACATCCACCTGGATGATGCGACGGCAGCCATAGTGCGCCAGAACGCTCACCACACATCAGTTATTAGTGGGGAGGAGAGCAGAGTAATGAAGCCAATTCATAGATAATATTAACTTTCATTCATATGCTGATGACACTCAAATATACATTTCATTTAAACCTAACTTCAACTCGTCTATTATCACTTTAGTTAATTGCATTAATGAAGTAAAGACTTGGATGTGTGAAAACTTTTTGTTACTCAACTCTGTTAAAACTGAGTTTTTTTTGTTTGGAAGCAACAATACTGATAGGACTACTATAACTTCAGCACTTAACTCAGAGGATTTAAAAATTTGCCTCAAAGACTCAGCAGTAACTTAGGCATCATATTAGACACAAAGCTATCGTTTAACTCTCATGTTAAAACAATATCGAAATATTGCAAGACTAAGGCAGTTTCTCTCCACTCAAGACAGAGACATTAATAGATGCTCTTGTATACAGCAGGTTAGACTACTGCAATGCCCTAGTATCAGGGAGCACCCATCACTCTTTCAACACCTTACAACGAATTCAGAATGCAGTAGCTAGAATTGTTACTAGGAGCAGAAAGTACGACCATATAACACCTATACTTAGCTCTCTTCATTGGCTTCCTGTCAGGTACTGGGAGGACTTCAAAATCCTTCTACTTACTTATAAGGCTCTCAGAGGTCAGGAATCCTGTTTATCTAATGGAACTTATTAAATCCAAGTCTCCCGCTTAGATCACAGAATGCAGGTCTTCTTCATATTCCACGCATTAATAAAAAAAAAACAGTTGGCTGTAAAGCCTTTAGTTACAGGGCCCCTAGCTTACGGAACAGTCTCCCACCCCATATTTGGGATGCCGAGTCAATCTCACTATTCAAATCCAGACTGAAGACTTATTACTTCAGCCTAGCCTACTCACACCTTACATCATAGCCTGCTGCAACAATGGCTGCTGGTGTTGCTGTACATGTCATTGTGTGTCTCTATGTTGGCCCGCCAGGTAGATACATCTATTCTGACCAAACTATCCTATTCTCCTCCCCACAAGACCGGATGGTGCCTGGGCTGGGTACCATCTGAGTTGGATGCTGCATCACTGCAATGGATCCAAGAGAGACATCGTGGCTATAGCTATCTTTTAGGAGGATTTTGCTGGTGTACAGAGATCTGCATGGAGTACTAACACACAGAAGACATGACGGATTGATTAATACCTTTAATTGATTAATTTTTTCCTTTTTATTAATTGTATAATGTTAGCATGCCCAAAGGGGTTGGGCAGCCAGTTGACCTTGGACCACAAGAGGTTTTTTTTCTCCTTACTAATGAGTTTTTGGTTCCTCTCCTCTGTTGTCTTCTGGTCTTTTCTGTTCTGTATTCACAACATGTATGGTCACTTGCTGTGTTAAGTGCCTTGGCGCAACCTTGTTGTGAAAGGCACTATATAAAAATAAATTGAATTGAATATGGGAGTTGGTCTGGAGCTTTATTGGTGTACCTCTAATTGTACAACGGTGGAATTCCAAGACAACAGGTTTGTCTTTTGTAGCTTGAGGCTACACCCTGCTAGCTGAGTGACGTATTGGCTGATTGCCTAATTAACAAGCATGAGGCTTGTGCCTGCATCTCATGCTTGTCAGTCAGTGAGTTAGGCACCTTAGGGGAATAATCATTCAAGTCAAATTACCTAATCAAGGCAGGGCAGCAGCCTGACCTGCTACAGAACTGCATATTCTTTGCAGTACTATTTCACACTTTACCATTAAGAAATAATATGCCTAGTAATAGGTTATAAAATAGGTTGCAAATGTATTTTATTGAATGTATTTTAAATATAAATGTATTACATATTATATTTATAAACTCAAATGAACACAAATCTTGTTTATGACAATTTTCATAATATCTGATACAGATAGTAATGTATCAGTTTCATCAATGATTTGTACTGACTTGTATGCTTGTATGCTTTAGACTCCATTTATAGATATGTGATGGTGTGGGACATTGTATAGTTTCTTCCACTTTTTAGGTGCATGGATACATTCTTAAGGGGACGTCTTACACTGACAGGCTGAAGGAACTGAACTGTTTTAGTCCTAAATAGAGATGACTACGAAGGGATCTCATACAAGTATTAAAAGTCAACCCAGCAGACTTCTTCAGAATGAACACTGAAACATCAACCAGGAGGACACAATTGTAACCTTTGTGCACTTAAAATCAAGAACAAGAAAGATGTCTTCACCCAAAGGGTGGAGGGAGTGTGGAACAAACTACCCAGCTACAGTATATTGTAGATTGTATATTGTAGTACCCTGGCTTCCTTCAAAAAAGAGCTGGGTGAGTGTAACAGAAGAGTTCTTTCAGGACCCTATGCAGACGACACTATCCGGGGTGGAGTGAGGAAAATACAGGGGAAAAAGGAATGCAGGAGTCGGGAATCAAAACGGGGGGCGTGTCCAAAGTGCGCAGGTGTCCAGGGGGGTGAGTCCGGGGCAAACAAATCCAGAAGTAGCCCAAATGGGGAATCCAAAACGGGCAAAGTCCAAAGCCGGGCTGTCCATCTGAGACTAGACAGGATATAAACAGGAACCGGATCAGAATCGGTGGGGAACAGGAACAGGAACAGAAAATAAAACCATAACGGAGCCAGGCGCATCCAGGTCCCGGGCTCGCACGATACGGGAATCAATGCAGAGCCCCGAACAGAGTGGGCATCTGGCTTTTAAGGTGGGCTGGGAGGAGGCTGAAACAGGGGGCAGGTGCACAAAATCAAGTCTGAAGTGAAAGAGCCGGAGCGCCCTTGGGGGGGGGGGGACTACAATCGTGACAGTGAGATCCTTGAATCAATTAGCTAATTACCAAACAAGCTATTTGGGCTGAGAGGCCTCCTCTCATGTTTTTATGATGATATAAGATCTTATTCCACTCACACACTTTCATGAACATCTTATGCAGCTTAGAATGGCAGCCTACAGCATGTCCACGTTTCAGGTAGGATGTAATTAGTTTGATTTATCCTTCTCTAGCTCTCTCATGCTGTCTCAGTTCTGCCTCTGACCTCCCTGAATGACATTGCTTCTCTGGGTTTCCTTTCCAAATGCAGGATAGGACACAGTGATCTCCTTCATTACATAAAGGCAACTATATCTAACAGAATACTTCCCTAAGACACAGAGACTGACTTCACAGTTTATTGAAAAACTGATTTGTTAAGGGTTCCTAATATAGCCCACAATTAAATGAAAATCTCTTGCACTAAAAAAGCTAGGTATTAGAAAGGGAAAGCATCTCATGTGGTATGTCAATGCAGGAAAGTGTGGTCACTATGGTATGTGAGGTAAAAAAAAAACCTTTTAGCTTTCTTGCTCTTATTGTGGATGAATCCAGTTTCTCAAGGGTTTGTTGAAAGCTTGCCACTGCAGAAGCCAAACTCAAATAAATTATAAATATTACCTTAAAAGAAAATTGGTTGTTGGTTGTGAAATTGTCTCATTTACATGATCATCTGAGCTACTGTATGAGCCACCAAAAGCCCATTCAATTTGGTTATTCTTGTGTATCACAAGCACTGCTCTGCTCTGCCTCACTAGACAGGGAATAACTCTGTTCTGCCACAGCAGAATTCTACACTATGTACTGTATTTAGGGCAGGGGTTCCTACCCTGGGGTTCAATAAGGGAGTCCAAGGGGTGCAAGAGTTGCGTATAATTTAAACACAGAGAACACCCATTTAATATACAGTGGTGTGAAAAAGTGTTTGCCCTCTTCCTGATTTCTTATTTTTTTTTGCATGTTTGTCACACTGAAATGTTTCAGATCATCAAACAAATTGAAATATTAGACAAAGATAACACAAGTAAATACAAAATGCAGTTTTTAAATGAAGGTTTTTATTATTAAGGGGAAAAAAAATCCAAACCTACATGGCCCTGTGTGAAAAAGTGATTGCCCCCTAAACCTAATAACTGGTTGGGCCACCCTTGAACTGCAATCAAGCGTTTACGATAACTGGCAATGAGTCTTTTACAGCGCTGTGGAGGAATTTTGGCCCACTCATCTTTGCAGAATTGTTGTAATTCAGCCACATTGGAGGGTTTTCGAGCCTTAACCGCTTTTTTAAGGTCATGCCACAACATCTCAATCGGATTCAGGTCAGGACTTTGACTAGGCCACTCCAAAGTCTTCATTTTGTTTTTCTTAAGCCATTCAGAGGTGGACTTGCTGGTGTGTTTTGGATCATTGTCCTGCTGTAGAACCCAAGTGCGCTTCAGCTTGAGGTCACGAACAGATGGCCGGACATTCTCCTTCAGGATTTTTTGGTAGACAGCAGAATTCATGGTTCCATTTACCACAGCAAGTCTTCCAGGTTCTGAAGCAGCAAAACAGCCCCAGACCATCACACTACCACCACCATATTTTACTGTTGGTATGATGTTCCTTTTCTGAAATGCTGTGTTACTTTTACAGTACGCCAGATGTAATGGGACACACACCTTCCAAAAAGTTCAACTTTTGTCTCGTCAGTCCACAGAGTATTTTCCAAAAAGTCTTGGGGATCATCAAGATGTTTTCTGGCAAAACTGAGACGAGCCTTTATGTTCTTTTTGCTCAGCAGTGGTTTTCGTCTTGGAACTCTGCTATGCAGGCCATTTTTGCCCAGTCTCTTTCTTATGGTGGAGTCATGAACACTGACCTTAACTGAGGCAAGTGAAGCCTGCAGTTCTTTGGATGTTGTTGTGGGGTTTTTTGTGACCTCTTGGATGAGTCATCGCTGCGCTCTTGGGGTAATTTTGGTCAGCCGGCCACTCCTGGGAAGGTTCACCACTGTTCCATGTTTTCGCCATTTGTCGATAATGGCTCTCACTGTGGTTCGCTGGAGTCCCAAAGCTTTAGAAATGGCTTTATAACCTTTTCCAGACTGATACATCTCAATTACTCTGTTTCTCATTTGTTCCTGAATTTGTTTGGATCGCAGCATGATGTCTAGCTTTTGAGGATCTTTTGGTCTACTTCACTTTGTCAGGCAGGTCCTATTTAAGTGATTTCTTGATTGAGAACAGGTGTGGCAGTAATCAGGCCTGGGTGTGGCTAGAGAAATTGAACTCAGCTTTCCAAAGATGTGATAAACCACAGTTGATTTATGTTTTAACAGGGGGGGCAATCACTTTTTCATACAGGGCCATGTAGGTTTGGATTTTTTTTCCCTTAATAATAAAAACCTTCATTTAAAAACTGCATTTTGTGTTTACTTGTGTTATCTTTGTCTAATATTTCAATTTGTTTGATGATCTGAAACATTTCAGTGTGACAAACATGCAAAAAAATAAGAAATCAGGAAGGGGGCAAACACTTTTTCACACCACTGTACTTCCAATGTGACACCATCATAACAGATGAAGAGAGACAATACATGCGCAATGCCACACTACTATATATATACCATAGTCAATATTGTTTTTGTTTAGTTGATATCCCACACACACATTCTAAGCAAGTGTAACAACTGTCACATATTCAAACTTAAATTAGAACAAAGTTGTGAACATCAACATAGATGATGAGTAGTAGATGAATAGTTAACATACTGTAGTGTTAACTTTTCAGGGAATCTACACCCCCTGTAGCAATACATGCAGCCCCACCAGAATAAATGTTACCACAGCTTATAAATGTTAAGCTGTGATTATGTTTTTAGACTGTTTAATGGCATGATTAACATATCGAAAACTGAAATATATCAAACTAAACATTTATTACAAAGTTTGAAAACAATGTTTTAATTCAAGATACAATAATAGTAAATAATTAAATAATTCCCAAACTAAAAAGTAATAAACATTTCAATTGACAAAAAAAAATGTTTATATTTTATTATGGAAATTTTTAATAAAGCAGATCAATAGTAATAGCACTAGCAAAAATACATCTTCACACCTGAAAGAACAGAAGCCAAATAAGTAGAAATTTTAAGAACCCCTGATTTTAGTGTTTTTTTCCCTCATTCTGTAATAACCACACATCCGTGTTTTCCTTTTTTTCTGTCCCAATGTCTCAGCTCTGACAGTGTGTAGGTTCTCTGTTACCACAGCTTTTCATATGAGAATGGCATAACACAGACACTTTTATCACTGGCTCCTTCATCAGGATTTCTCCACTCAGGAGCTCCTGAAATTATTTTTCTAAGTGGATATCCCTTTCAATTACAACTTACACTTAATAAGAATATGATTTACTGTTCAAAAAACTATTTACATTTCAGTCTTCATTCTCAAATATTTAGCTGCTGCTGTTCTCTATATTCTTTCAAGGAGGGCTGTTAGTCAGTCCACTGTGAGAGAAACAGCCTTCAGCTCCAGCACTGCTCCCTCCAGCTGTATGTCAGTTGACACACCTCTATCTAAAGAGCAATTTCGGTCGTGGTTGACTTCCCTGCACTGGTTTTGCACAGACTCTTCTACTATTCTTAATCACACTGACACTCATTCGCTACAGCTGTTGTGCTAAAATAGATGGCAGGAACCTGTAGATCTGATATGAAAAATTCTTCTCGGTTCCTTACTCTGTAATGATCTGTACAACCTGATGTACTATACCTACCTTTACATGTATCGTCCATCACCATTAATATCCTGGAACACTTAAGTGAAAAACTGAAGCCTGTGGACTCATACTGTAGCTGAGAACAAGATTTAGGAGTAGGATCAGGGGTACTGTTACAGTAGGGACCAAGCATGCCATCTATAATACTTCTGAACTCAGAGGATGTGCATAAAATATTCAGGTGTTATGTGGCATTCAGTCAGAATTCATTATAAGTCTGAAGCCTTAGTTTCTTTGTCTGTTACCCTGTAATTATGACACTGTGACTGGTCTCTAATTGTTTCATCATTTTTTTCTTTACTATTGATTAGCAGTCCACACTCTGGTACAGGAATGGACAAACAGTGCAGAGGTTATACTCTTATCCTTTCTCCCATCTTTCACTATCTATTCTTTTTCTTTACCGGTGTGTTTCTATCACTCTTGTGTCATTCACCCAGAGGAGTGTGTGATTTCAACATGAGAGAAAGGAGCTGTTAACACTGGATGTCAAAAGTATAAGAGCTTGTACTCACTACCTGTCACTACTACTCTCTAACTCTCAGAGCACAGATCTCTCTTATATAATTGTGAGGGTGCATCTAGGAAGCTTGCTTTATCTCCTGATCCCTTTTCTATCAATCCTACTTACTCCTCACTCTCTCTCTGACTACCCAGAACCTTAATATAACCCTTATCGATCTGCCTGGGGCCCTGAATCTATTTCTGTTTTTGTCTGTGGATTGACATGATCAAACATCACATGGGTCTTATTACCTAGAACTCCAGGTGAGTCCTCACTCTGTTATACTTAAATATTACAGTGTTTCACAATCATTTACAGACTGAAACTGGTTTTATAAACACAATTTACAAAGCTGAAAGTTCATTTAGCATAAATATCATCGATGAAATCACATGCATTCATCTGCAAAACACAGCCATTCTAAATAATGAGCTCCAATCATCAATCAATAATTCTCATTCCTCCACGTGAAAACACTGAAATTCTTAATTGTTCAATCACCAATCAGAAACTTAGCATGACTAAAAGGATGGAAAGTGATCTTCTTTGTTTTTTGCAACAATGGATTCAAGGAAGACTGAAAGACGTAGAAGGAGAGGAGGGGAAAGAATGAAATGGAGGCAGAGGAAGAGGAAAACCAAGAAGAAGCAGTATCTGAAATGAGATCTGTGCAACTACGATTGGCCATGTGTTTTTCCATGGTTTGGCCATTAGTGAAGCTGGGCAGAGAATCCAGCAAATTTGAACCTCTTCACTGTGACCTTGGATATTTGGACATTCAGAAATAAAAATAGATAAGGCACAACCATCTTCAGGAACATTTGAATATTAGACTGTAATTCTCCAACCTACAGTACTGGAAGTGTTCAATCAATGCAGTATTCTCCAGCCTCCCGTTCTCTACTTAGATAAAATATCAATTCACACTGCATCAAAGTGGAGAACAGTATCAATGCCCTACCCAGTAATTACAGTACTGTACTGTGGAATACTGTGCATTCCAGTAGAGCAAGAAGGATACAATATCAATGTGTTACAGTACATGTACATAACCTTGGGAGTTTTCTGTACTGTAATGTATACTTCTGTAAATACTGTACCTCAAATATTCAGACATTCAGAAATGAGAATAAATAAGTTACAACCATCTTCAAGAACATTTGAACACTGTACTGTAATTCTCCAACCTATAGTAATGTAATTGTACAACCTATGCAGTATTCTCCAACCTCCTGTTCACTACTTTGCAGTATCAATACCATACCCAGTAATTACAGTACTGTACTGTGGAATACTGTGCTTTACAGTAGAGTAAGAGAGACACAGTATCAATGTGTTACAGTACATGTATCACATGATCTTGGGAGTTTTCATACTTAACTGTATATTTTGAATAGAGTAGTACTGTATAACCACCGTAGACTACTGTAATCCCCCCTCCCCCTACTCCCTTTTTTTGGCAGAATTGAGAGATGACCAGTGATGAGGGTTACAGTAAGTTTCCATTCAAGCTTGATTGGTTACTATATCATTACAGTACAACTTTCAGAACTTTGTGATGTAGGTTCCATGACCTTCTGTAACTGTTTTTCTCTATTTCAAGACTGAAAGATATCATTAATTTCTGATACCTCTATTATACTTTTAGAGAATATTTGAGCTTGATGCAAGTGAAACCCCAAGAGAATACATCTACATTGATGAGGCTGGGTTTAACCTGACAAAGGAGAGGAGACAAGGAAGAAATATAATTGGCCAGTGGGTCATTGTGCAAGTCCCTGGTCAGCACAGGGGAAATATCACACTGTGTGCAGCAATCAGCCAGCACGGGATCCTTCACCATTATACCACCATAGACCCCTACAAACTATCTAATAACTTTTCTTGACAGTTTCTAGAACACTCTACTCCAACAGCCAGATAGGCCAGGGCAGCTCATGTATGTTAGCCAGCAGCCATATCACTCTGCAACTCACAACTGGCAACCCACTGAAGCTAAGCAGGTGTGAGCCTGGTCAGTACCTGGATGGGAGACCTCCTGGGAAAAACTAAAGTTGCTGCTGGAAGAGGTGTTAGTGGGGCCAGCAGGGGGCGCTCACCCTGTGGTCCATGTGGGTCCTAATGCCCCAGTATAGTGATGGGGACACTATATTGTAAACAAGCACCGTCCTTCAGATAAGATGTAAAACCGCGGTCCTGACTCTCTGTGGTCATTAAAAATCACAGAACGTTCTTCTCAAAAAGAGTAGGGGTGCAACCAATTTCCCATTGGCCTTTACCAATCATGGCCTCATCATACCAATCATCTATGAATTGGCTCCTCCTCACTGATAGCTGGTGTGTGGTGAGCGTTCTGGCGCAGGTGGATCCAGGTGGATGCTGCACATTGGTGGTGGTGGAGGGGAGTCCCCATTACCTGTAAAGTGCTTTGAGTGGAGTGTCCAGCTATATAAGTGTAGGCAATGATTATTATTATTACGTTGTACTCTGGGACAACGTCAGTTTCCACAGTACTGCTTTGTTCTGCAATGGGTTTCTTGATAACCCTTGATAAATGTTTTCTGATCTATTTCTTCCACCATACTCCCCATTCATAAGCCCCATAAAGGAATTTTTCTTAACATGAAAATGACAAAAATCCCTACAAGTAAGTTAATCTTCTACAGGTCATGGAGGAGGCTTGTGAGGACATGATGAGCCTACCAGGGCTTATTCCCCTTGCTGCCTGGCAAGAGAAAACACAACATCTGCTGAGGCAGAATAAAATTTATTTTTGTTTGTTGCTAAATAAGTCTTACAGTAAATATTACTATACAAGTACTTTTATGTACTGTACAGCACAATACCTGGGCTGCTTGTGCTCGTTTTGGTTATTGTTTTGTGAATGTCAGTTCAAAATCCAAAATTAAAATTAAAATTAAAAAACATCTGTTTCTGTGTGTTTTCTACATAACAAAATTTACACAATACAGTAGCACACTGTTGCAAGTGTAGGATTTATAAAGGTAATACTGGAAATGCTAATTTTATTATAGTGTTTTCATTGATCTCATCAGTAATTAGTATTTACCCTGTAATAGTTCAGGTGGGTAGCTGCGTCAGCATCCGTAGGCTGCAAAGGAACAAGTAATAGGTTTATTCCATGCCGAAAAAAAGAAGAAAGAAAACACAATGTTTTGGCCGTGGAGCCTTCTTCAGGTGTGAGAAAGACAAGGCAGTAAGCAAAGGTAATGTAGCGGGAGAACAAAGGCTGGGAGAGAGGAGGAGCGAGAGGCGGGAGCAGGGGACAGAAAGAGAGGCCAATCAAGAGGTGTGAAGTCAGAACAGGTGTAGAGAGGTGTGAAATGAAACCTCCAATGAATGGAGAAAATTTAGAAGAAAAGTAGTCTGTCGTTAAGAGAAGGGGGAAGGTTTGATCCTAGCTGCAGGATAATTTTGGTTTCTGTAGTCTTTCTGATGTATGAGTTCGGAAAACCATCTTTGAGAACACAGATGGAGAGATTAGAGTGGTCATGGCCATCAGAGGTGAAATGAGAAACAATGGGCTTGGAGAGATCTTTAATCTTCACAGCCCTAACATGTTCTCTGAGGTCTCCGAGTCTCCTTCCTATTTCTCCAATGTAGATGGTTGGGCATTTACTGCAAGTAAATGTATCGCTTTTAACCTCACCAGATGGAAGAGAAGAGGGCGGAACATTATTGGTCACTGGGCCATTGTAGATGTCCCTGGCCAGCGAGGCCACTGTGTGCTACCATCAGCCACCGTGAGGTCCTCCACTGCCATGCCACCCTGTGCCCATATAACACAGCACATCTGCTGGCTTTCCTCAATGGTCTTCAGAATAATTTATTTCAACAAGAGCGGAGGGAGCCAGGGCAGCCAGAGCAGTCATGTTGGGACTACGTTAGTTTCCACCGCACTGCTGTGGTGCGCAACTGGTTCACTGACAATCCTAGCTTCTCTAATCTTTTTCTCCCACCCTATTTCCAATTACTCAACCCTATACAGGAGTTTTTCCTGGCAAGGCAGTGGAAGGTATATGACAGAAAACCATATGAGCGGGAAAACCTTATCCACCAATGGAGGAGGCTTGTGGGGACATTACCTTATAGTCTTGCCAGGGGTGGATAAGGCATACCAGGGGCATACCTCTCTGTGGTCAAGTCAGCACACTGCACTTCTAAATTCAGAGCTAATGAGAAGATCAGTGACAGCAATGGCATTAGTAGCTGCAATCAGGACCTTCTATTAAATGCTGTGCAGAGCCTGTAAACCTGTCTCTTGTATTGACATGGAAATGAACCATAAAATTAAACACTATGTATTTGTTGTAGACAGAAAAATCTCTTCTCTAAAGGAAGTGAATTATTCTGGTAAGTATCTGGCTATTCCTGCTCATGGATATTTCGCTTTACTATTCACTAAGATGCTTTACTAAACTAATAACCACTTGTTAAACGTCCTCTTGAATCTATTGCTGTTTTTTCTTCAACAATGTGTCTCACGTTAGACCACTATATTCAAACGTCCTCTAGCTCTCAATCAACTAATTTAGTAAGAAATCTCTCCATTTTCTGCCTTCCACACTGCCCCTAGAAATTATCTCCCAGAATTTAATCTCTGTACTCCTCTTTCTCACACTCTTTATTTCTACTGAGTCACTGCTTCATATTCCTGCTCTGCTCCCCCTCCCCAAACACACACATGAGAGCCATCAGGCTGTAGACACACCAGACTCCTTGAACACAGACAGAATCACTAAGAAACCTGTAACCTGATATTTGTAGAATGTTAAGTGTTACTTTTGTAACATCAGTTTTACACAAAGAATCTAAATTGAATCCTTAAATATAATTTTAGTTGCCACTGAAAAGTTGCCTTTTATTGTCTGCTGAATAGTGATGAATAGCCCTAATTTTCACTGCCTGAACAGCTGTTCTTGGTCTGGTCAATGGCAGGAACTGTGAACAGCTGGTCAGAGAAAGCTAAAGTAAGAGAGAAAAATGAGAACAGTTGATAGTGACACTGACTACTATGTTATCATTATGTCAAGGTAATCAATTATTTTTAGACTAGAGTGGAAATTATGGCTTTCAGTATTTGAGCATCTTCAGACGCCTGCTCAGCTTTCAAGGTGTTCTAGTTTTCTTGAAATTACGGCATCTCTCCAACCTGCTGCGAGAAGCAGCTCCATGAAATGATCCTGCCACCACCACGCTTGACAGTAAGGAAGGTGTCGACTGGGAGATGTTTTGTTTGGCACAAGACCAACACTTTATATATTCAGACCACAAAATGCATTTTTGGCCTCATTTAATCTCAGAACCACGTATTTGCTGTGTCGCTTACTTTCTATCATTTTTCACTATCTGTTACATGCTTTGTGAACTACTTTTTCATTTATCCCTTCTTTCTTGTTACTCATCCATACAAGCTAGCTTTGTGTAGGAACGTGACGATTGTCGATGCCTGAACACTGACTCCGATCTCAGTTGTAGAGCTTTGTGGATCTTTCAAAGTCACCGTTGGCTAACTGAAGCAATTGAATCAAAGACACATTTGCTAATTCTGAAGCAAAGTTAAACCACTGTGGTTACATAAGAGAGACCATTCCACTGGTGTGGCTGTTGCAAAGGAATTGAAAGGAATTCATGTGAGTCTTCTTTGAAAATCTAATTTATTTATATTATTTCTGCTGTAGCCCCTGGTATGTTAGTTGGTTGCTTTCTGAAACTTTAAAGCAGTTTTGTTACAAGTATTATTTTTAAAAGAGGTAAACTCTAGTTAATGGATGTCAGCTTACTACTGACCCAAAAGAGGCTGATGTGCTGCTTGTCTTGTACACTCAACTTGTCAAAGTTGTAAAATCAATCAAAGTTGTAAAAGTGACACTAAATTCACATTCAAATACACGTCAAAGTGTCTTTTTCATTCCAAGTACTCATAAAATGGACATTAAACAGCTGAGTCTGTGGACTTTTTATGATGTAGGAAATAGTTTATTACCATAAAAAGTAAAGTACTGTATATGTTATGACAAGTAAAATTTGCCAACACTTCTATTTTATGTAAGCTGTTATGTTTAAATGTATTATGAAAAGGTTATGGGGTGGTTAGCATTGTTGCCCTGAAGTCCTGGGACCCCGGGTTCAATTCTGAATCTGGGGTGCTATCTGTGTGAAGTTTGTATGTTCTCCCTATGTCACACCCACAGTCCAGAAATATGCTGGTAGGTTAACTGGCTTCTGGGAAAAAGCCAGGTGTGAGTGTCCATGTGTGTTTGTGTTTGTGTGTGCCCTGTGGGTGTACCCTGCCTTGAGCTCTTTGATTACAGGGATACTGTAGGTGCTGGCTTCCCCATCACTCTGTATTAGATTAAGCTTTTATCTTCTTCTATAATGGATGAATGAAGAAGATATCTGGAGAAAAAAAGTTGTATCATCTCTAAGGTACACAAGAACAATAAATATGGCATCAACTACTATTTTCTTAATAAAAAATGTGTTATGTACAGTAGATTGGATTTAATGCTGGCACCACTAGAGGGCAGTGGTATATAGTTAACACATTGTTATATAAAAGCACGGAATTGTAGAAACGCATAAACCAGCGCGAATTGGTACTCGGGGGAAGGTTAATAAACTTTAAAGTTGGAAATATAATGTCCCATGTAGTCATTCCAAGCATCAGGTTAAAACATGTTAGTAAATATTATGCAATGAAAAAATAAAACTGTAAAAATAAGATGGAGCGTTATGTTGTTTGTTGATGTTGATACTGTGCGTTTCTGTGCACCTAATAAAATCGTAAATATTATTTTTACAAATTATGTTTTATGCAAAATATTATTCTACACCGTTACTAGTATGATAGTCTTAAATTTTATGTAAAATAGTCAAGGCTACAACTACCGAGAGGAGCGAAAAATAAAAATGAAGAACAAACTATACGCTCGAAACTCGAATGGGGGGCAATTTATATAACATAAATTGGTATGTATATGTATCGGACACGTGAGTAAAATGTTTAACAAGGGATGTGTATTTTTTATTATGCGAAGTTCCAGTATTCTTAATGTTCCGGTGACAAGTTATTCTAAAAATTAATTACCCCGATTCCTACAACTCTTTGTGAGTGAAGGGTTTTAGGAAGGTGGGGTTGTCAGTGGGTTTAATTGGACTACGTGAACAAACTAATGGCTTGTGTGAGAGACAATAAACGAGAAGCTATATAACAGAAACATGTCTTCTTTATCAAGACAGAAAAAATACCAAAGATGGAAAACTACTAGAAACGTGTCTCATTTTCTTATCTACCACAAGAAACGTAACTTAAATGCCTCTACGCTGCTGAAATTGCATGCTACAGCGATCTCCTACAGTGACTTGCTTCATTGTAAAATCTGTACTGTAGATATTACAATGATTCTATTACAACACAGAGCTGTCCACATCAAACACACCACTTCCCCATTATCACTAAAAGCCCACCTACTGAGCTAGACTTCCGCTGCACTCCTCCAATTAAAATTTAAAATCCTGGTGTCGGTCTTGAATGATTATCCGGTTATCCAATGAGCGATTAAACTCCGCGTACAGGAACTCACTCGTAGGTTTGCCTTCCGCAGAATGTCTCCAATGAGAAGTTACGGAGAGGGCTTGACTGATATACCGTTGCCTACGTAACTTTGTATGTTAAGTGTTTATTTTATTTTGCTGTATGGTAGCCGCTTGGTGTACACAGCGGCAAGGTACCTACAGGTACGTGCAAAATGCAATTATAGAAATTTCAAAGCGTGATTCTGTGACTCCCTGTATGTAGACTTGTAGTTTAGAATTCAAAGGTGCATTATTTGAGTCGCGAACTATTCTGTACGTGGATTAACAAAAGAACTTCTGCAAAATAAATTTTTACTGTGAAATTCTCATCTTTAAAAGCTCTAGCAACGAGAGGCCACAAAACCTCCCTTTTCACTTCAGTCTCGGGCTGGTTATACTCTGCCAGATGTACAGTAGGCATCTTTCCAACAGCTCTGTTTTTTTTTCTTCAGGGAATAAAACTTTTTAACGTTTTTTATCTGAGGAAAATGAGTAGCAACATAGAAAATGATATAGCAACACATAACGCGACGGGTTCAGCGAGGATAGAGACAGGAACTCAGGCTCTTGTTAACCCCTGAATGGACCCCAGCGTGTTGTAGCCATCTCTCTCTGCCACATCAATTTCCCTACGGGATTAATAAAGTATTATCTATCTAACCGAGAACGCGGCGCTCTTTATTAATCGGACGTGCTTCCGGCACAGCAACCCCAACAGAAAGAGAGAGATAGGCTACAACACGCTGGGGTCCATTCAGGTACAGTTACACAGGTACAGGATGGTAATTGTGTACATGTATAAAAGGGGTGCAAAACCAGGGAAACTACATGGGTCTGGGCGATCTCACGATTGTACACCGTTTTCGCCACTGGTCAGACGCACTGGCCACCACTACTCCCGTCCGGGCGCAACGCCAGGCGAGAACGCTACAATATTATTCCCCACTGCAAGACCCTGACATTGATTAAGCACAGCAGAATATTGTCCATCAGGTTTGCAAACTGCATACCTTCCAGTTCCAATAATCTCTTCTGGCTTTTTGTTTGCCAGGCAAATCTGTGAAATAAAATACAACTATCCCGATATCAGAAATTCTTGCTTAAATACAAAGTGTTGGATTTAATAATTAAAGAGATACAGAGATATAAAGTTGTTTGTTTAACAAAGGAATATAAAATACAGTATTTTCCCAACTAGAGAAAAAAACTGCAATTAGAGGTCAGTTAAACTAAACAAGGGCTAGTCGGTGAATTTGAATACGAAAATCAAGTCAGAATTAACAAAATGTTATGTTTACAATGAGGTGGCAATCCTGTTGAAAATGGAAAGGATGAAAAAGAAAAATGATCAGGAATAGGCAAATGTGAAGAGATTTTAAAAAACAAACTAGTGCTATTGTTAACAAAAAAGGCCATAGAAGCTACACTGCAGCTGCAGATTAAAGGCAGTCTTGCTCTCCCACAGAGCACAGGCCCTTAGTTTGCCAGGCAAATTTCAAAGTTGGCAGAGTCCTGCCTGCAGATCTCTCCAGTAAAGAGTATATCTTTGTGCATGATGGCATCTAATCCTGTACTCTGTGACACCAGCTTATCAGGGAAGATACACACTAAAAGACCTGGCATCCAAAATGATTATCATTATTATCATGGTAAATGTGGAAGATGAGCCGAGCCCTAGGACTTTGGATGATTACCCACCTTTCCTTTCAGAGGTACAAACTGTTGTGCACAACACTGTCTCCTTCTGGTTCGGTTTGAGCTACTAAACAGGCCATAGTTTAAATGTGGAGTTCGAAGAACATTTTGTCAATTGTTTACATGCTGTTAATAAGACCTAATGAAATAAGTTGTTGCAATAAGTGCAATAGAACAGTCCTGTTACAATAGAGGCTCCAGTCCCAGTCCCTTAGACAGTCTTGTTACACTACACTCTAAAGTCACAGTTATTTTCTCAAATGAAGGCACTCTCTTTTTTCATCACACCAGCTGTTTTTATTTTTCTGATTTTTCCCTATTTGTTACTTAACTTTACCATTACAAGGTTTAATTATTTGTTTCTGTTGGTTTGTGTTTTGTTCTGGAATATTAACAAAATGGACCATCCCCATGGCACCTGGTAGATATTCTTATCTGGAAGATAAAACAATCATGTCTATAAACAGCCTGAGCAACAAGCTTTATAACCTCACAGTATGTGAGAGGTGTGATTCTTTTAAAAAACAAATACAACTTGTTTCTGTATATTTTGTTTTCTATCTGTAAGAATGTGTTATTACAAATGTCACAGACTAGATTGGTTAGGTTGAACTCACTTGGGTTGTGGGAGTGTGGAACAAGCTGCCCAGCCATGTTGTTGAAGCTGATACCCTGGCTTCTTTCAAGAAACAACTGGAGGGTGAGATGCTTCAGTCAGGACAGGATGGTCTACTTTACACAAAGGGAACAAGCTGCTCAGACAACATTATCTGTGGTGCTCTTATTTATACATTGTACATACATATACTGTATAACAGAACAACCGCTTGCCTCTGAGTCATAACCCATTTTTTCCTGTCTGCCTGGAGGCTTGCTACTGACCAATACTAATTTTGAGACTGTCAGGTTTACTCTTCACAATCTTGTCTCCACGCAGCTATACACAAGACTATATCCTAAAGTCTCCAACCCCTGCTCCAGAGCATTTGGATCTAAATGCTTTTCATTGCATTTATGCATATAACAAATAAACTGAACTGAACTGACTGGTGTCCTATCAGGGTAGCCTTCTTATTTATTCATCTTACTCCACCTGAGTGATAACCTATCTAAAGATTTCTGGGCACTTTACTCTTGGTTTCCCAGGCTCAGTGACCTATATGTCAAATTACACCACCTCTCTGTAAACTTCTTCAAGCTCATGTACTTTCTCCATATTGTGTTTTGGTCCTAGTTTTCCAAACCTCCTCCAAGGTTATGCTCAAGGTTCTACTGTCCCTGCTGGATATTCCACAGCCCCCTGCTGGGGAACCAGGGCTATTGTGTTATATTGTAAAGTGTAGTAGCACTCTGTGTTTGTACTGTAATAATAATAATAATAATAATTGCTTACACTTATATAGCGCTTTTTTGGACACTCCACTCAAAGCGCTTTACAGGTAATGGGGACTCCCCTCCACCAATATGCAGCCCCACCTGGATGATGTGACCATCACCTGTACCATGTGACCTGTCAGAAAGTGTGGGAAGCAATGACCGAGAGACAGTTAAGAGATGTTTGGCTAAGCACACAATAAGCACAATAAGCTAAGCACACAACAAATAATAAGTTAACAATAACTTGGTTGTGTTTCTTACACATATATCATGGACAGATGATACAAATGCTATGATCATCAATAACCAAATTTTGACGTGTTCTCCCTCCAACCAACTCTCAGTCTCAAAGAGCTTAGCCACTACTGCATCCCTAGCCCTTCACTCACAGACCCGAAGCATCAGAACATAGACAGCCACCCCCCACTTACAGTAGAACTAGGACTGAGGTATCTACTCTCTTCCTCAGTCTACATACTGTACAATCTAACTCCCTCCCCACGCCTTCTGGGGTGTAGGAACCCTGTGATACCTAACCACCCCTTGTAGGAATTAGAGAGAAGTCTGCTGGTCTCTAGCTCCTACATGGAACTCTCCTTTTGTCTTCCTGCCTCTGTTTTGGCATTAAGTATTCCTTACACCTACTATGGCATTATGACAATAATCTAATCAAGATCTGCTTTCTTTTACTCTTGGCTTGGCCAGGGCTCCCACCATGGAGCCATGCTTGAGGAGAACAACCCATTAAGCTCAAGCCCCATCTGGTTCTGCCTTCTTTCAGAGACACCCAGCTTCTCTAATCTGCCATCCTGGATTCTTTATACAGTCTGTCAACCCTTATATCCAAAATCCTTTACATTTATTCACTTGAGCATATAAACAAATTCCCTCTGGAATCTGTAACCCTTCCAGACCAAGCTCTATTAAATCCCACTGAGGAATCCCAAAACCCCTCTGGGAGTTGTAACTCACCAATAAATTCAGTAACTGAACAACTGACCAGGGTACTTATCCCCTTTCAGGGTGTGATAAATCCCCTCCAGAATTTATACCTAAATAATGTTACCTAACCCCTTTCTAGGTATGAGAGAGAAAATATTACGTAGCAGGGTAAACCCTCACTCAGTTGTTCCTGTTTGGGTGGCACAGCTCCACTGCCTTCATTAACTTACCGATGGTCTGACATGGCAGCAACTACTACCTACCTCTCTACATCTTAGTCAGCTGTAATAGTGAGCATCTAACCCAATGGTGCTAGGACTGCGTCCCTACTCAGTCAACCCACTCAAGAGCAGACACCATCTATAACCTAAGCTTCTTACTAAGACTCAGGTGTCTTTTCTTTTACTAGCTATACTGATGTTACTCGTTTTCTCTCCCTTATCACCTCTTCTCTACTCTTTCTCTTCCATTCTTATGCTTTCTTTAGATGGGCTTCAGCTCCAGCTGTATGCTATGCTGTGGCGTGCATGGAAGTCTTAATCTTTACTTCCACATGAAAATGCGTTCTCATACCGGTCACCAACATTTTCAGCCTCTTACAAATGGTCTTAGAGACTGTTACTTCCATTCAATTACTGTATGTTCCAGTATTTCTTGATAAATGACTGCCTGTTATCATTCACATATGCTTTTCTGTTATTCTAGATATTTTATACAGCTACAACATGCATTACATGTGATAATGATTCAGTGGTGTCCAGATTAACACTCTGGTCAAGGATTGGGTGTGACAGTCAGTCATACCCTGGTAAAAATTGAGGTAGTTCCAGCTGGTTCTTCATATCATCTTCAAATATGTGAAATCTGAAGGATATCATTGATAAGAGTTGAGATTCAACCATGTAATCCTGTAAAAAGCCTTGTTATTACTTTCATCCAAGAAGTGTGTTTTGAAGAACATTTGTAGCATTACCTTTTCTTTATTATTTCTTATGCTCTATTGTGCAGAGTGTCTTATTCATCTTTTTGCCTTTTTGTTTTTTCTCATGATATACTGAAGTACTAAATTCTGTCCTTAACAAGCTGAAGTGTGTGCACAGCTTAAATGTGCACGAATTATTGATCAGAAATCTTCTGGTCTCATCACTCCAGTCTGGGCATCCCTGGGACCCAGTGGAGTCTGGTATGAAATGTAAAATCTTACTAATAATGTTAAAGGCTATACATAAATTAACATCTAATTGCATGTGTGATCTTCTTACAAAAAAGGACATTCTTTATGAGATCAGATCTTATACCATTTAGCACCTAGGCTGTGGAAAGACCTCCTGAAATTTTAGAAGAAAGAAATATTCAGTCAGTACTTCTAAAATAAAAATGAAAGGATTTTTATACTTTGGCTTTTATTTTCTGGTTCTACTACCAATGTTCTCTATAGAATTTAAACTTATTATTCATATTCACTTATTAATATACAGCATGTATGTCTGATTCTGATCACTTACATTTAAATGGGACTTAAAATATTTTAGAGATTGCCGTTTTGAAAATGAAAAGAAAAATGAAAATAGCTTTGATGTGCTTCCATGTTGGTTGTTCATTTGACTGCAGAGCAGAAAGCTGAAGTAATTCAAATTCAGATTTCAGAGGACACAGCAAAATGTTTTCAGCAAAAAATGGTTTTTTAAATACCGAAATAGCAGTTCAGGCTTTATTATATTGTTGTCATTAACCTGTTTCTGGGAATGTTCTCTGTAAAGCTGAATTTGTATCGGTGGGACAAAAAGCCTTGTCCAGAGAAACAGGAAATTAGGTCACCTGAGAGTAAGTGCCCTTTCTAAGCACCAGCATGGGCACTGAGAATAAAATTCAGTATATATGTTCATAAGAGTAAATATGAAATATGTATTCAGAAGTTGCCAACACTTAAATTTTTTTTTATTTAGGTTTGCCGATTATTTTGTACCCACAAAGAAGGACGAAATGTGGACAAACTCTGACCACGTCTTCCATAACATCACCTGCAACAGACATTCAATTTCAAGTGGAGGAGAAGCATTTTAGTGTAAATGCAATGGTCTACAGGCAAATCATGGAGGAAAACTTGCTTCAGTTTGGTGAAGACTTAGAATTGGGTTGAAAATTACAGTGTCCTAAAACACAAAGCCTCAGTAACACTGAAAGAACTAAGAACTTGAGTGTGAATATTTTTGAGTGGCCAACTCAAAGTTCTGTCTTGAATTTGATCTAGAATCTATGCGAAGACTGGAATATTGCTGTCCATAATTGCTGTCTAAGCAAGATAAGACTTCTTTACACAAAGAGCTGTGGGTGTCTGAAACACGTTGCCCAGCTGTGATGTTAAAGCAGATTCCTGGATCATTTAAAATACCACTGGATGAGATTTTTTAATAAATTTGTAAGCAGTAAAACAAGTAAGTTGTGCCCAATGGCTATGACCTCTTTACATATGTTCTTATAGGGGTGTCATGCCTGGCTATGTTGTACCCAAAGCCAGAGTTTCCTGCACCTCATTTAGCCGAATTATGTGATTATGCAAAATACAACCATCATCAGCCATTAAAGGTTTTGAAATAATATGAAATACCCTCATGTGAGAAAAAAGAATAAATTGCTTGCAAGGTCATACTGATGCAGAAGACCAGAGCTGCCCACAGCCCCTCAGAAAGCTCTGTATACTGTGTGTCAGGGATAATGGTAAATATCCTGTTAAACAGCCCTCTAGAGAAGACTTTACATTTAATATAACCAGGGACACAGGGGGGTGCAGTGGTTAGCATGATGGCCTTTCAGCGCTTGGGCCTTGAGTTCAATTCTAGACTGGGTTGCACTGAGTTTGTAAGTTCTTATTGTGTTTAAGAGCATTTCCTCCAAAAGTGTATATCCTGCTTTGTGCTCATTGCTTGATGGGGTAGAATCCAGTTGCCCCTTAACTCTGTAGTGGATAAAGCAGTTAGAAAACGGATGGATTTTGGTTTGTAAGCCCATTTCATTTTGCACCCTGACACTGTCAGTGGATATGCACTACTGAATTGTTTATTTTGCTTACAACAAAGATAAGTCAATCTTTGAACTAGCCAAACTTAACAAATTTCACAATCTCGATATGCACATAACCATATTCATGTTATTTCAGTATAACCCTTTTTTAAATCTCTAACAGTGTCTTGGTGTCATACCCGTCGATATAAAAGGAATTGCACGACCCTACCACTGCGCATGCACTTCTATCAGGCTTGACGGTTGGACCCACCTCATTCGAAAAAACCGGGTGGGCAGGGCGGGCTGAAGCGACAGTTCTGATTGGCTGAATCTCGCGCCGCCGCAGCTTGGAAACAGCGCCAACAATTTACATTTAACTTTTTTACCCAGAATCCTCCGGGATCTATGCGTTTTGACCTGGGGAGTGTCCTATATGAGAGGAGAAATAAACAATACAAACTACGAAAGGGTGCCGCGTCAAGTACCGCTTTTTACGGATGAGTGGTGGGAAAAGTAAAACCGTGACTTAGTCTCAGTTAAACTGTTTTGTTTGCCACAGAGAGACAGCAACGTTTATTTCGTTGAGGGGCGAATTTCAGCTGGGAGGCACAGTACCCGGGGCGACTGCGTTATGCACAAAATTTAAAAGCAGCAGGTAAGAGCTTTCAGACCTGTCTCACTTCTCTGCAGGTTTTGTCAGCGATGGAATATGGTTAGTCCGTGGGCTTCTGTTTTGCTTAGATTTTTCATGAAGTGGAACAAACTAAGTTATAAACGTGTAAGCGTGTAAAAGTTCACGTATTTAACAAGCAAGCACGTTGCCTATTACACTGACTCATTTTCTGGCTGAAATATCTTCTGTGCTGTAACCGATGTAAACATAAATTGAAGGCACTATCGTAGATTAATACTGCAGCTACTAAATATCCGAAGCGCCAGAACGAACAACATAACAGAACGGCATCTGATTTCACGGATAAGACAAATCGGTCAGTCACAACAATTTCAAAGTCTGGATTTAAAGTGGTCAGTCTGTCGGCTGGCGGGTCGTGCGAATGTGGGATTGCTACAGGCAGGGGTGTCCCATCCTGGTCCTGGAGGGCGAGTTTATCTGCAGTTTTCTCATTTCACCTCGGCTAATAACGACATAAACCAATTGAATCCTGGCTTAATGGCACCAGTATAACAGCGTCATTGATCTCTTCGTTTTACTGTTTTAAAGAGACGATTAAAACCTGCAGACACCGGTTATCCAGAACAGGACTTGCCATTTAACTTGCCAGTTAAGACCACTGTGCGTGATTAGTAAGTTTCTAATTAATCATATATTGACAAATCACGCAAATGAAAGTTAAAAATAAAAACCCTTTATTGTAGTACTTGGTTGTCCGCAGCTCTTCTCGCTTTCCAAGGATAGCTAATGCTACTATTGTCTATATCATATTTCTTATTGTTACTCGGTACAAACTGTTTTATATTTATTATGACTTTTTGGAAATATTTTGGTACTTTCCAATGGTTAAAGTAAAAGTCTTAAAAGTTTTTTTTTTCCTGTGAACTGTACAAAATGTGGAGAGAAATAGAGAAGCAAATACACTGTCAGGTTGTGAAAATACTATACAATGAGCATCCATGATCAGTTTTACTGCTAGTAACGTGGACGAGAGGAGGATTGCCAGTTTAAATGGTGATCTGTGGGCAAGATCTCAGGTGGAGCCAGGTGAATAAACTGGACTGTGGCAGACCACTCCCTAAACTCCTCTTGTGCTCAGTTTCAGACAATGAGTGTGCCGGTGAATCTCAGGAACGCCCCTCTTCATTTTGTGGAAGGTGCATACTCTAAAATACAACAGCAGAGGATTCCCAGGTAATTTTGTCATACTAGGTTTGGTTGGATAATCATCGAACTTTCTTCTGAGATATGAAAAAATCTCAAATAGAAATAGTTATTTCTATTCAGATGTAGCCTATTTTCAAATCCTACTAATTTATTAGTAGGATTTGCAATGGAGAAAACATTCTTGAAAAGCCAACTGCCCCTTTGAGCCCATGGTGCCTATAAAGCCTTTGTGTGATGTGGTGGTTGGAAAATATAAATGGCACTTTTGACGCTTTGTTTCCTCTCTCCTCTTTGCAGGCCATCAGAGAACATGCTGACTCCATTCAGCTTTCCCAAAACCAGAACTGCTCTCTGGGACCCTTCACTGTGTGGAGAAGTCACCAGTTTGCACCTATCTTATTACAGGTGTGCCGTTTGCACTTGTCATCCTGAGGTCTTGGGTGTAAAATGCAAAAGTAGTTGAGCATATGCCAAATAGCAAACATGACTTACCATATCATCAGCTGTGCACCCCTTGAACTCTTTTTCAACATTATAGCTTTTCTAACAGCATGCTCAGAGCTGTTCA
Source organism: Atractosteus spatula (assembly GCF_055471065.1). NCBI lineage: Eukaryota > Metazoa > Chordata > Actinopteri > Semionotiformes > Lepisosteidae > Atractosteus > Atractosteus spatula. The sequence goes on along the minus strand of NC_142716.1, from coordinate 22,451,280 downwards.
GAAGCATGTGTATAAGGAAAGCTTGCCATGCTTTTAGGGCTTGGGACAAGTTGCGCTGATGTGCATCTGTGCAACTTGTCCTGTCCTTAGTCTTTTCAGAAGGTGCTTTTTATTGCAGGATCTTTTTTATCATGTTATTGTGCCCAAATTTAACTGTTCCCAATAATAGCATCAGCATTGCTCTTGCCCTAAATGAATGGCCAGGACTCGGAGATGCACAGAGTTAAGTGCTGAAGTGCTTACTGCAAAAGCTCATGCCCCTGGCTTATGGATCTGCCTTTAGATCTCGGGGAGGGACTGTGGAAGATCTGGGCATCCTCATTATAAGATACGTCTTCTCTGTAGCAAGACACTATGTGAGAAACAGTTAGATTAGATCACTTTATTAGCCATATTCAATTTCTTGCATTAGGAATTTGTCTTTTCGCATACCCCAGCTTGCTCTCCATGAGACACACAGGCACACTGATGGGGAGAGAGAAGCTTGGGGTCAGAGTGCAGGGTCAGCCATTTATACGGTGCCCCTGGAGCAGCTGGGGTTAAGGGCCTTGCTCAGGGGCCCAACGAGTAGGATTCCTCCACTGGCAACCTTCCAGTCACAGGTGCAGATCCTTAGCCACAGTGGCACTGTGTTTAACAGTTAAACAGTAGGAGAATGCAGTTGTTCCCTATCCCACTTGTCCTACAAGTATTAGGATGTAATAATATGCTGTGTGAGTATATTTGTTATATCTTCCAAAGGCCAGTTTTATTTATACTTTAAAGGCTAGGTCTGCTCACTGCTTGTGGTGTTTCATCAAGTGCAAGCTGAATGACTATTGTTGTGATCCAGGAATCCAAGACTGCTGGTTGTGGAGAAAGCCCTTCGGCTGGCCCATCGCCATGCTAGACAGAGTGATGGATCTTTCTTCTGCTTCCTTCTGGGTTCCATGATGGTCGATGATGGTGAGGGCTTTAGGCAGGTGTCCTTGGTGTAAAGCTGGTGGGAGACAACATTTTTAGGACATGCATATATCAGTCTGCAGACACATTCCTTATGTTATCTGTCATTTTCTGCTCAGGATTTGATGCTTTCTTCTGTTTTCTTAAGGAATGTGGGTGAGGGCTTTGCGATGGAAATGAAGTTTACATTCACAAAAGGATATGAATTGAATATCTTGTCATGTGGTTATACTGTGTATCAGGTAGACTCCTGGATCACAGGACTTTCTCACTGGAAAGCAATATATTCCATAAGTTAGAGGCCACAATTTTTCTCAAGAGTTCTCCTCCCTTTTGTTTCAGCATCGTGATCTGTTTTGTAAATTAGTTAGAAGCATGGAGTTAGAAAATGTACAGTTAGGATTGTGGTTAATCAGTAGAATATGAAATGGGGAAAAAAAAGCTTTGCAGTAGAATGCCTTCTGCATTTTTATAGTTGTATAATATTCCTAGATATAATTTTTAATGTAAAAACTAAAGTACTGTTTTTTAGATTTTTCCAACACTGTATATTTGAGCTTGTTAGTTCTGTGTGCTATTTCAGATGAGGAAGGGATCACACTCACCCTGGACCGGTTTGACCCTGGCCGCCAGCTGCAGGGCTCATCTGGGAAAGTGCCCACTGCTTTGTTGCCTGGTGATTTCGTGGTGCCCTGCACAATCAGTACCCAGGGCCCAGCCTTGCCTGACACCGTTGTGCATTCTGCTGATGACTTCAACATTGCTTTCAAGGTGATTACTAAAACCTATAAGAGCTCACAGGTGTGAAGGAGCTCTTGAGTTTGACTCATCTTGCTTATTACATTGTGACTTGAAATATTTCTGGGTTTAACTTTATTAATTTAATTTATTGGAAGCACCATGACTTAAAAAAACAAATAAGATTCTGTTTCAGTATTAAATTCACCTCCTTTCTTCCAAGGTTTATCATATTGTCGAGGTTAAAATTGGGCTAATGGTTACCCCTGTCCTTCAGGTCTTTGGATACTTCAATCAAAATCTTTTTTTATATCAGTCCAAAAAAAACTTTTTTACCCTGTTTAAGTATGTCCCTTGGAGACAATTTGAATGTTATAAAGTAGCAGTGACAGTCCCTTCAAAATAGTGTGTGAAGTAGTGCTCACTTTTTTCTGCTTGAGATTTGTGACAAAGTTCCAAATAAATGCTTTGAGCCTGTGCTCAAAGCCTCCAGTGTTTACTCCTGGGATTAGTGAACACCTGTGAGCCCTGCCTTCTGCACTTAGATGCTTCACTGCTGGTTGTGAGGTCTTTTGTGCCCAATGCCAGGGACACCTGTGGGAGGTTTGCTTACTTCTGTGGCCGTTACAGCAGCCTGTCAGTAGCAGATGGTGGGATGACTGAGTGATGATTCTGTTCGATGCAAGTGGGGGCTTTCTCTTTTGAGGTTCAGAAACTTTGATTATTTAAGCCCCAGTTTTTTAGGTTGTTTTATCCTAGAATATGTATGTTTTTGAATATGCTATTATACACTGTTTAAGCAATCTCAACAACATCATACTTGGGTATTTTTTTTTAATGGATAATAAAAAATTAACCAGTGTTCAAATTTAGCCTGTATTTCCAAGTATGAGAAAGATCATTTCAATGACAAAACAGTGGTAATTTGAGATTTTAATAATACTTTCTAAATATATCCTGGAGGCATCAGTGTGACAGCTTTTATTCTTATTTTGTAAATGATATTTCTGAGTGTTGCACATTACTTCTGAGTTTTTCTTCCACAAGACATCCCTTAAACCAAATCTGCCTTTGACAGTTTTGTTTTTAACTGGGAAATATCAAAGCTTTGCTAATTACCCTCAAGGCCAGAGCTGATTTTAAGCATGACAGTTGCTGAGAGGTTTGCCACGTCTTTTGTGTGGTTTGCTGGTGACATTGATCTCTAGCTTTAAGAGTTAGTTTAACTCATTTGTCTTGTAGTTTACTGGTTTATACAGTGCCTTGCAAAAGATTCACCCTCCTGCAAATTTTCCACATTTTGTTACCAAGTTTTCACTTTCCCACAGGAAGTTCTGTAAGACTCTTCTGTATGATAAATTTAAAAACATGCTGATAGTATGTATATTTAGTTTTTTTTATAAAAAATATTCAACCATTCAACCATTTTGCTATTGAAACCATAAATTCAGCTGCAAAAGAACAGTTGGAAAGGTAACATTTATTGGTTCTTTTTTTTGTGTATAACTGAAGTGGATTAACTTCACTCCAGTAAATGTATCTGTAAGTGTTCTGAACTATATATTGAATTTTAAGCCACAACTTGTATGATGTTAGTCGTGAAGATCAAGGAGCTTTTGAAACAAACTGGGGACAAAGTTTTAACCCAGACACTACCTAAATCAGATTTCCCTTCCAGATTGAACAGCTGGGGAAAACGAAAAGTGGTGTTAGTGATGTTACTGTGAAGCCAACGGTGATTCTGCATAGTTCTGTGTCTTGGATGTAATTCAGTGTTCATACATTGTTCCATTCCCAACAAAAAGCTGTTTTTTATGAGCAAGAAAGAAGCATTAGTTTAAAAGGTTCTCATCTTAATATCCAGTGAGATACATGGCAGAGAATTTTAATAGTCAGATGAGACACAAAGTGTTACGTCTGGTACAGCTCAACAGTGCTCCATCTTTCAAGCTTTATGTTATGTGGCTGCTTTCTTTAGGCACATGGATGGAATATATTCACTCAAGAATATAAAACTATAAAATGTTTTGCTCTGTCAAGACAGTGTCCTAAAAGCATGCCACACTGAAGAAGTGTGACCAGAAGATGATCATTGATCAAGGAAGATGATCCTTGAATGGGACAAAATTAATCTAATGTCATCAATTTTGTAAGGTCTGATGTTTGCATTCGAGCAACCATGTGTGACAGATGGGGGCAAAAGAAAGATTTCACTAGGAAGAATGATCAAAATTATACCATCCCACTGTGTAAAGCTGGTAGAGACCTATACTAAAATAGTCAGCGGCGCCTTTTGCCAGATCTGCTTCCACCAAGTACATACCTGAGTGGTTGGAGTATTTCGGTGCCTGAGAAAAATATTCATAATCTTCCCCATGTGAAATTATAGAATGATGCATAAACATTTTTTGTTATCCGAATGCTCTAACCGTCTATAATGTAATTGTTCTATGTTGAATATGTTCTGTTCTCAGGCTTGTCTGTAGGTTTTCTGTTATGTTGTATCGGGCCTTAGAAAATAAGGTAACTCGATACCTTTATTACTGATAGATTATAATACTTAGTTTTACTCTTGTTTACTCTTGTATGACAGATGCTTCAGCATTGGTGCAGCAGTAGAGAGCCCCTGGACCCCTCCAAGCTCCTGACAATGAGAGCGCACCTGGTTTGTGCAGAGAACATGGATAGTCTGTGTTTCAGGCTTCACTGGGCAGCGGTCACCGTTGCTAACACTCTGGACGCCACTCCCATCAGACCTGTACCAATTATTCCTACAGCCCTGGCCAGGAATCTTACCAGCCCCATGAGCCTCACTCAGGTGCAGAGCACTTGCAAATTTGGGTGAGATGCTTTTGCCATTTTTCTTTCTACACATTTAATGAGAACTCCAATGTTAAACAAATGTGAGCAGTATGAATCCGTAGTACAGAATATTATGGTAGGTATGGATTCAAGAACATTTCTGTAATACCTCATAGCCAATAATGATAATTGTTCCTCTCAATGTAGCCTTTTTCTTCACAAGGAGTGCCATCTGCTAGTACAAGAAAGAGCATCATGTCCATGAAGCCACTAAAACATCTGTGTGCAAACATCAGCTTAATGCTGGAAACTGAGGATAGTTTCATAAGTTAATAGTCAATGGTATTCCACATTTATGTTATTTCAAATTTGGGTCCTATGTTCTTGATTGTTTATTATTGTACAGCTGCATTTAACTTTGTCGGAGCAAAGGGAGTAGCTAATTGGGACAGTACAATTACAATGGTTTTAATTGGGAGCTCTGAAATCTGTGAACCATGAAAACAGGTGTTAAGAGAACTGAATTTTGCTAATGGCAGTGAGGCATTACAGAGAGGTTTTGGAACATCCAATTGTCATAACCTTCAAAAATATTGTAGTTTGGTATAGTTAATGATTAATTTGTTCTGTACTTCCCCTTTTAAAGCTTTAAGTTGAATTTAATATATTTAAGAGATTCATCATAATGTTCTTTGAATTACTTAATGACTTGTTTTTTCACTGATGTTCTGCTGTTGACTTTAAAGTCAAATAAGAGAGTTTTATCCTTTCATGTAGGTCTATGTTTCCCTACTGTAAATCTTGCCACATGTTGTACACAATATTTCTGATCCATAAGTAGAAGTAACAAAGTTGTCACTTCATCTTGTTGAATTTGTTTGCAGGTTTCTGACCATGGACCAAACACGTAAACTGCTCCTGTTACTAGAGTCTGATCCCAAAGCATACACTTTGCCGCTGGTAGGCATGTAAGTGTGCCTTTGATCTACCTCTACTAATAATAAAGCTATAGCATTTCCAACAGTTCTTGTTTTGCGGTAGGTAATGAGGTTAATTTCACAGTTAGAAGTAAACAGAAGAAAAATGTTTTTTCTGTGTGCACACCTGAGAATCTCCAGAGTCAAAATCTTTTTTCTCAGCATTTCTTAGCCTCTGCTTTTTTCTTTTGCTTTTCACACCCTAACGCAGTCCTGCACTGAACTTCTTTACTTGGAGTAGCTGTAAGGCCAGTTACACAGTATTTGTATAGTAAATGTAGTTTTGAACTACATGTTGCTATGTGTTTGATTATGTAATGGACAATTTTCTAACCAGCTTTGATAAAAGGACTGATTCCAAGCACCGGCTCTGGTCTTTCCTGGCTAGATCTTTGCTTGTTTGTTCTTTACTTCAAACAGTGTGTAGTTTGCTTTAAAAATAATTTTCGGTTATCTGAATATTTGAAAGCTGTAAGTTTAAGCTTTATAGTAAGGGAGGATTACAACATTTTTCACACGTTACTGTTGTATTTAAAATACAATAGAATTGGTGTCTAATGTCTATGGTTTTCACAAGCCTTCCAAAACCTTTCTTGGTTTGTGCTGCAGATAAACTCAAGTCACCATTTACATGGTTTAATTCCTTTAATTTTACATTTTCTTTAATTGCTTTAGGTAGAGTTGTTGGTATGAGAAAGTGAGTCTGTGCCATGTGTTTTTCTGTAGATGGTTGAGTGGAGTGACACACGTTCAGAGTCCCCAGGTCTGGGTGTGTTGCCTGAGATACCTCTTCAGTTCCTCACTGCATGACAGGTGAGCAGACTGCAGTATCAAGAAAGTGGCTTCTGTTAAGGGCTTAGTTCCCCTGTGAAAAGTAAAACATTCTGCATTCTCTGGCAAGTCTTAAAATAGTCAAGATGAAAACTGAACCAGTTGCAGACAGTTATCAAAGTCTGTTTATAGTACCTGCTTAAACACAAAATTAGTACAAGAACAAATGCTGACATGTAACTATCTTTTGTTAATCTCAGATACAGATCAGAATAAATTTATCTGGGTAACCTAATATGCTTAACATAAATAGCTTGAATTAATATAGTAAAATAGGGGGACAAATTGCTGGGAGAACTCCTCTGCACTATACTACAATGATGTGCTATTTCGGAGTTTATTATGCTTAACCTTACTGCAGATATCCTTATTAATGTGCTTCCTGTTTCATGTAGAAAATGCTTAATGTGGCTATTGTAGTAAAATGTAAGTAATCACTGGTGAGAAAAACACCGTTTTCTCAAGATTATAACTCAAAATCACTACTGAATTTCATTGCATTGAACCATGTTATTGCTTTCTATAACTGAGATTGTATATCTTACAGGGTTTCTTGTATATTGTATGTTATTAAATTCCAGTTAAGATGTAGGAAGTGTTAAATTGGATATTAACGTTCTTCATCTGACCTCCATTACTTGTAGCATGGTGCATCACAAGTTCTTTAGGCCATCCTGATTTCAAGCAATCATATTCATTGCTTGATTGGTTTTCATTTGCATTCAGCAGTCACATGTCTGAGAAGGTCACGTTTGATTATTAAGAAATTCACTGTATCTCTAACTACACGCATGACATGGCCTGCATCTCAAACAGATCTCGGAGCTGTGCTTCTGAGCTTAGCAAAATTTAAGAATATAAGAGACTGCAAATAAAGTGAGGTCATCTGATTCATTGTTGGCTATTTTAATAGCTATGTGAACTACATAGAGGGAACCTTGTCTTAGATACTCCCAGCTTTTTATGTAAAGAAGAGTTTTATGTTTTTGTTTCTCTCATGAGTGACAGTCTGGGATAACCTAATCTATAGGTATCTGATAACTATTCTGGTACTGTTCTATTTAGTGCCATTCTATGCTCATGTAAGTTACAGGATTTTAAAATGTGTATTTTATTCTGCATATCTTGCTGGAAGCCAATGCAGGGATATCAACACAAAGTATATACTCTTTGCTTGGCTTTAGTGTGGTTTGTTTCTTATAAGTGCATTTTTTTTACGGTCAGTAATTCTGTTAGACTGTTTTTGGAATTTAATCTGGAAAACATCTTAGAAGAAAATGAAGCCAAACACAATTTGTGTTTTTATTTCTCTCAACTGTGCCTTTCTCCCTTTAATGTTACCTTAAGAAACAAAACAATTCCAAATTTTAAAGTACAGGGATCTTTTGCTAACTATAGCTTTACCTACTGTTAAATCTTCCTGTGTATTGCTTCATCAACCATGATATGGAATTTTGTGTATCCGTTTGTAATTTTAATTCACATGCATCCACGCTGAGTGAACAGTCTGTGTGCATCCTACCCATTGGATGTTGTCCAGTTGCTGTTTATTCACCTCTTAAGACAATAACTCTGCCCATGAACATGGCCTTTAAGTTTTAACTTGCTTTGTGGTTGAAAACTGGTGAAAAGGTGAAGAAGTGTCATGTCCTTAGGAAATAAGTGGTTGATCTCATGATGTGAAAACTTATGCTTCAGTGGGGAAAATCGTGGAAGTTAATGTTAGTCCACCGTTAGAACAGTATTGCCTGTGGTATTGTTATAAAATTATTTTGTTAGCAGGGTATTTGGGATGTACAAAATATTTTTGTTGTGTATAGAATACAAATACCACTATTAATTTCTAATAGTGGGGCTATGGAAGCTGTGGTTCCTCCAATCCCTGTTTTCCAAAAGGCCATATATTAACCAGCTGCATGGGTTTCAAGAACATTAGCTCCACAGTTGGCAAGGTATTCCTATATTTGTTTCAGATGTATTGTTTCAGTTATTCAGTCCGGTGAGGCATTAAGGCCGCTATTACTCTGTTACAGGGTGATGTCTGAGGGGGGAGGCTTTCTGGTGGTTCTGTATACATCGACTCACCGGGACCCAGAGTTCTACCAGTGCCACCAGTACAATGGCCAGAAGGAGCTGAACTTCCAGCTGCTCAAAAGCACAGAGTCTGTGAACCTTTACAAGGTGTGTTCCTCAGCTTACTAACAACTAAGTAATCTTATTCTTATGGCAAAACATCTTCTGTCTGCATTCCTTTCCTTCCTTACAGTTATTTTGCTACACTTCAGGGGTTTGTGTTGACTGTTATATTATACAGTTATATAAATATAGTTTTCTAACTCCCTCAGTGCAATTAATGAACTGGTTATGAGTTCTGCAATGCAAAACATTTTGCTCAGGTGAATTATATTATGGCTTTAAACTGAAAACAATGAGAAGAAAAAAGTTTGCTAATTAGAGACGATTCCAGCCATGTTCTAGTACCCAAAGAAGGTAGCTAATTTACTTGAGGATCTCTGGTCATTCCTTTAATTTCAGAAATAATCAGATGCATAAAGAATGGATTGCAGAGCAGCAATATTTATTTTTAATTTTTTTTACTTAATTGCAATTAACTGAACGCAGTGTAATTACTAGAGTTGATTCTGTGGTGAATACACATCTCTGTACTAAGGTTGTACTGTAGGTACAGTAAATACAAGCTGCAACAAACTTCGCTACTAAAATCAGTGTCCAACTCTGATTGCAACAAACTTGAAGTAATGAATACTGCCTTCTAATTTTTTTTTTGTTTAGTTGTATCGTACTAAATGGAATACTGGATTGCATGGGAAAGGTTTGTTGGTGTTCGCAGCTTATTGTTACTCTTGGTTGTGTTCACTCTTGAGTGTCACTTGAATCTTTTCTATTTATTGTGATTCCACACTAGTGGTTCTTAGAGGACACAAGGAAAAGTAAGGAATAAAGGGTACGGTGGACAAAAAAATATTTTATGTAGTTAAATGGAAGAACATATTAGAGAAAACACCCATATTGGGGTCTTCTCAGAAATATTTTTTATGACCGTTTGCCAGAATGCTGTCCCTTTTCTTTCCTGTTGTCCAATAATAAGAGTTGAATCAGCTTATGTGTTTTCAGGATAGAACAAGTAGTTCATCCCAGTCCACAGCAAGGTTGTGGAGGACTGCACATGACAATGATGCTGCTTGCTGTTACTGGACTGGCACATGGACCAAATGAGAGCAATCCAAAATGCTTTTTGAAAATTCTCTTTCAGAGATGAAAGGCTCCTTCATTGTGGGTTCTCTTTTTTATGACTGTTATATAACAACTCTGTATGATGTGTGTAGGGATGCCAAGCCTTTCAACTTTGTGAACAGCACAGTAAGAGGTACTCTCGTGTACATTCATGGTATTGCCACCACAACGAAGAAAAAGGTTAACAAAACTGGGAGTGAGGGGTCCATGATTGCAGTTGAGGTGCCAGTAGCTTAATATTCTTTTAATACGGCTACATTCATGTGACCCAACTCATAACACATTGGTAATTTGTTCTTCTCTTATGCATCAGTATGTCTCAATCATTTATCACTGAAAATTAAAACCACTGTGATACTCCACATAACCAAATTTATAACCACAGCAGCTGTACTCTTTTTGTGGAAGTTGATTAGAATATCATATAGTTAGTTTATATATCTGGAGAATTTTCAAATACATATTTTTTTTTAAACCATTAAATTATTATGAGCATTCTGCAGTGTATATACACAGACTGCAAAGTATATAGTAATGTTAACATTTAGTTACTGGTCCAAATAATTCAAATATTCTAAATGAGAGCTCCATTTAGTACTTCCTTGGTAGCACAAAGATGCCTAATCCTTCGTACCTCACCAGAATGGGATCAGCTGGTCTCCTGCTTTGTTTCACAGGTATTTTCATTGCAATTGAACACAGAGCTGGGGATGATCCTGAGATAGTACCGTAGTAGCTAGTCCTCATGCTATGCTATGCTGCTCTGTATTAAATCTGTTCGTTGCAGTTGACTAGGTCTTTGATAAACAACTTGGTTGAACATTTATTTAGCCATTTACTTTTCATTGTCTAAACGTTTCTGTTTTTCCCAATATACTTTTTCAGTTCTGCCTGTCATTTATTTCATTAACTGTGTTCAGTAACGTGTAATGCAATATTGGCCAGTAATGACAAATGCAAAATCAAAAGCTGCATTTTGTAGTGGATCTGACATGTTGAATGATGGTTGGCTGTAGTTGTGTTTTTATGTTTTATATGTAAAGCAGCACACACCCCTGAACTTCATTTGTAATGCTTTCTTTCTTCTCTCTGTTTAAAGGATGTGGAGCCATCTGAGGGACGCCCACTACAGTTTGAGCTCAGTGCTGAGAGCCAGAACAAAGAGAGAGAATTCTTTAAGGAGGTGGCATCTCAGGTTTCTTTTCTCAGGTAGGGTGGATTGGCTGTGAAGCTAGTTCACGGCATTGCAGTTTGTACTCTCAGGTCAGGACCACAAAACAATGCAATAGCTGAGTAGAAGGTTCACTTATAATATCTGAGGAAATGCAGTTTAACTGTTGGAATTGCTGGTAAGGCTGGTGCAAGTAGTGCTTGAACATGTTTTTATAATGTGAATGACCTTGGTGTTTTTAAAAGGCAGCTAAAGTAAGTCATCAGCTTTTAAACCATGATGGACCTTCCATAGAAGCATTCTCTAACCATGACTTGAAATGGCAACAGGTCTGAACTGGAGCGAAAACATTTAGAAATGGAACTGTACCTTGTTTGCAGCCTTTTGACCTATTACAGTAACCAGATGGGCAGATATTTAGTGCTATCTCCTGATTTAGGGGGATTCAATAATTCTACCATAACTATAAAGAGAGAAGTTAATTATTGTCTCAGTTGAGACTATAACACTTCCCTGACCTCCATGTGCTCCTCTGTTAGCTCCAGTACAAGTTCTCCTAAGATGAAGCTTTCTACCAGTGACCATGACTCTGGGGTGGAAGATGAAGATCTGTCTCCCAGACCCTCGCCCAGCCCCCATCCTGTCAGCCAGCAGGTGAGGAGAGAATGCTTCCAAAATACCTCCAGGACAAACACTTGCCTCTCTGAGAGCAGGACATGCTCTGATGTGCTCTATGCTTCTGTTGATTTTATCTGCCCAGTAAAGACAGCTAGACCTGTGGTCTGTATTGTTCAGATCAGATAGTTAAGTAAGATTTGTAAGGGAGGAATGGTTGATCTCTCCATTTAGCTTAACATTTTTCTTTAAGCATTTTAGAAGCCAGTTCAAAATCAAACCAAAGATGGATGAATGTTTATCATTTAACTAAATACTTAAAACTGATGTTTATGATTGTTCTTTTTAGATGATATGTAGCTACTGGTAGAGTAATGTACATCACTCTGCAGAGTAGCACTGCAGTAATGTTAGGGAAAGCTAATTTCTAAAGATTAGCTGAAGTAGTGTACTTCCCTTTTTACTGTTCATAGGCCTTGTTATTCAAATTTAGTTTGCTGCATCAAACTGTTTTCTGTTGAATGGTTAAGTTCATTGTGATCTGGAATTAATTCAGAATGTTTTTGACAGCTGCATCGGATTCACCCATCAGTGCCGGAGCTCTCCCTTGTATTAGATGGTAATTTTACTGACGCTAAGAAGGTTATGCCAGAGGCTCCTACAGCTAAAACTCCAAATTCAGACCTCCACCATCTGGTGAAAGGTGGTGCACTTCCACCACTCCAGAGTGTTCACCCTGCTGCAAAACTGTCCAGTCAGGGATCCATCACAAGTCCTGCTCCTGTCAGTAGGCTGGTCACCCCCATGATTCTCCCGTCCAAGGGTTGCAAAGGGCGATTGAGCCCTGCACAAAACTCATCTGTGGCCTGGAAAGACAGCCCCCCAACTCGAAAGAGCTCAAGATCTTCAGCTTCATCATTATCTTCTGCATCCTCATCTTCCTCAGTCTCTACTCCCAAGAGTGGGCCATCGCCAAACACTTCTGTTCACCAGTCCAAGGCACGCTCTCCAGTTTCCACCACGAGGGGCCCTTCACCTGTAGGCAGAGTGGGACAGCCTGGTCCCCAAAGACCACTGTCTCCCTCCTGTACCCTTAGCTACCGTGGTGGGACGCACAGTACTAACTTCCCCAGCCAAACCCCACTCCGCTCAGCCAGCTTCCCATTTTCTGGTCCAAATACTGTTAGCACCTGCAGTTGTCATCATCCACATAGTCACATAACCTGTTGTCACTCAAATGCCTGGCAGGGCATGTCCAGTGCTGCACCTAGTAGTCCTGGCTCCCGCTGCCCCTCTGATGTGTCCCCTCGCGACTGTGGTATCTCTTCCTTCCCACAAGGCAATGGCTGCCAGTCCTGTGGCCATTGCGGGCTCGTCTGTGTGACGAGCAGTCCCACTGACCACCTGTCACGTGGAAAGTGTTTCCCAGTACGGGATGCCAGTGTTCCTGTGTTGCCATCTACTCAGCCAGCCAGTCCATGTAAAGGACAGTGCTGCCTGCAAAAGCAAAGCTGTGCGGCTCTGCTGCCCTCCTGCTCTGCTGAGGACAGTGCTGTGGGACTGTTACCTGCTGATGCCTACAAAATCCTTCTGGAGCAGGATCGGCAGCTGAAGTTACTTCAGGCACAGGTCAGTATTGCCTAAGAATGCGATATAGGCATCAGTGTGCTTTCTTTTTTATAGTACTTTAACAATTGTATATTCTGATGCAAACACCTGCCTTTCCCAGCCTTTACTATATGGTGTTTCAACTCTCATTCTGAAATCCCCCATTGACTGTATGTTGAAATAATACTTGAATAATTAATAGGTTCCGGAATTATAATCAAGTTACTCATAAAATCTTCCATGTGTTTTGCAGAGGTATTCACTCTCTTTCAATGTTTGATTTACAAGTTATGTGACTTTTTTGAAAGTGAATATTTTTAATCCAAACTTGAATGCCGACTACTATGAAAACTGAGTACTATGGGTATAAAGTTTATGCCGATATTTATAACCTTGTTGTTATAGGAAGTCTAAATTAAATGACCAGCAGCCATATCACTCTGCAACTCACAAGTGGCAACCCACTGAAGTTAAGCAGGTGTGAGCCTGGTCAGTACCTGGATGGGAGACCTCCTGGGAAAAACAAAGGTTGCTGCTGGAAGAGGTGTTAGTGGGGCCAGCAAGGGACGCTCACCCTGCGGTCCATGTGGGTCCTAATGCCCCAGTATAGTGACGGGGACACTATACTGTAAATAGGCGCTGTCCTTCGGATGAGAAGTAAAACCGAGCTCCTGACTCTCTGTGGTCATTAAAAATCCCAGGGCGTTTCTCAAAAAGAGTAGGGGTGTAACCACGGTGTCCTGGCCAAATTTTCCATTGGCCCTTACCAATCATGGCCTCCCAATAATCCCCCTCTATGAATTGGCTTCATCACTCTGCTCTCCTCCCCACTGATAGCTGATGTGTGGTGAGCGTTCAGGTGGATGCTGCACATTGGTGGTGGTGGAGGGGAGTCCCCATTACCTGTAAAGCTCTTTGAGTGGAGTGTCCAGAAAAGTGCTATATAACTGTAAGCTATTATTATTATTATAAATTAGTTTAGTCTTACATTTACACACTTTAAATAAAGTTTTATGACTAGCAACATCACAGTGGTTTGCATTGCTGCCTCATAGAGCTGACCTGGATTTAATTCCACACCTGTGGTGTTATCTGCACAGTTCATATATTCTCCTCGTGTTTATGTGGGTTTCCTCTGGGTGCTCTGGTTTTCTCTCACAGTTCAGAGATATACTGGTAGGTTAATTGGCTTTTGGGAAAATAGCCCTGGTATGAGTGTGTGTCTGTGTGCCCTACAATGGACTGGCTTCCCAACCAGGGTGTATCCTGCCTTGTGCCCATTGCTTGCCAGGATAGGCTTTGGCTCCCCTGCGACCCTGTATTGGATAAAGTGGTTAGAAAATGGATGAACTAACAACACTCAATTGTTATGATGAGAACATTTAGGCCGCATTTTTCCTTGATTTTATTTTTTTCTTTTCCCTTGTCCTGCTGTGTATCCCCACCGGGGCAGGTTGAGTTTTTTGTTTTGGTCACACATTCCTTTTCTTCCAGATTGGACTTTCCCTAACAGGGTTCAGTCTGGATGCTGCTGTCCCAAGCGGTCTTTCTTTTTCCCCAGGCTGGACCCCAATAAATAGGGGATAGTCCAGCCTGGATGCTGCTGTTCCAAATGGTGCTTTTTCTTTTCCCTGGCTGTACCCTGCTAAATAGGGACAGTCCAGGCCAGACACTGCTGTGCAAGTGGTCTATTTTCTGTTTGCTAACATCACACCGGTGTCGCCGTGGCTCCTCCCACTCCCACATTGTTGAACTGTCTTCAAAAGTTATCCAGTTAACTGAGTAATCTCTCTTTGTGAAACAGCCCCCAGGGGTTTGTCACTTGTGCAGCGTAGAACGCTGTTAGTCACATTGGGTGACTTATTCATTGCACAAGATAACAAATATCATATTGACTTCTGTAGGCATTGAATATGTTGAGCTGGAACATATTTGTCTGTTGTACCCTTCTGTATTGTTTGTAACTTTTATCAAGGGAAGTTGGGATAGGCATGATAGTTTTCTATCCTAAATGGCTGAAACTTTCACATTTCTTTCTTGTCTATTTAATTTCAAAGATTGTAAAGACATTCTTTATTCTGTTATCCAACAGTGGCTGTTGGCCATTGTATTCAAAGTATTTTCTTCTCTTCATCTCAGATTCAGAGGCTGCTAGAGGCTCAGAACAGTCCATGTGGCTCTTCCACTGGGCCCTGCAGGCGCACATCTCCAGAGCAGGCAGAGACACAGCTGCAGTTTGTGGCCACTGAAACCCAAACAGCCCCTGGGGTGCAGATGAGAAAGAGTGTCAGCATCGCTGTGAGCACAGGTACCAGAGATAGTCCCTGCCCTGAAGTCTTCAGAGCAGTTTAGATGCAGACAGAAATCAATAGCTGCTAAATGGAGCTGTTTCCAGAAAAGGTTTTTGTTTACTGTTTTGCTAAAGATGGTTATTGTTAACAATATTTGAATCCAGTATAATTACATAAAGGTATGCCATTCATTCTTTCTTCTCAATTGACCATTTTTAGCTATGTAAAAAGCAATAATATTGCAGAAGTGAATAGGAGATATTAAGGTTGGTCACAAACAAAAGACAGCCATTCCGTCCGTCTAGCCCATTTAGTAGTTAGTAGTTAATTCATCTTTTCTAGCTGTCTTTTGAAAGAAACCAGGATATCAACATCAACCACATGGCTTGTTTCTTTCTCCCACAACTCTATGTAAAGAATCACTCGTGTTCTTGGTTTTAAATGCCTCTCCACGTAGTTTCCACTTGAACTTCACTGTTCATTCTGAAATCTGATAGGTTGACTTTCTTTGCCTTTGAGGATATTTGAGTGTTGGGTGAGGGTGTTGGGTCCCCTTGTAATCTTTTCCATTCAAGACGATTCCATTCGACCGATCATGACAGCCCTTAAATATCCCTGAATTGCTTGTAGTGGTGAGATGGTAATTGCCTCCAGGGACCTGGGTCTCCTGTTAGTTGGTTTTAACTCCCTCGTATTTTGTTTCACATTTTATATATATAGTTTTTTTACTAACCCTTCCCCTGTTCTACATTGAACAACAGCTGCTAGGTTTTTTTTGTGAAGGGAGTTAAATGTGATCTGTGACACTAAGCTTTGTCTGCCTGGTGCGTTCATGCAGTGTTCCAAAAGCCCTGCCTTGCCATTTCAGGTGCCAGTTTGTTCTGGAGCCCGACTGCAGAGCAACAGGAGGAGCAGCAGTCCGAGTGGCAGGCCCCTGACACAGCAGCCCTCTCAGTGTCCGGGGAAAGGGGCAGTGAAGCCTTTCCACCCAACGCTGTGAACAACCCCAGCTTTTCAGAGACTGCAGTGCAGGAAGAGGCTCTGGAGTCGAAAATACAGGGGTGTGTCTCTTGTTCTGTAGATTTCAAGTTTCTGGAAATTCTGTACGGTTTTCAGAAGCTTGCAGTACCCATTGAGGGATCAGTGTGTCTCTCATATGTCTGTCTCCAGATTGAAAACAAGCTTTCATTCAGGTCTTAGTCTAAAATGAATGAATTCAAACCTTTCCAGTGATTCTGTAATTAAGATTAGTCATGACACTGTTTAAAAGGAAACTGCAACACTTTTTATATTTTGGGTTAGAAATTATCAGCATTGATGAGTGCATTTCAAACCACAATAAAAGTAAAATGCACACAGTAACTTGTTAAACCTCCAACTTACATGACAAAATAGACTAAATTTATGCGCCGGTATGTGCAGCACCATATTGTGCGATTCAAAATGAGGCAACCAAACTTCTGGCGACGTGAAGCAGTCTTATTACATCGTAAACAAGCAGGCTTGTGAACACATCTCTTTTGATCCAATATTGGTCTTGACTTTGAGACAGTTTTGCTGACAAATGCTACTTGTTAACTTTGCATGCAAGTCACGTTGAAAAATTTCTGAACTGAAATGTCTGCTATGTAACCTGTACTTAATAGCTTGTACATTGCATTACATTAGACATTATAGGAACTAGTGAGCAGGAAAGGGCCACATCGCATTCCAATCTGCACAAACTCGCTACGGGCAAGAGCCGGAGATTTGTGACAACATGACGACTTGCAGTACTTTCAAAAAGTTCAGTTTTGTTGCTTAATTTTAAATTTGTAAACATTTTCTATACTATTATTGAATTTATTTTGTTACTGAGATTTAATAACCAGTCTGAAAAGCTGGGACTACAGCTCCCCTTTAAAAAAGTGATTCAAAGTGGCCCAAGACTGAGGCGAGTTAAACACACACTGGGGTTGAGAGATTTTCAAAGGTTGTGCTTCACACTGTTGTGCAGCTCTCCATGTGGTGTTGGACCCCTGGCATTATTTCAAAACTCAGTGCTGACCGAGTGTGCCAGCGTGAGTTTCCAGTCCCAGCCAGCAGAGGGGGCCAGCAAACTCCTTCAGGAAAGTCCTGCTGAAGACAACTGCCAGCTGCAGGATGAACAGAAGTTTTATAAAGACTTGCTGGTAAAGCCTTTTTTACATCTAGTAAGAAAAGCTTTAGAGTTTGTATTTAACAACATATTGAAAAACATACAAAAGTATGTCTGAATTACAAATGTTTTGTGTACATCATGTATAGACCTTCACAGCAGCAGTAATTGATTATCTGGCAGTTTCATCCAAACCTTATCTGCTAGATTTGTTTTTGTTTCTTTTAAGGGTCTAAAGAAATATTGATACAGAAATGATTTTGTGTAGGGGTAGCCTTTTATAATTATTGTAGATTTTAGTTAATGTGGTGCAAAAGAGACTTCATAAATGTTAAAGCATTTTGGTGCCTGTCCACTGCAGACCTGTAAATCTCTACTTCTGCTATTCAGACGTGTATTATGTGAGGTCAACTTGATGATATTCAATAAGTGTCCACAAAAGTGACTATATATCACAGAAGTAGCCAGGCTTCAGAAAAATCAGACACTTCATGTTTTAGGCATGCCATAAATGTTTAAGAAAATATGGTAGAGGCCGTTCAGTCCATCTAACCTGCTTGGTTGTTTCAGGGATCTCATCCAGCTGTTTCTTGAAAAAGGGTATTTAATAACATGGGAGACTTGTTTGTTCCATTCTCCCACAACACTTTGGATAAAAAAGTGCCACCTGTTCTTGGTTTTAAATGCACTTCCATGTAGTTCACACTTGTGGCCCAGATTTGAAAGAAGCCTGCTGGGTTTACTTTGTTGTTGCTGCCTTTGAGGGTTTTGAATACTTGTATCAAGTCCTCTCTGTATAAGACTTACACGCTAAAGGAACTGAACCTTTTTAGTGTAGGCATTTTCATCCAGTAAAAAAAGTTTTTTTCTTTCTTGGGTCTGCTGATCTGCTTTCCTTTGATGTATGATCTGTATTAGATATACTGTAACTTGTAGTTTATCAGCCTTGAGACGCTAAAAATGTAAGCAATGGGCGGTGTGTCATTCCTCCTGGTAATGTCCTCCTGTTCTTTACCAAGGGCCAGGTGAACAGCCGCCTTCAGACCTCCATCTGTGAGGAAGAAGAGGAGCAGGATAAACGGGGGGACCTCCAGCAGACACTGGGAATTTCCCCAGAGAGACATCCCCCACAGTGCACTCCTCTACCTCAGAAAAACAGCAAGAAGAACATTTCTGGGACCAGGCAGGCCTCTGACCAGGATCACATCCTCAGTGCAACTCTCAGACAGCTTCAGCAGTTTGGGGTGACGGTAGATCTGGACTCTGTCCGAGGCAAGGTGACCAAGGCCAACGTGGAGAGAGCCAGGTAATCTACTTTGATCTGCATTCTCTCTAATACGTCATGTCACTTGGCTTTCACAGCTGCTGCATGCTGCTCTTCCTTAGTCTTTCAGCACATAAGTCAATTTGCATTTGTATTCTTTATTGATTTTGTATTCAATTTGTATTGAACTCTGTGCCATGTTTTATATGTCTTATGTAAAGAATTGTTGTTTTTGTGCTTCAGACCCAGTCAGGAAATGGAAGCAGAAAAATAGATAAAATTGTTTACTTTCAAGTATGTCCTAGCAGACCTTTTTACTGTAAGAGGGCTGTATTTTAGTGCTCTGCATGAACACCAGTCTGTGTAAACGCACATAATAAGTGTAAGAGTATGAAGATGTTTTGTTTATGATGAGTGTCAACAAAAATAGTAGCTCTTTATCAACCTCAGCTTGTTTATTTGATTATTAGCTATAGAGGATTGTGGAGGTCTGTGACCCGTTTAGTAGTTTTGATCTAACCATTCCTTGAGGTTAAGAGTGTTTACTAAACACACAAGTCAGGAAAAGGTCTCCATGTCTTAATATTTATTGTGTTTAGCACTGGCATTTATTGTAGCAAAATCCAGATCCTTGACTTGTCCTTCTCTTGATTTCTCAGCACATTAGCCTGTATTAACGCTGGGGCAGTCATCCCCAGACTCAGCTACATGTCCTTTGGGAATGTGGGAGCTAGTGACTTTGGTTCCAGTGGTGCAGACTTGAGCCTGGAGGCCAATGCCATTGCTCTGAAATACCTAAGCGACTCCCAGCTGTCCCAGCTCTCAGAGAGGCGGAAGGCAACTTCCAGGGATCCCATCACAACCAGTGCACTTCTTCAGCCTGGCCCCATGGAGAGGAGCATGTTGGGGCTAAGTGTGATGTCACCCAGCAATATGTCCTTTGCCACGAGGAAGTATATGAAGAGGTATGGACTGATTGAGGCAGATGACAGCAGTGAAGAGGAAGAGGATGGGAAGTCTGTCCTGCTGGAGACTCGGCCTGTGACAGGACAGCTGGGCTTCAGAAGTGAGAATCTGGAGAGCAGGACTGACACACAACACCAGATCAGTACCTCAGGATCATACTGTGGACGGGGAGGAAAAGGGGGACCTGCTTTGAAGGACATTACCAATGATGCTTCATCCCCCAAGCCTCCAAACCACGACTCTCAGAGCCAGTTGCTAAGGGACCTCCGACCCAAAATGAACCTCTTGGTTACCCAGTGCTCCAGGAACACTGAGAAGGAGAATGGTGTTCAGCTCTTCCCTGAGAAACTGCAACCAACTTCAACTGAACTTCTTGGACACAGCACGCAGGAATCTGTGGGGAACTTCTTGGATATGAACAGATTACGGCAGCTCCCCAAACTCTTCTGAAAGACAAATCAGTTAGAAAAAATTAACTTTGATCTATAAAAATTAAAATATGCAGCTGTTTACAACTAATGCAAATGGTGTTTACAGTTGTCTTCACATTGTATTCTGTACGACTCTTGGTCCTCATTTCTGAGACTTTTTGCACAATGAAATTGGATTACTGTTTTCATTGGGATGTAGCTTACATATCCTAGAAAATGAAAGTGTCATCACCATCAGTTCTTTTTGACAGTTTGAGACTAGAAGGGTTTTGAGTTTCATGTTTAAGCAGATTTGTTCATTCTTGCTTCAGCTTTCTGGTGTGGCCTTACAGTACTTTAATATTTTTTTAAAACGAAGTACCTCAGTCGATGTATCAACAAAAATGTGATAATACCTTTTGATGCAAGTACCAACACATAAAATTATCAGCCTGTATGTCCAGGTTGTAAGTTCTCATGATTTTAATTTCAACTTGATATCCTGGATTTAAAAAACAGGACTTTGGTGTTCCCGTTAAATTGCCAGTTAATTAATGTAAACATTTTATGTGCTCCTTAGGAAATTCATGTCGTTGCAGCATCTCTGTACAATAGATGTGTTTAACCTTCACTGTTTAGAAATGTGCCATTTAATCTATTTGCAAATGGTATATCTGCTGACTTCACTTAAGATATCCATTTCTAACTTATGCAAAAGTTCTGTGTGAATCTACACTCTTAATTTTCAGGAAGTGGAATATATCATGTGAGCTTTCACAAGTTTTATAATGCCTGTTCAAATTCAAATGTCTTCAAAATTCTATTGTGTGTGTTGGCGTTCAGGGTCTTGTTTATTTGGGTGTTTGTGAGTCTTGTGTGTTTCTTCTGTCCTCTGGAGCAGTGTGAGCCAGACTCCCTGTACGCTGTTCCATCCTACCTGCTGCCTTCTGTAGAACAAAAGAAGAATGAAAATGTGAAGGCCAGGACTTCAATTCCATTGGCTGTGACACCACTGTCCTTGGATATTCCACCACTGGAGTTCATTCCAGCTGAGCTGTAATACACTGAATGCTAAATTGATGATTTGCTTGAACTCATGTCATTGTTCTTAAAACTACAACTTCATTTTACCTGACCTTTTATAGCTCTGTAGTTTGAGTGGGGCATAAAGTCAAATTAGCAAATTGTTTTAAATAAGGATTAATTTGAGCACTTGAGAGCTCAGCTGGAACAAAATGTAGGGGTGACAGGCATTGCCAGGACAAAGAGTAGCAATCTCTGCTCTGTGTACTTTCTGAAAACTACCTCCTTTTAGCTTTCAAAGTAATTGTTGATGCTAACTGTTGTGATGCAGGAGTATAGTTGGATGAATCATTTGACACACTCCAGTAGGTGGACATCTTAACAGGATAAGATTTGTACGTCCAGCAGTAGAACATGTAGTTCTGGAGTATTGTTCTTACAGATCATACAGACATAGCTATCTTGTTTTAATGACCTGTTAATTTTACAGATTACTACAATATTCCTCTGGTGGAACATTGTTTTCATAATGCAATAGATGCGTGCATATGCATTATGGTACCTTTAAGAAGATAGCTGGTCTTGAGATGGTACATAATGTTAGAGGTTGGTTGAACGCTCTCGGAGATGGATAGTGCAATTCCAGTCTTTCTTCTCAATCAAGATGCTGTGACCAAAATCAGTGTTATTTTCTATATATAATTATTTAATATTTCAGGAGTGAATTTAAAGTCAACTATGATGCTTTTTGTTACAAATTTTATATAATATTTGTACTTTTTTTAATAAAGACTCGTTTGATTTATCTACAATTTGTTTGATTCATTTAACTATCTGTTCTAGTGTAACTTATTGCCAGACCAAGTTTAAAGTTATTTACAGACACAAGCTGCACCATATATGGAGCAGACATGATAGTTTGATACCAGTGATTTTTCCTGTGTGCAAGCAGCTATTTACCCAAATTAAAAACAAATATTAGAAAAAAATTCTAATTTAATGTATTTGCTTTTCATTTTAAATTGTATCCACAGCTGTCTTTGACAATTAAACCAAAATAAACTCCAGCTATGTACTTAACTGTATTTTGGTGTATAGGGCCTTTTTAACTGAAGTTTAAAATCTTCAGGACAATAAATGTGAAATAAAACATTGATTGGAAAGAGATTTAAATAATACAGTGTGCACATGACTTACCCACTAAAGACGCTTATCAGAACACAGAAGCTCTCTTTTCCCCATGTGACCAGTTCAAGTTGTACAGTATGTAGTTGTTTGCTGCTTAATTCAGTTTTTTTTTATTTTTGCTATTGTTGAAAATGCTGACATTAAAAACACATTTGTAGGGTATATTTAATTGGCTCAGTAGTTGACTGTTGCTTTAACTACTGGTATTGACTTGGTGGAACACCCTTCTAGCACTGTGTGATGGGTGGATATGTCCCAGAAATGGGTCTGCAGGTCCTTTTCTTTTGAAACAGGAAAACTTTATATTGGCAGCAGTTTTAAAAACTGATTTACTAAATCTTTTAAGAATTTTATTATATAGAAATGACATGTTGAAATGTTTCTGACTTTTTGTCTCTTTTACCAGGTATGTATTTACTGGTATATATTTAAGCAAAGTTATATGTACCAAATTTGTTTCTTTGAAAGGAATTGAATTTGTACTTTTTTTTACTCTGTACAGGATTTCCCCACAGGAAGAAGCTTAGTTGAGGTGGTAACCTCTTCCAAATGACAATGTACCCCCCCCTCCAACAGCTAGATTATTGCACTAGCTTGTGAATAAACTATCCTATGGTATCTAAACAACATTATGCTGAATAAGAAATTGTGGCAAAAAAACAAGTTTGATTACATAGGATTCATCAAAGGTATACACTACCCATGATGCTACTCAAGGAAGAGTTTTGTGTGTTGCTGTTTGCTATTTTCTTTATGGAGCAAGCCATAGATGTGTTTTTTGAGTGTGGTGCTGTTTATTATTTTACGTTCATTGAGGCTCCAAGTCTTTTTTTTCCCACTTAGAAAATTAAGTGGCTTACACTCCCTTTATTTTTCTTTATAAATGTTTCTAATCTACCAGTGACAAATGGATACAGTATTTGTCTGTGACCTGATAATTCAGCTGCAAAGAAACCCTACTTTTTTTTTACATTGATTACTAACATACCCATCGAGGATCCAAAACCCTAATGTGTGACATTTCCCTGTCAAAAATACTACTTGTATTGCTGGTTTCTTTTATTCATGTACAACAAACACATTGGTTAATTAATGGAATCACAAGTCTCCAGCAATTTCAAAATTTTATGTTCATAAATTCTTTTTTTAATGAACATAGACTTGATGCAAATGCATGAGATATGCAGACTAAGGTGTGAGACTTGAGAGCTATGTGATTACGTACCATCATAGCTGCAGGCTGGAAAATGGTCTTGCAGTATACTGTATACTAAGAAATTTAGTAATTCACCATGGATTGTCATGTGCAGTAAGCATTTACAGTATTTGGGCAGGCAGCCCACCTGGCCTGTATATGACTTGGAGAAATCATGCTGTACATAGTAATGTATAGACTGTAAGGAATGTACCCACATGCACAAGCATATCTTAAATAAAATCTTTATTTATATTACAATTATAAAAGTTGTAAATTATTAAGCCATAACTGTCAATCACCTGTTTTCCCAGTTTCTTGAACTTGACAATGTTGAACAGTTAAACCAAGCACACAAGTCCAGAGTATATCGCCTCTGGCTCATTTAGTCTTCGGACCAGTTGTGTTTTGCAAGTCAAATGTTTTCAGAAATGTTTCTGAGTGGCAGAATGAAACACTTCAATTCAGTCTAGACAAACATAAGGCAAAATGCCTAACTTTTCTTTATTGCTGTAAGGTTCTAATGAAATACATTGAGCCCAGTCATACCAGTTACTTTTGCTATCATAACAGCCATTAACCCCTGGCCAGCGCTGACTGTGGATTTGAACCAGGTCTTCAATGGATACCTCTTGGCTGACCCCTGGCAGATGGGATGCAGGCTCTGTTGGCACAATCACACAAGGCTGCCAGGCTTCTAAAGCTATAGAATCCTGTGACAGTAATTCCTGTAGGTGGTCAATATACTCCTTAGGCTCTAGTCCTGAAACAGTAAGCCTTTTGCATTGGCTACTAAAGTACTTCTGAATTATTTTGTTTTTGGCAAACTCTTTCCAATCTGATTTGTCCATGCTATCCCAAATTTGCAGGTTCCTCTCCCTAAGCTCAGAGATGCTTCCTGTGTCCTTTGGCAGAGGAGAATCATGTTCAGCTTTTGAGGGAGCTGATGTCTTTGGCGTCACTACCACGATTTTTCGTCTCAGTGGGTCATATGTTATTCTTCTTTCCTTAATCTTTCCAGGTCCTGGCTCAGGCGGCAGGCCATCAAGGCACACACTTACATCTTTACACCCACCCTTCCTCCTGCCCTTTTTTGATTTTGGTTTGGTCTCGACCCGTTCTTCTACTACAGAGCTAGGAGGAGAAAGAGCTTGTGACTTACCCTCAGCTCCAGGATGGGTTGAAGTGCTAAGAATATCTACTGGTGATGACGATGCTGCCTTGTGGACGATGGCACTGTGCTGCTGTGTGAAGTGTGAGGTCCTTTGTGGGTGCTGAGAAGGCGGTATTGTTAGGAAGGAGCTTGAGTGGGCATACCTGTGCACGAGGGAGTAATCGGAGGTGGCTGTGACTGGACTATGTGGGGGGGTGCTGCAGCTGGCTGGAGAAATAGTCTCCAAGCTCCCTGGTTCCTGAATTACTCGAGCCCAAGATTTAAGTTTCCTTTGCTGAAGACTGGAGTTATCTGAACTTGGGCTTTGGGGCCATTCCAGGGTTCCCTTTTCCAGAAAACCTCCAGTTTCTTGTCTGACAAAATGTCTGTGACCAGACTGCCCCATTGGCTCAGGTGTTGGGCTGGGGATAACTTCGGGGCTGCCCACAGCTGCCTCATCCACCCGCACCCAGGCAGTATGGTGCAGGATGTGCATCTCTGTAAATGAAGGTGGGATGTTGCATTTGTCGGGATCCACAACAGAACTGAATCGGTGCTGTTCAGCAGGAGTTTCTGAGACACCTGGTGTCATCTGCTGCACAGGAGAGTCTTTCCTGTCTGGACGAACGCTGGCAGGGGTAGATTCCTCAATCAGTGCTATCTTCCGCCAGCTCTTCACCAGTTTCTTTGCTCTTTTTGATAGCTCTTTCTTCAGGGTTTTCTTACGCAAGCTGTTGACGTATTTTCCTAAACGAGTTTCCTGTTAAAAAAGTAAAGTTAAACCTTGTGCAGAGGGCATCAGTCATAACTGTCTCCAGCTGGATGACCAGAGCACAGCAAATTAAAACTAAACAGAGTTCAAAGCTGAACATAATTTCTCCCGATAGACTCTGATATGAACTGGAGAATATTCCATAGTCATGGAGCAACAGAACAGAAAGCAGGGTCTCTTAGTGATAATATTGTATTGGGAACTGAAAGAATGTCAGATTCTGAAGAGTGCAGAGGATTGGAAGGAGTTAACAAGTTCACTGATGTAAACAGGATTTTTAACCATTTTGCCCTTAACCGTGAGCAACAGTAATTTGAATATTACTCTTAAAACCCCAGGGAGCAAATAAAAATAATCTAAAATGGGGAAATAAATGCTTGTACATTTCAGATTTAGTTACCATTCAAACAGCTGAGCTGCAGCACATTCAGAATTTAGCATGTTTGGATGCACCAGTATTATTATTATTATTATTATTATTATTATTATTATTATTATTATTATTATAGTCAATAATCATTAACTTTTCTGCATCAGACTGGGAGAAATGTGTTATAAAGACTGGGATAGTCAATGTTATTAAGATGTAAGGCCCATTTATAACACTGCAAACATGAGTGTCAAATATGCCCCCAAGATTCTGGGACCATCTATAGCCTGAATACTGAATACTGAAGACCCAATAATTTAACCAAGAAGAGCCTGCATGGGTGCCCCATGCAAGTAACTTTGTTCAGGAAAAATGAGAACCAATTTGAAAACGTTGCAGCAGTCGCACTCAGTCCTGGTCCTGAGGGTCTATGACGGCTGGCTTTTGGTCCAGCTGAGCTAGCTGCTTGATTGTTTCGGGTTTTTTTCCCCCAAAATACCCCAGTACGTGGTTCTCCAAATGTGGTCCTGGGAAACCTCTGGAACTTCTCAGACTGCATTAAGTTCTTGTACTGAAAGTGTTGGAAACAGAGTATTTCATTTTTTAAACCAATGACTGGGTACAAAAAAAGTCAGATCAGTTCCTGGTGCAAAACAGCAGTGGTGATTAAGGCCCAGATGGACAAACCCAAGCTGACACAGAGATGCTCCAGGACCAGGAGTAAGAAGCACTGGATTGTAGGATCTAACAAATATGTGATGGGTTTCATTCTGCTGATCATTTCAAATAGCGGTTGAAAACAGACAGCATGTACAAGCAATGTAACTACATCTTTACATCACATTTACATCTGTGGCTAAATTTGTTTGCATATGGCCTTACATACCAGGATGAAAGAAGAAAACTTTTATTTAACCAGGTAAGCCAGTTTACAAGAGATTCTCATTTATAATAATTACCTGGAAAGCACCCATTCGTACAGCAGAGTATTAACTGGACTTTTTTGAATGCAGTAACATAGTCATCCAGAGCCCTGTCCGCTCAATACTCTTCTGAGTTTTTCTTTGCGAGCACATTCAGCAAAGACAACTCCACTTTTGCCTGAATTATTAAACATATGAAATGTCTCAATGTCAGTTTAAACAACTGACCAATCACTACTGACACTATTCTGTGGTGTTCTGATCACTTTCATTCCACATACGTATGCTAACGAGGGGAGATCCAGAACCCAGAATTAGGTTCAGGGTTAACAGTAATTTCCCATTCAGCAAAATAGGCTCAGAGTTAAGACGGAATAGACTCAGAAGAGACAGGAGCTGTCAGATAGCATTATAAAATAATAACATTATGAGCTGTCAGGAGTTGTCAGAGCCAATGGCCAAAAGATATGTTCTATGCAAAGAAAGAGAAATCATCTCACACACCTCCAGTGCCTCCCTTGTGATGGGGTAGTTCTCCAGCATTGACAGGACTTCTAACACCTTTTCCATGTTCACCACCTGGAATACAGAAAAACAACCCAGTTATTACAAAAGTACAAGTAGACAGCGAGTCACTACAACATTTCAGAACAAGACTAGAGGACTGCACTACCTAAAGCAGGGATCCCCAGTCCTAGTCCTGGAGGACCAGTGTGTCTGCAGGTTTTCAGTCTAGTTAGATCAGTTCATTACTGGTTTAACTGAACCAGTTTAATACCTTCTCCCCACGCTTCAGGTGCTGGTTATTTGTAGAGACCTAGGAAATGTGAAGACACTCCACTTCTATAGGACCAGGATTGCCCCCCCTAACCAAATACAACTGCTCAAGATCCAAGGACCCTCCCATACAGAAAGTTTACACTTTTCATGTAATTTATTTGATATTTTCCCAAGAGCACTTCTTAAGTATTGTTTTTGTGTGTGTTTTTGGAAAACTCTCCAAAAATGGATGTCTACATACACGTGTTTAAAACATTTTTCCTTAATTTAAACCTTTAATTACTTGAACACAGCTTCACTCCATAAAGATATCTGACTGATTTTCTTAATGGTTCACTAGCCTTCAATGCGAAACAAACATTCAAATGCAAAAATGAAAACATCTGAGCGCACTGAATTTAAAATACACAATTAACTAAAATGATTAAAACATGAAGTTTAAATAGGAAATTATTACATTTAAATATCAGTTGGCTTATGAGAAGGCAAAACTAGGGCTCATCCTTGGGGTCACTACGAGACAGTTAAATGGTTGTGGTAAGATGTAGCCAGTTCAAGGTTAACCTCAATTAGGAAAGATAGAGATGGCAATGATAAAAACTACAGGATCCTGAAGAATACAGCACAGATTCAGAACAAATTAATGTTATAGGCACTGAAGTTAGCATCGCTGGCCCAGCAGCTCAAAGGTCTTGGGTTAATTTCCGGTCGCAGCTGTCTGTGTGCAAGAATACTGGATGGTCTCTGCTCTTCGCATAGGTTTTCACGAAGCCTCGTGCCAAAGACACACAGGTTCGACTGCCCAATAGGCTTTCCTTATTGGTATCCATGAGCAACCCAAACAAAACTTGATATGCCATCTCATGGTCACATATAGCCTTGGTCACTCATAAATATTGTGACAGTGTCTACAGCTAAACAGTACATCTTCCTTTGGTGTCTGAATTCAAATAAGCTCCTGTGAGCACGATGTCTAAAAGACATCAAAAGGTCCCCACACTTTATTTCACCAGGATCCATGTGGTCTCTCAAGAACACAGTGACAGCGCCTGTGTGGCTTTAATGTTAGGGTGTGCGCGAGCAGAAGTTAGTTGCCTATCATTTAATTTTAAAGCAAAGTATTGCCTTGAAGCAGGATGCAATATGATACATTACTTTTTTAATTTTAAAACCACAGCGACCCTTAAGAAAACTATGACAGACAGGCCCTTTCAAGGAAAAGTCTAGCGCATACTGCTTCTTGCACAGAAAGGTGGCAGCAGCAAAGCATTAACTACAATGAATTACGTTACTCCTCTGACACAGGGGCATTTCGTCTTTCCCGAGTAAGGCAGAAGTCATTAATTGAAACAATAAATAATTCAAGTCATTCATAATTAGGCGTAGTTTTACCGAACAATCTGTAAAGTACTACTAAAAAACGTAAATTTGGCTAACTCAGAAATCGAAGAGAAGTATTACCACTTCTTTCCAAATTATGTTTTTTATATTCTTTACAATGGTTATAAAAATGATTTTTTTCTGGGTGCTTTTTTTCCATTAAACATTTAGAATATGTAAGTTTTCTTTTGAAAGTTCCAACACGACAAAACAGCGCTTCCACTCAATACCACATCGCTAGTAGAAAGGTGCGAGTTAGTGTCCGGCTCCACGCACTGGTGTCGCCCCACAAGTATCGTCTGGAGGGACTGCACCCCTCTTCCCTCCGACCTTACGTTCGCGTCTCGATCCATTGATTGAAGTAACAGCTCCTTCATCTGCTGTGGAGAACAGGTGTCTTTTGAAATTAATGCCATGTAGGTGCGACGATACACTACAGCGACAATAAAATAAAACCGAAATGATTTCAAACAAAACACTGTTCCTAGCTTGCCTATTACGGTCTCATAAACAACTTCCTCACCCTTGGCAACCACGCCCATCCCTGTCGTCCGCTGCACCTTTTGGGCGCCATGATAGTGAGGTCAAATCTGCCTCTGGATAGTAGAAACTATTACCAGGACTGCAATGTGCTAGGCGAAGGTGTAGTTGTTCGATAACCTTAAAAAGTTTTTTTTCAAAACTATATTGTATAATTGTACAAGTTAAACCCTGAAATACAGCACGAATTATGTCACGATCTTAACGGGAATGTTCCAATATTACACATAAACAGTAGTAGATTGTTCAAGAGCCGTATATTTCTGTACAACTCGTGAAGATACCCGAGTTTGGCCGCATGGCTCAGTAAGCATTCGCACATGATCCATTGCAAACAAAATTTATTGTCCTGGAGATTTTCTGGCTTTATATTTAGAACAGTTAGACCAATTATCTAATAAATATGATAATAAGATTTCTACAAAATAGTAAATTAAACGGCATCACAAGGTGGCTTTCACCACCCTCAACAACTAAATCAATTACCCAAAACTAAACTTTCACTGCCCAGAACAACTAGCACTGATCCGAGCTTCTTTCCTTCAACCATTCGCACTACTTCACTAAGACCACAGACTGTTCCTAACTACTACATCGCTCACACCTACTATAAATTGCACTCTTATGCACACTCTAATCCCACTAATCAATCTCATGTGAGAATTTCATTATTGAATTACACAATTTTCCATCCATCCATTTCCTGACTGCTTTATCCAATACAAGGTGAACCAGAGCCTATCCTGGCAAGCAACAGGCATACACCCTAGACGAGACCCCATTCCATCGCAGGGCACACAGACACAGGCAACAGGGCACAATTAACCTACCAGCATGTATTTGAACTGTTGGAGGAAACCAGAACACCCCCAGGAAAACCAGGAGAACATACAAATTCCACACAGGTAGCACCCCAGGAATTGAACTCATGGCCCCAGCACAGTGAGGCAGCAAAGCTAAACACTGTGCCACCACGCCACCTTCCTTTACCTTATATTTTTCTTAATGTGTTGAACCACATGGGAAGTGGGAAATGTTTTTGGCTTTTGATTTAGTCACTTATTGTTACAACACGGCTAGATACAACCCCTTGGGTGGTGATTGGTCAGAACCCAAGAGCAAGGATATGAAGAGTGGCGGAAATGCCCAAAGAGGCCCGACGGGTTGGGGCTTGAGTGCTCCGGGATGGAGGGAAAGTGAAGTGAAAGAGGAGTGATAATAGAATAATAGATTAATAGATTCCTGGCCAGCGAGGCAATAGCACAGGCTGGTTAGTAATGAAAAAGAGGAGCAAAGACATGACAGTCTGAAGAGAAACCAGCTGTCTGTATCCCAGAGGGAAAAAGGCTGGCATAGCAAAGTGGTATGCCCTTGTTCAGAGTGCCCAACTCAGCCCCTCGATCATAAATAGGGGGGCCTCAGCTTGGGATGGAACCAACTGCAGAGCTCTCCGACAAAAGGGAACTACATGGGTCTCAGGGGCAGCCAGGGGTGCGGGCCGGCAAGCTAGAAAGCCGACATGCTCACAGAGAAAGAGCCACCAGGGATCACAGCTGCGCTTCTCCCCCAAGGCCCCAAGGCTTCGCTGAGAGGAGGGGTCTCACCGAATACTGGTGAAGCAGGGAACCCCCATTCGGTGATCAAGTTGGAGCGCCGAGGAGCCGGTGATTCAAGGCGCATGCCCTACTGGGAGGGGTCACTTATGTGATTAATGTGTTCTATGCTTCAGATAGAATCTGTTTAAACTTTTTAGCTATTTTCCACTGATTAGTTCTATCTTATCCCATTTTATTTATCTTCAACTGCGTCTTATTCCTTCAAATTCTGCTTTCCAGAAATTGTAAACATTTGGTTTGGACTCAATCTGTATAGTTTCAAAGTATACTGCAAATCACACCATATTATGATCCCAGTTCCCTAATGGTTCTCTCTCTTTATGTCATTGTTAGGTTGGTTTTATGTGGACTCCATCATATTCAGTCACAGATGTGTGGTGAAAATTAAGTGAAAAGTGAAGCTCATATCACTGCCACGCAGTTCTCACTCTGTTACGCCACGCCCCCGGAGGAATCGGCATTCCACCTCACATTCCAGCACAGATCCCAATTAGTCCTTTTCCCCAGCCTATTTAATGCTGCCTCACACTCTTCCCGGTGCTCAGTATTAGGGTTTTCCTGGCTAGAGCTACTCCCAGTTCTACTGTTATTCACTACTTGGTTTTTGGCTTCCTGACCCTGGTTTGTTCTCCGTCTACGTCTCCTGGTTTCGGTTTTGGTACTTTTGCTCTCATTCTGGTTTTGACTCTCGGCTCCCTTACGGATTACGGCTACGCCTCTGTTACAGTATTTGTACTTTACCAATGGCTAGTTTACCTACGGCTTTCTGACCTCGGATTGTTCTTTCGACTACGCCTTTTGGAGTTTGCCCTGGTTTTCTGCATAGGGTCCTCACTACTACTTCCTAACACACTCATGAAGAGGGCTCAAGAAGTGGCCTGAGCCCCCATGGAATTGTCCATCTGAATCAATACATAGGTCTCCTCTAAGATGGGGATAAACTCCTGGAGTACCAGAAAACCCTCCTACAGCTGCAGCGTGTGGACTTGAGCTGATGTCAATGACAAAGACCCAGGCATTCAAGGCATTCCAGACAGCACCCCATCCATTCTAAGAGCTCAATTGTCATGACTTGGATATGAAGGCCATTGTACAGGAAAGCTCCCCTCAAAGAGCTCTCAGGAACAGAAGACTAGACAAGAGTCTGAAGGCAGGAACCAGAGACCATCATGCTTGAGCTACTGTATCTTCCAGTCAGAACTGTTAGTGGGGCCAGCAGGGGGTGCTCACCTATGTGGGTCCTAATGCCCCAGTATAGTGACGAGGACACTGTACTGTAAAAAGGCGTCGTCCTTCGGATGAGACGTAAAACAGAGGTTCTGACTCTCTTGGGTCATTAAAAATCCCGGTGAGCACACTGGCGCACTATGGCTGCCGTCACATCATCTGGGTGGAGCTACACATTGGTGGTGGAGGCCTGTAAAGAGTGTTTAGTGTCCAGAAAAGTGCTATATAAGTGTAAGCATTTATTATTATTAAAAGACATTCAAGTCAAATGCACCAAAAACACAACAACTATACGGATGGAGTCCAGATGTTTCCCACAAGACACAGGGCTGGAGTTTTGATACTGTACCTCTTCTAACCATCTACAAATACAAAAAAGCAGGTGTATATGATATTTGAGTTCCTTTGGAGAGTGACTGCAGAGGAGCTAGTCATCAATGAAGTTGAGGTGCCAAGGGAGGTGGCTTTTGTAAAAGACATCGGTAACAGGAGACAATGAGGCTAGTAAAAGTGGAGAGCCTCAGAAGCCAAATTAATTAAGCAGCTTGTAAGCGAGGAGTGCTTTACAAGACTGCTGCAAACAGTCAGATAATTTACTAATGGGGCCTCCTGAGTGATTCAACCATTAAAGGCACTTGCCCAAACTTAGGTTAAAGGTCATATGGTCATGGGCTCAAACCTGGGTTATATTTCAAGCCAACTGTAATAATTAATTGCTTACACTTACTGTATATAGCGCTTTTCTGGACACTCCACTCAAAGAGCTTTACAGGTAATGGGGACTCCCCTCCACCATCACCAATGTGCAGCATCCACCTGGATGATGCGATGGCAGCCATAGTGCACCAGAGCGCTCATCACATATTAGCTCTTAGTGGGGAGAAGAACAGAGTAATGAATCCAATTCATAAATGTAAACAGTATTTCCCAAGCACGGGCTCACTTTGTCCACACTTCCTCTTTCTCACCTGTGTGCAGGTGCACGGTTTATAGCTGCAAGTCAATATTTGACAAGCACACAATTGGCTATTTGTGGGCAGCATGATGGCACAGTGGTTAGCATTGCTGTCTCACAGGACTGGGGACATTGGCTTCAATCCTGGGGCTCTATCTGCACTGTGTTCTCCCCATCTTTGTCTGCATTTCAGTAGTTTAACTGGCTTCTGAGAAAACTGACCGTGGTGTCAGCAGGTACGTGTTTGTGTCTGTGTGTGCCCTGCGATGTCCCATCCAGGATGAATGCTGCCTTGTGCCAAATGCTTCCCAGGATGGGCTCTGAGGCACTGTAACCCTGAATTGGATAAAAGATTAATTAAAATGATGTAATGATTAATATTATGATAATAATAATTGGCTTTTCTAATTAGGGTGGGTATAATCCAAAACTCAAATTAAAAATATAAATCTGAGTGACACTACTAAGATTTTAGAAGGAGTCTAAAAGGGTTTTGCATCAGAGGGGAAGCCGGACAAGGCATGAAATCCAGTTCGCTTGTAAGGGGCATGGTCTCCTGAACCCAGAGGATCCAAATGAAAATCTAAAATAAAGTTGCAAGCTTAGCCAAGATCAGCAAGCATGTTGGCATGAAAAAACTGAGGGTTAATATTGCAGAGAATGTGCCACAGAACTTTGGTTAAAAGATAATGAAGGGAGGTCCAAAAAGAAATATTGGTGTCCTGTTAAACTGATATGGTTCGCCATTTCAGAAAAAGTCCCTGAACTGAGCCACTACTGATGACTTCATTCCTTCCTTTTAGAAGACCATAAACTTCATAAAAACCTTGATCTTTCCACAGTTTTTAGCGTCATCAGAGAGAGAACATAATTTTCACCGAATTCATGATATCATACAAAAGTATATTTCAACTAGAAACTTACATACCATAGGGGTACTGGTTTCCAGACACAAATATAAACAGTGCATCTGTTAAGCCAAAGATCTGTTAATTTTATGAAGCTACCTGTAATAATGCCAGTAATTTGTATAGCAAATTGCAAAAGTAACTAATACAAAGAAACTTTAATTTTGATATGGAGAACCGTATTAAGAATGACTGATTGAAAAAGGGTCCCCAAAAAAGGGGGCATAGAAAATGAGGGGGGTGACAATCAGTTCTTTCCCAATTTTGGATCCCAAATTGTATTTCGCTTTGCTTGGATGGAAAACCATATGTTTCCTTCTTTCCTGCACTGTTAGAGAAAGACAGAAGTTCTTAGTGGGACCTCAGTTCACCAGAGGAAGACAGCTGAAGAATCTAATGATGATATTTACTATGTTTCCATCTTTATTAATCCAGAATTTCATTTAACATGGAAACAAGATGTAAGTTGTAGAAAGAAAAGACATTCAAATTGATCTCCAGTAAATTGCTAATTGTGCACAATTGATAACAGAATAAGGAATTTACTGGAGATAGATCAATTTGGCGGCCTTTCTCTTATAAGGCTTCTGTGTATTGAGTTTTAATAAAATCATTTACGTTTATCTCCAAGGACTCACCTTATATTGTATGTCAGGGTTTCCATGAAATGAGAGCGATTCAAACGCTGGTCCAGGAGGTCACCGACTGTGGAAACAGCACTGCAGCGTTCTCCAGCCTTTCCACTGTAAGGACTCAGTTCTTCTGTTGCTGCTTTATCAATCAATCAATCAATCAAAGTTTATTTATCAAATGCACAACAACACAGCGTGTAGCAGTAATTGATGGCAATGAAATGTCTTTTCTGTGAGCTCACCAGGGGGAATTAAAAATAAAAATCACAAAATTAAAAGTTACAGAATAAAGGTGCATACTAATAGTGCAATAAAAAACGAATTTAAAAATAATATAAATAGAACTGCTACATATCCAAGGTGTATGCAATATATTATGTCCAAATAGTGCAATATGCAGTGTGCAAAATACAATGGAAACTGTATGTCCATGTAACCTAACCATTTAACAAAGACCATTACGGTGGTTGCTGAAGGTGACTGCAGCTTGGCTGTTTAGCAGTCTTATTGCCTGGAGGTACTGTATAAACTGTTCCGTAATCTGCTGGTCTTTGACTGAATGCTTCTATACCGTTAAAAGGACGGTAGGAGAAAAAACAGTTTATCACTTGAATGACTGGGGTCCTTGACAATTGACGTGGCCTTCTAAAGACATTTACTGTAGCTTAGTAGATATCCTGGATGTTTGGTAGCTCACAGCCGGGAATGAGCTGCGCTGCCTTCACCAACCTTCTGCAGTGCTTTGCTACTGCAGCAACGTTTAACTACTGGAATGTGCTAGAGATACTGACGGAAGAGACAGGAATGATTTACGTGTACTTATCTGTTGGTCTCCGATTCTAAAGGAGTGAGTTTAAAGTAATGGTAATGAAATTTAATAGACAGCCCGTCCTCATAGAGCTTCTGGATACAACGAACGTGTCTCACAGTGCTGCCTCTATCCGAAAAGAAATTTAACAAGAAAAATCTTTGCCAGTCCGATTTAAAAATGGAGGTTGCAATTCAAAAACCTGTCAACCGATACGTTTCGTCTGTTTGTAGTTTAAAATACGACGACTGAAGGGAAAAAAAACTTTGTTTTGACTTCTGGAAAATATTACGATGTTCCAGACGTTCCAGGTTAAGTCAGCGATCGCGTAATCCTTAATCGCGATAATCATTCAGAAGGCACTACAACAAGGTGGAAAATATGAGCCCACTACGTACATAAACTAGAACACTCGGTATTTATTAAGGAAACATTGTATGATATAACGAAACGCAAGACACAAAAAACTACTAACATTAACAGTAACAATAAGATATATGTATCAATTTCTCACATTCAATGGCGAAATACTTGATTACATACAGTAAAGTATTGTATTTAAAAAGAAACTCTGAGCTGTGTACAATTAGACAAACAACACGAATGAGAATGATGCAAGAAGAATTAGACCTACAGCAAATCAAGTGAGTAAAACCAACAGTAAGAAGAAATGACATCTTAATATCTTGACTACAAAGAGCTTCCCTATTCCGTCATCGAAATACTCGCCTTAATTACATTATCATCTGTTTTCCTTCGGGTTGGAGAAAAGACGACAAATCAGAAGCCCACTTTGTAATTTGCGATTACCTGAAATAAAGTGTCTTCAATTTGACTCCCTCTACTCGCGTGAGAATGTTTCTGAAAACACCGGGCTCCTCTACACTTAATGCCGACAGCTTGGGTGTTCAATAAATACCAGAGGAGCGCACGTTCCTCCACGAGCTTTGTGGGACAAAATGATGTTACGGAAAAAAATGCGCTGGTTTCTGCTGCATGTGCTTCTGCTGGGACTGACGGCAGCAGTTCCATTAGTGGATCGCGGGCCGAGAATATCCCATTGGAAAGAAAAGCAGTTGAGTGATGACAGCGATTACAAGGCTGCATTGAAGAGCAACTTGTTTATCAGTGACGCACGGCATGGGGAAAGGATAGACGAGGTAAAAGCTCAGGCCAGTTCAGCTGCATTTCCAGATACTCTACACATCGATGTTCTTCACAAAGCAATGAGTGATGCAACACGGAAAGATAGCCCATCATCTGTGAAAGCGTACCCATATGCCCTAGTAGGTGAACCCTCCTTTCCTGATGAAAGGGATGTTGGTGGCCTGGAAGGGGACGTTGGTGACGTAGAGGGAGACCCCACTGCTGCTGAAGGTGACCTGGAGGGAGACCCCTCTGCCCTGGAAGGGGATGTTGTTGACATGGAGGGAGACCCCACTGCTGCTGAAGGTGACGAAGAGGGAGACCCCACTAGCCTGGAAGGGGATGTTGTTGACATGGAGGGGGACCCCGCTGCTGCTGAAGGTGACCTGGAGGGAGACCCCTCTGCCCAGGAAGGGGACGTTGGTGACGTGGAGGGAGACCCCACTGCTGCTGAAGGTGACGTGGAGGGAGACCCCACTGCTGCTGAAGGTGACCTGGAGGGAGACCCCACGTCCCTGGAAGGGGACGTTGTTGACATGGAGGGGGACCCCGCTGCTGCTGAAGGTGACCTGGAGGGAGACCCCTCTGCCCTGGAAGGGGACGTTGGTGACGTGGAGGGAGACCCCACTGCTGCTGAAGGTGACGTGGAGGGGGACGTTGGTGACGTGGAGGGGGACCCCACTGCCTTGGAAGGGGACGTTGGTGACGTGGAGGGGGACCCCACTGCCTTGGAAGGGGACGTTGGTGACGTGGAAGGAGACCCCACTGCTGCTGAAGGTGACCTGGAGGGAGACCCCACGTCCCTGGAAGGGGATGTTGTTGACATGGAGGGGGACCCCACTGCTGCTGAAGGTGACGTGGAGGGAGACCCCACATCCCTGGAAGGGGACGTTGGTGACATGGAGGGGGACCCCACTGCCTTGGAAGGGGATGTTGGTGACATGGAGGGGGACCCCA
Source organism: Atractosteus spatula (assembly GCF_055471065.1). NCBI lineage: Eukaryota > Metazoa > Chordata > Actinopteri > Semionotiformes > Lepisosteidae > Atractosteus > Atractosteus spatula. Next base: position 22,413,700 of record NC_142716.1, on the reverse strand, counting down.
CTGCCCAGGAAGGGGACGTTGGTGACGTGGAGGGAGACCCCACTGCTGCTGAAGGTGACCTGGAGGGAGACCCCACGTCCCTGGAAGGGGACGTTGGTGACATGGAGGGGGACCCCACTGCTGCTGAAGGTGACGTGGAGGGAGACCCCACGTCCCTGGAAGGGGACGTTGGTGACATGGAGGGGGACCCCACTGCTGCTGAAGGTGACGTGGAGGGAGACCCCACGTCCCTGGAAGGGGACGTTGGTGACATGGAGGGGGACCCCACTGCTGCTGAAGGTGACCTGGAGGGAGACCCCACGTCCCTGGAAGGGGATGTTGTTGACATGGAGGGGGACCCCACTGCTGCTGAAGGTGACGTGGAGGGAGACCCCACTGCTGCTGAAGGTGACCTGGAGGGAGACCCCACGTCCCTGGAAGGGGATGTTGTTGACATGGAGGGGGACCCCACTGCTGCTGAAGGTGACGTGGAGGGAGACCCCACGTCCCTGGAAGGGGACGTTGGTGACATGGAGGGGGACCCCACTGCTGCTGAAGGTGACGTGGAGGGAGACCCCACTGCTGCTGAAGGTGACCTGGAGGGAGACCCCACGTCCCTGGAAGGGGATGTTGGTGACATGGAGGGGGACCCCACTGCTGCTGAAGGTGACGTGGAGGGGGACCCCTCTGCCCTGGAAGGGGACGTTGGTGACATGGAGGGGGACCCCACTGCCCAGGAAGGGGACGTTGGTGACATGGAGGGGGACCCCACTGCCCAGGAAGGGGACGTTGGTGACGTGGAGGGAGACCCCACTGCTGCTGAAGGTGACGTGGAGGGAGACCCCACTGCTGCTGAAGGTGACCTGGAGGGAGACCCCACGTCCCTGGAAGGGGATGTTGGTGACATGGAGGGGGACCCCACTGCTGCTGAAGGTGACGTGGAGGGGGACCCCTCTGCCCTGGAAGGGGACGTTGGTGATATGGAGGGGGACCCCACTGCTGCTGAAGGTGACCTGGAGGGAGACCCCACGTCCCTGGAAGGGGATGTTGGTGACATGGAGGGGGACCCCACTGCTGCTGAAGGTGACGTGGAGGGGGACCCCTCTGCCCTGGAAGGGGACGTTGGTGACGTGGAGGGTGAGGATATTGTGAACTTCTCTACTTTTGTTCCATTTTGTGTGGCACTGTTACTTGTTTTCTCTTGCCATGATCTAACATTCTCTTTCTTGCAGGGTTCTGGTGATCTGTTCCTGCTCTAGTGCTTGGAGTGACTGGAGGACTCTGTGTGAATCCCTGGTCTTGGATTGCTTTGAGATGCCAATAAACCTGTATAATTCAGATGCCTAGGAATGTGTTCAGCTTTGTGTGCTCACCTACCTCATGGTTGCCAGTAGAAATAGCTCTGTACTTGCTTGTGGACTCCCCCTTGCCACAGGCCCTAAAATTCTTACCTTCCAGTGCTTTGATCTGCCAGAAGTGCGGAGGGGTAGGAGTGCAGCCATATATGACCATATGCGCCTCATAAAGCAGGAGCAGACACCAGGTTAATGGAAACTTGCAGATCTGGAGTGCAAGTGCTTGCCCTCCTGCAGGCATCTGAAAGGGGTGGGAACCACTGCTCATGGTGACCCACATACCTGTTGGTTTTCATTCCATCGCAGCTTAACCAGATCAAGTAAGGCTTCAATTGAATATCTGCAGTTTTGATTCCAGTCACAAGTTCAGGGTTTTTTCACTTGCAAAATAGGATGGTTAAAACGTCTACATGTTTAAGAGCTGGGAACAAACTGTTCCAGTTCCCCTTCTTAGGTCAATGAAGGGATTTGTGTAACTGAGGGCTTGGTGGGTGTGGGAGGACGCCCAGGATTGGGAACCACATTCCTAAAGCTTAGGACCGCTCCCTTCTTCATAGGTTCCCTACTGGTACTATCATTACACAGGTCTGTACTTGGTCCACAGACCAGGATTCCACCCAGTGACTGCTTTAGTGTCCAGTGACCATATCCCTGTCTTTAGAAAAACAGTGTGTAACTAAGGTATAGTGGATGTGAGAAACTGAACCCCTAGTTTCATTGGGTCAATTAAGCGAATAATGAAGTGGCTGACTAGCTGGTGGGGGCTGAGTTTGGAAGGACCTACTCTGTATGAAGAGCAGAAAAGAAAGGAGATTAGTCTTTACTATCCTGTTGTGTGGAAACAACTCATGCCATGATTGAAGAACATGACTGAGGCCACCTGAAACAGTTACTGCAGCTCCTCGCTCTGGAAAGGATTGCAAAATTATTGCTGTGGACTGGAGAACCTACATCTCCATTGTCAGTCTACAAGTGGAGGAAGATCAACCCAGGAGTGCTTGTCCACAGCAGCATCTTGCAGGTCTCTTGGTGTGTTGGTGCAAGATGGCTGAGAGCAGACCACTGCCTGTACAGCAGCTGTGCCCTTAGGGGAAATGATGGGCGAATGATATTGAACAAAGAAGCCAGCATGCAAAGCAGCCTGCCCTTCTCCCCTGGTAGGGCACTGATTGAACAGCAGATGTCCCGGATGGGAAAACTGTAGTGCTGGTGCCCGTGGGAGTGTGCCAGCACATACTTGTGCTGCAGGGCTCCGAGCATCTCTGACCACCTAGTACCCCTCATGGTCAGGACTTGGTCTCCAGAGAAGACTGCCTTCTCTGATCCATTCAGAAATCCGCATGGAAGCTCAGCTGAATTCAATCTTAACTGTCTTTGACTGCTCTATCAGTCTCAAAAGTATGCTACCCGGTAAAAGCTCTTTGATGTAGAGGGAATTGTTTAATCATTTATTATTACACTATTCTGCGTGAGGGCAGCCTGTTTTGATTTTGACAGGACAGCTCACGATGCCACTAATCACATTTGTCAAACATTTTGGACAAAATGGCTGTTTCTAATAAATTAAAGCTAGATGTTTGCTTGCTTCATCTCTCCTGGTGAAATGAATATGTATTGGTTCATCACAAAAACCTTGCTTTTATTTTGTGTGTTGTGAGAGTGTGACTTGTCGCACATCAAATGTCCAAAGACATTTTAGTTAAAGCATGAGAAACTCTTCAAGGAAGAGGCAGACAAGACCGAGTCAATCAAATGGGCGACGGTGGTTTGTTTTTGGATGTTGAGTAACATCCAGAATCAAACTGTACTCCAGGAGATGGACAGTGCCCACGAGAACATTGCACTTCACAGCGATGTTGATTGGCTCAGCAACCAAAGTCTTGAAACAGGCCAACGTCCACAACCAGGTAAGCAATCAAAGAAGGACACCACGCACTGGTGTCGCCCCACAAGTATCGTCTGGAGGGACTGCACCCCTCTTCCCTCCGACCTTACGTTCGCGTCTCGATCCATTGATTGAAGTAACAGCTCCTTCATCTGCTGTGGAGAACAGGTGTCTTTTGAAATTAATGCCATGTAGGTGCGACGATACACTACAGCGACAATAAAATAAAACCGAAATGATTTCAAACAAAACACTGTTCCTAGCTTGCCTATTACGGTCTCATAAACAACTTCCTCACCCTTGGCAACCACGCCCATCCCTGTCGTCCGCTGCACCTTTTGGGCGCCATGATAGTGAGGTCAAATCTGCCTCTGGATAGTAGAAACTATTACCAGGACTGCAATGTGCTAGGCGAAGGTGTAGTTGTTCGATAACCTTAAAAAGTTTTTTTTCAAAACTATATTGTATAATTGTACAAGTTAAACCCTGAAATACAGCACGAATTATGTCACGATCTTAACGGGAATGTTCCAATATTACACATAAACAGTAGTAGATTGTTCAAGAGCCGTATATTTCTGTACAACTCGTGAAGATACCCGAGTTTGGCCGCATGGCTCAGTAAGCATTCGCACATGATCCATTGCAAACAAAATTTATTGTCCTGGAGATTTTCTGGCTTTATATTTAGAACAGTTAGACCAATTATCTAATAAATATGATAATAAGATTTCTACAAAATAGTAAATTAAACGGCATCACAAGGTGGCTTTCACCACCCTCAACAACTAAATCAATTACCCAAAACTAAACTTTCACTGCCCAGAACAACTAGCACTGATCCGAGCTTCTTTCCTTCAACCATTCGCACTACTTCACTAAGACCACAGACTGTTCCTAACTACTACATCGCTCACACCTACTATAAATTGCACTCTTATGCACACTCTAATCCCACTAATCAATCTCATGTGAGAATTTCATTATTGAATTACACAATTTTCCATCCATCCATTTCCTGACTGCTTTATCCAATACAAGGTGAACCAGAGCCTATCCTGGCAAGCAACAGGCATACACCCTAGACGAGACCCCATTCCATCGCAGGGCACACAGACACAGGCAACAGGGCACAATTAACCTACCAGCATGTATTTGAACTGTTGGAGGAAACCAGAACACCCCCAGGAAAACCAGGAGAACATACAAATTCCACACAGGTAGCACCCCAGGAATTGAACTCATGGCCCCAGCACAGTGAGGCAGCAAAGCTAAACACTGTGCCACCACGCCACCTTCCTTTACCTTATATTTTTCTTAATGTGTTGAACCACATGGGAAGTGGGAAATGTTTTTGGCTTTTGATTTAGTCACTTATTGTTACAACACGGCTAGATACAACCCCTTGGGTGGTGATTGGTCAGAACCCAAGAGCAAGGATAAGAAGAGTGGCGGAAATGCCCAAAGAGGCCCGACGGGTTGGGGCTTGAGTGCTCCGGGATGGAGGGAAAGTGAAGTGAAAGAGGAGTGATAATAGAATAATAGATTAATAGATTCCTGGCCAGCGAGGCAATAGCACAGGCTGGTTAGTAATGAAAAAGAGGAGCAAAGACATGACAGTCTGAAGAGAAACCAGCTGTCTGTATCCCAGAGGGAAAAAGGCTGGCATAGCAAAGTGGTATGCCCTTGTTCAGAGTGCCCAACTCAGCCCCTCGATCATAAATAGGGGGGCCTCAGCTTGGGATGGAACCAACTGCAGAGCTCTCCGACAAAAGGGAACTACATGGGTCTCAGGGGCAGCCAGGGGTGCGGGCCGGCAAGCTAGAAAGCCGACATGCTCACAGAGAAAGAGCCACCAGGGATCACAGCTGCGCTTCTCCCCCAAGGCCCCAAGGCTTCGCTGAGAGGAGGGGTCTCACCGAATACTGGTGAAGCAGGGAACCCCCATTCGGTGATCAAGTTGGAGCGCCGAGGAGCCGGTGATTCAAGGCGCATGCCCTACTGGGAGGGGTCACTTATGTGATTAATGTGTTCTATGCTTCAGATAGAATCTGTTTAAACTTTTTAGCTATTTTCCACTGATTAGTTCTATCTTATCCCATTTTATTTATCTTCAACTGCGTCTTATTCCTTCAAATTCTGCTTTCCAGAAATTGTAAACATTTGGTTTGGACTCAATCTGTATAGTTTCAAAGTATACTGCAAATCACACCATATTATGATCCCAGTTCCCTAATGGTTCTCTCTCTTTATGTCATTGTTAGGTTGGTTTTATGTGGACTCCATCATATTCAGTCACAGATGTGTGGTGAAAATTAAGTGAAAAGTGAAGCTCATATCACTGCCACGCAGTTCTCACTCTGTTACGCCACGCCCCCGGAGGAATCGGCATTCCACCTCACATTCCAGCACAGATCCCAATTAGTCCTTTTCCCCAGCCTATTTAATGCTGCCTCACACTCTTCCCGGTGCTCAGTATTAGGGTTTTCCTGGCTAGAGCTACTCCCAGTTCTACTGTTATTCACTACTTGGTTTTTGGCTTCCTGACCCTGGTTTGTTCTCCGTCTACGTCTCCTGGTTTCGGTTTTGGTACTTTTGCTCTCATTCTGGTTTTGACTCTCGGCTCCCTTACGGATTACGGCTACGCCTCTGTTACAGTATTTGTACTTTACCAATGGCTAGTTTACCTACGGCTTTCTGACCTCGGATTGTTCTTTCGACTACGCCTTTTGGAGTTTGCCCTGGTTTTCTGCATAGGGTCCTCACTACTACTTCCTAACACACTCATGAAGAGGGCTCAAGAAGTGGCCTGAGCCCCCATGGAATTGTCCATCTGAATCAATACATAGGTCTCCTCTAAGATGGGGATAAACTCCTGGAGTACCAGAAAACCCTCCTACAGCTGCAGCGTGTGGACTTGAGCTGATGTCAATGACAAAGACCCAGGCATTCAAGGCATTCCAGACAGCACCCCATCCATTCTAAGAGCTCAATTGTCATGACTTGGATATGAAGGCCATTGTACAGGAAAGCTCCCCTCAAAGAGCTCTCAGGAACAGAAGACTAGACAAGAGTCTGAAGGCAGGAACCAGAGACCATCATGCTTGAGCTACTGTATCTTCCAGTCAGAACTGTTAGTGGGGCCAGCAGGGGGTGCTCACCTATGTGGGTCCTAATGCCCCAGTATAGTGACGAGGACACTGTACTGTAAAAAGGCGTCGTCCTTCGGATGAGACGTAAAACAGAGGTTCTGACTCTCTTGGGTCATTAAAAATCCCGGTGAGCACACTGGCGCACTATGGCTGCCGTCACATCATCTGGGTGGAGCTACACATTGGTGGTGGAGGCCTGTAAAGAGTGTTTAGTGTCCAGAAAAGTGCTATATAAGTGTAAGCATTTATTATTATTAAAAGACATTCAAGTCAAATGCACCAAAAACACAACAACTATACGGATGGAGTCCAGATGTTTCCCACAAGACACAGGGCTGGAGTTTTGATACTGTACCTCTTCTAACCATCTACAAATACAAAAAAGCAGGTGTATATGATATTTGAGTTCCTTTGGAGAGTGACTGCAGAGGAGCTAGTCATCAATGAAGTTGAGGTGCCAAGGGAGGTGGCTTTTGTAAAAGACATCGGTAACAGGAGACAATGAGGCTAGTAAAAGTGGAGAGCCTCAGAAGCCAAATTAATTAAGCAGCTTGTAAGCGAGGAGTGCTTTACAAGACTGCTGCAAACAGTCAGATAATTTACTAATGGGGCCTCCTGAGTGATTCAACCATTAAAGGCACTTGCCCAAACTTAGGTTAAAGGTCATATGGTCATGGGCTCAAACCTGGGTTATATTTCAAGCCAACTGTAATAATTAATTGCTTACACTTACTGTATATAGCGCTTTTCTGGACACTCCACTCAAAGAGCTTTACAGGTAATGGGGACTCCCCTCCACCATCACCAATGTGCAGCATCCACCTGGATGATGCGATGGCAGCCATAGTGCACCAGAGCGCTCATCACATATTAGCTCTTAGTGGGGAGAAGAACAGAGTAATGAATCCAATTCATAAATGTAAACAGTATTTCCCAAGCACGGGCTCACTTTGTCCACACTTCCTCTTTCTCACCTGTGTGCAGGTGCACGGTTTATAGCTGCAAGTCAATATTTGACAAGCACACAATTGGCTATTTGTGGGCAGCATGATGGCACAGTGGTTAGCATTGCTGTCTCACAGGACTGGGGACATTGGCTTCAATCCTGGGGCTCTATCTGCACTGTGTTCTCCCCATCTTTGTCTGCATTTCAGTAGTTTAACTGGCTTCTGAGAAAACTGACCGTGGTGTCAGCAGGTACGTGTTTGTGTCTGTGTGTGCCCTGCGATGTCCCATCCAGGATGAATGCTGCCTTGTGCCAAATGCTTCCCAGGATGGGCTCTGAGGCACTGTAACCCTGAATTGGATAAAAGATTAATTAAAATGATGTAATGATTAATATTATGATAATAATAATTGGCTTTTCTAATTAGGGTGGGTATAATCCAAAACTCAAATTAAAAATATAAATCTGAGTGACACTACTAAGATTTTAGAAGGAGTCTAAAAGGGTTTTGCATCAGAGGGGAAGCCGGACAAGGCATGAAATCCAGTTCGCTTGTAAGGGGCATGGTCTCCTGAACCCAGAGGATCCAAATGAAAATCTAAAATAAAGTTGCAAGCTTAGCCAAGATCAGCAAGCATGTTGGCATGAAAAAACTGAGGGTTAATATTGCAGAGAATGTGCCACAGAACTTTGGTTAAAAGATAATGAAGGGAGGTCCAAAAAGAAATATTGGTGTCCTGTTAAACTGATATGGTTCGCCATTTCAGAAAAAGTCCCTGAACTGAGCCACTACTGATGACTTCATTCCTTCCTTTTAGAAGACCATAAACTTCATAAAAACCTTGATCTTTCCACAGTTTTTAGCGTCATCAGAGAGAGAACATAATTTTCACCGAATTCATGATATCATACAAAAGTATATTTCAACTAGAAACTTACATACCATAGGGGTACTGGTTTCCAGACACAAATATAAACAGTGCATCTGTTAAGCCAAAGATCTGTTAATTTTATGAAGCTACCTGTAATAATGCCAGTAATTTGTATAGCAAATTGCAAAAGTAACTAATACAAAGAAACTTTAATTTTGATATGGAGAACCGTATTAAGAATGACTGATTGAAAAAGGGTCCCCAAAAAAGGGGGCATAGAAAATGAGGGGGGTGACAATCAGTTCTTTCCCAATTTTGGATCCCAAATTGTATTTCGCTTTGCTTGGATGGAAAACCATATGTTTCCTTCTTTCCTGCACTGTTAGAGAAAGACAGAAGTTCTTAGTGGGACCTCAGTTCACCAGAGGAAGACAGCTGAAGAATCTAATGATGATATTTACTATGTTTCCATCTTTATTAATCCAGAATTTCATTTAACATGGAAACAAGATGTAAGTTGTAGAAAGAAAAGACATTCAAATTGATCTCCAGTAAATTGCTAATTGTGCACAATTGATAACAGAATTAGGAATTTACTGGAGATAGATCAATTTGGCGGCCTTTCTCTTATAAGGCTTCTGTGTATTGAGTTTTAATAAAATCATTTACGTTTATCTCCAAGGACTCACCTTATATTGTATGTCAGGGTTTCCATGAAATGAGAGCGATTCAAACGCTGGTCCAGGAGGTCACCGACTGTGGAAACAGCACTGCAGCGTTCTCCAGCCTTTCCACTGTAAGGACTCAGTTCTTCTGTTGCTGCTTTATCAATCAATCAATCAATCAAAGTTTATTTATCAAATGCACAACAACACAGCGTGTAGCAGTAATTGATGGCAATGAAATGTCTTTTCTGTGAGCTCACCAGGGGGAATTAAAAATAAAAATCACAAAATTAAAAGTTACAGAATAAAGGTGCATACTAATAGTGCAATAAAAAACGAATTTAAAAATAATATAAATAGAACTGCTACATATCCAAGGTGTATGCAATATATTATGTCCAAATAGTGCAATATGCAGTGTGCAAAATACAATGGAAACTGTATGTCCATGTAACCTAACCATTTAACAAAGACCATTACGGTGGTTGCTGAAGGTGACTGCAGCTTGGCTGTTTAGCAGTCTTATTGCCTGGAGGTACTGTATAAACTGTTCCGTAATCTGCTGGTCTTTGACTGAATGCTTCTATACCGTTAAAAGGACGGTAGGAGAAAAAACAGTTTATCACTTGAATGACTGGGGTCCTTGACAATTGACGTGGCCTTCTAAAGACATTTACTGTAGCTTAGTAGATATCCTGGATGTTTGGTAGCTAACAGCCGGGAATGAGCTGCGCTGCCTTCACCAACCTTCTGCAGTGCTTTGCTACTGCAGCAACGTTTAACTACTGGAATGTGCTAGAGATACTGACGGAAGAGACAGGAATGATTTACGTGTACTTATCTGTTGGTCTCCGATTCTAAAGGAGTGAGTTTAAAGTAATGGTAATGAAATTTAATAGACAGCCCGTCCTCATAGAGCTTCTGGATACAACGAACGTGTCTCACAGTGCTGCCTCTATCCGAAAAGAAATTTAACAAGAAAAATCTTTGCCAGTCCGATTTAAAAATGGAGGTTGCAATTCAAAAACCTGTCAACCGATACGTTTCGTCTGTTTGTAGTTTAAAATACGACGACTGAAGGGAAAAAAAACTTTGTTTTGACTTCTGGAAAATATTACGATGTTCCAGACGTTCCAGGTTAAGTCAGCGATCGCGTAATCCTTAATCGCGATAATCATTCAGAAGGCACTACAACAAGGTGGAAAATATGAGCCCACTACGTACATAAACTAGAACACTCGGTATTTATTAAGGAAACATTGTATGATATAACGAAACGCAAGACACAAAAAACTACTAACATTAACAGTAACAATAAGATATATGTATCAATTTCTCACATTCAATGGCGAAATACTTGATTACATACAGTAAAGTATTGTATTTAAAAAGAAACTCTGAGCTGTGTACAATTAGACAACACGAATGAGAATGATGCAAGAAGAATTAGACCTACAGCAAATCAAGTGAGTAAAACCAACAGTAAGAAGAAATGACATCTTAATATCTTGACTACAAAGAGCTTCCCTATTCCGTCATCGAAATACTCGCCTTAATTACATTATCATCTGTTTTCCTTCGGGTTGGAGAAAAGACGACAAATCAGAAGCCCACTTTGTAATTTGCGATTACCTGAAATAAAGTGTCTTCAATTTGACTCCCTCTACTCGCGTGAGAATGTTTCTGAAAACACCGGGCTCCTCTACACTTAATGCCGACAGCTTGGGTGTTCAATAAATACCAGAGGAGCGCACGTTCCTCCACGAGCTTTGTGGGACAAAATGATGTTACGGAAAAAAATGCGCTGGTTTCTGCTGCATGTGCTTCTGCTGGGACTGACGGCAGCAGTTCCATTAGTGGATCGCGGGCCGAGAATATCCCATTGGAAAGAAAATCAGTTGAGTGATGACAGCGATTACAAGGCTGCATTGAAGAGCAACTTGTTTATCAGTGACGCACGGCATGGGGAAAGGATAGACGAGGTAAAAGCTCAGGCCAGTTCAGCTGCATTTCCAGATACGCTACACATCGATGTTCTTCACAAAGCAATGAGTGATGCAACACGGAAAGATAGCCCATCATCTGTGAAAGCGTACCCATATGCCCTAGTAGGTGAACCCTCCTTTCCTGATGAAAGGGATGTTGGTGGCCTGGAAGGGGACGTTGGTGACGTAGAGGGAGACCCCACTGCTGCTGAAGGTGACCTGGAGGGAGACCCCTCTGCCCTGGAAGGGGATGTTGTTGACATGGAGGGGGACCCCGCTGCTGCTGAAGGTGACCTGGAGGGAGACCCCTCTGCCCTGGAAGGGGACGTTGGTGACGTGGAGGGAGACCCCTCTGCCCAGGAAGGGGACGTTGGTGACGTGGAGGGAGACCCCACTGCTGCTGAAGGTGACCTGGAGGGAGACCCCACGTCCCTGGAAGGGGACGTTGTTGACATGGAGGGAGACCCCACTGCTGCTGAAGGTGACGTGGAGGGAGACCCCACTGCCCAGGAAGGGGATGTTGGTGACGTGGAGGGAGACCCCACTGCTGCTGAAGGTGACATGGAGGGGGACCCCACTGCCTTGGAAGGGGATGTTGGTGACATGGAGGGGGACCCCACTGCCCAGGAAGGGGACGTTGGTGACGTGGAGGGAGACCCCACTGCTGCTGAAGGTGACCTGGAGGGAGACCCCACGTCCCTGGAAGGGGATGTTGTTGACGTGGAGGGGGACCCAACTGCTGCTGAAGGTGACGTGGAGGGAGACCCCACGTCCCTGGAAGGGGACGTTGGTGACATGGAGGGGGACCCCACTGCTGCTGAAGGTGACGTGGAGGGAGACCCCACTGCTGCTGAAGGTGACCTGGAGGGAGACCCCACGTCCCTGGAAGGGGATGTTGGTGACATGGAGGGGGACCCCACTGCTGCTGAAGGTGACGTGGAGGGGGACCCCTCTGCCCTGGAAGGGGACGTTGGTGATATGGAGGGGGACCCCACTGCTGCTGAAGGTGACGTGGAGGGGGACCCCTCTGCCCTGGAAGGGGACGTTGGTGACGTGGAGGGTGAGGATATTGTGAACTTCTCTACTTTTGTTCCATTTTGTGTGGCACTGTTACTTGTTTTCTCTTGCCATGATCTAACATTCTCTTTCTTGCAGGGTTCTGGTGATCTGTTCCTGCTCTAGTGCTTGGAGTGACTGGAGGACTCTGTGTGAATCCCTGGTCTTGGATTGCTTTGAGATGCCAATAAACCTGTATAATTCAGATGCCTAGGAATGTGTTCAGCTTTGTGTGCTCACCTACCTCATGGTTGCCAGTAGAAATAGCTCTGTACTTGCTTGTGGACTCCCCCTTGCCACAGGCCCTAAAATTCTTACCTTCCAGTGCTTTGATCTGCCAGAAGTGCGGAGGGGTAGGAGTGCAGCCATATATGACCATATGCGCCTCATAAAGCAGGAGCAGACACCAGGTTAATGGAAACTTGCAGATCTGGAGTGCAAGTGCTTGCCCTCCTGCAGGCATCTGAAAGGGGTGGGAACCACTGCTCATGGTGACCCACATACCTGTTGGTTTTCATTCCATCGCAGCTTAACCAGATCAAGTAAGGCTTCAATTGAATATCTGCAGTTTTGATTCCAGTCACAAGTTCAGGGTTTTTTCACTTGCAAAATAGGATGGTTAAAACGTCTACATGTTTAAGAGCTGGGAACAAACTGTTCCAGTTCCCCTTCTTAGGTCAATGAAGGGATTTGTGTAACTGAGGGCTTGGTGGGTGTGGGAGGACGCCCAGGATTGGGAACCACATTCCTAAAGCTTAGGACCGCTCCCTTCTTCATAGGTTCCCTACTGGTACTATCATTACACAGGTCTGTACTTGGTCCACAGACCAGGATTCCACCCAGTGACTGCTTTAGTGTCCAGTGACCATATCCCTGTCTTTAGAAAAACAGTGTGTAACTAAGGTATAGTGGATGTGAGAAACTGAACCCCTAGTTTCATTGGGTCAATTAAGCGAATAATGAAGTGGCTGACTAGCTGGTGGGGGCTGAGTTTGGAAGGACCTACTCTGTATGAAGAGCAGAAAAGAAAGGAGATTAGTCTTTACTATCCTGTTGTGTGGAAACAACTCATGCCATGATTGAAGAACATGACTGAGGCCACCTGAAACAGTTACTGCAGCTCCTCGCTCTGGAAAGGATTGCAAAATTATTGCTGTGGACTGGAGAACCTACATCTCCATTGTCAGTCTACAAGTGGAGGAAGATCAACCCAGGAGTGCTTGTCCACAGCAGCATCTTGCAGGTCTCTTGGTGTGTTGGTGCAAGATGGCTGAGAGCAGACCACTGCCTGTACAGCAGCTGTGCCCTTAGGGGAAATGATGGGCGAATGATATTGAACAAAGAAGCCAGCATGCAAAGCAGCCTGCCCTTCTCCCCTGGTAGGGCACTGATTGAACAGCAGATGTCCCGGATGGGAAAACTGTAGTGCTGGTGCCCGTGGGAGTGTGCCAGCACATACTTGTGCTGCAGGGCTCCGAGCATCTCTGACCACCTAGTACCCCTCATGGTCAGGACTTGGTCTCCAGAGAAGACTGCCTTCTCTGATCCATTCAGAAATCCGCATGGAAGCTCAGCTGAATTCAATCTTAACTGTCTTTGACTGCTCTATCAGTCTCAAAAGTATGCTACCCGGTAAAAGCTCTTTGATGTAGAGGGAATTGTTTAATCATTTATTATTACACTATTCTGCGTGAGGGCAGCCTGTTTTGATTTTGACAGGACAGCTCACGATGCCACTAATCACATTTGTCAAACATTTTGGACAAAATGGCTGTTTCTAATAAATTAAAGCTAGATGTTTGCTTGCTTCATCTCTCCTGGTGAAATGAATATGTATTGGTTCATCACAAAAACCTTGCTTTTATTTTGTGTGTTGTGAGTGTGACTTGTCGCACATCAAATGTCCAAAGACATTTTAGTTAAAGCATGAGAAACTCTTCAAGGAAGAGGCAGACAAGACCGAGTCAATCAAATGGGCGACGGTGGTTTGTTTTTGGATGTTGAGTAACATCCAGAATCAAACTGTACTCCAGGAGATGGACAGTGCCCACGAGAACATTGCACTTCACAGCGATGTTGATTGGCTCAGCAACCAAAGTCTTGAAACAGGCCAACGTCCACAACCAGGTAAGCAATCAAAGAAGGACACCACGCACTGCTGTCGCCCCACAAGTATCGTCTGGAGGGACTGCACCCCTCTTCCCTCCGACCTTACGTTCGCGTCTCGATCCATTGATTGAAGTAACAGCTCCTTCATCTGCTGTGGAGAACAGGTGTCTTTTGAAATTAATGCCATGTAGGTGCGACGATACACTACAGCGACAATAAAATAAAACCGAAATGATTTCAAACAAAACACTGTTCCTAGCTTGCCTATTACGGTCTCATAAACAACTTCCTCACCCTTGGCAACCACGCCCATCCCTGTCGTCCGCTGCACCTTTTGGGCGCCATGATAGTGAGGTCAAATCTGCCTCTGGATAGTAGAAACTATTACCAGGACTGCAATGTGCTAGGCGAAGGTGTAGTTGTTCGATAACCTTAAAAAGTTTTTTTTCAAAACTATATTGTATAATTGTACAAGTTAAACCCTGAAATACAGCACGAATTATGTCACGATCTTAACGGGAATGTTCCAATATTACACATAAACAGTAGTAGATTGTTCAAGAGCCGTATATTTCTGTACAACTCGTGAAGATACCCGAGTTTGGCCGCATGGCTCAGTAAGCATTCGCACATGATCCATTGCAAACAAAATTTATTGTCCTGGAGATTTTCTGGCTTTATATTTAGAACAGTTAGACCAATTATCTAATAAATATGACAATAAGATTTCTACAAAATAGTAAATTAAACGGCATCACAAGGTGGCTTTCACCACCCTCAACAACTAAATCAATTACCCAAAACTAAACTTTCACTGCCCAGAACAACTAGCACTGATCCGAGCTTCTTTCCTTCAACCATTCGCACTACTTCACTAAGACCACAGACTGTTCCTAACTACTACATCGCTCACACCTACTATAAATTGCACTCTTATGCACACTCTAATCCCACTAATCAATCTCATGTGAGAATTTCATTATTGAATTACACAATTTTCCATCCATCCATTTCCTGACTGCTTTATCCAATACAAGGTGAACCAGAGCCTATCCTGGCAAGCAACAGGCATACACCCTAGACGAGACCCCATTCCATCGCAGGGCACACAGACACAGGCAACAGGGCACAATTAACCTACCAGCATGTATTTGAACTGTTGGAGGAAACCAGAACACCCCCAGGAAAACCAGGAGAACATACAAATTCCACACAGGTAGCACCCCAGGAATTGAACTCATGGCCCCAGCACAGTGAGGCAGCAAAGCTAAACACTGTGCCACCACGCCACCTTCCTTTACCTTATATTTTTCTTAATGCGTTGAACCACATGGGAAGTGGGAAATGTTTTTGGCTTTTGATTTAGTCACTTATTGTTACAACACGGCTAGATACAACCCCTTGGGTGGTGATTGGTCAGAACCCAAGAGCAAGGATATGAAGAGTGGCGGAAATGCCCAAAGAGGCCCGACGGGTTGGGGCTTGAGTGCTCCGGGATGGAGGGAAAGTGAAGTGAAAGAGGAGTGATAATAGAATAATAGATTAATAGATTCCTGGCCAGCGAGGCAATAGCACAGGCTGGTTAGTAATGAAAAAGAGGAGCAAAGACATGACAGTCTGAAGAGAAACCAGCTGTCTGTATCCCAGAGGGAAAAAGGCTGGCATAGCAAAGTGGTATGCCCTTGTTCAGAGTGCCCAACTCAGCCCCTCGATCATAAATAGGGGGGCCTCAGCTTGGGATGGAACCAACTGCAGAGCTCTCTGACAAAAGGGAACTACATGGGTCTCAGGGGCAGCCAGGGGTGCGGGCCGGCAAGCTAGAAAGCCGACATGCTCACAGAGAAAGAGCCACCAGGGATCACAGCTGCGCTTCTCCCCCAAGGCCCCAAGGCTTCGCTGAGAGGAGGGTACTCACCGAATACTGGTGAAGCAGGGAACCCCCATTCGGTGATCAAGTTGGAGCGCCGAGGAGCCGGTGATTCAAGGCGCATGCCCTACTGGGAGGGGTCACTTATGTGATTAATGTGTTCTATGCTTCAGATAGAATCTGTTTAAACTTTTTAGCTATTTTCCACTGATTAGTTCTATCTTATCCCATTTTATTTATCTTCAACTGCGTCTTATTCCTTCAAATTCTGCTTTCCAGAAATTGTAAACATTTGGTTTGGACTCAATCTGTATAGTTTCAAAGTATACTGCAAATCACACCATATTATGATCCCAGTTCCCTAATGGTTCTCTCTCTTTATGTCATTGTTAGGTTGGTTTTATGTGGACTCCATCATATTCAGTCACAGATGTGTGGTGAAAATTAAGTGAAAAGTGAAGCTCATATCACTGCCACGCAGTTCTCACTCTGTTACGCCACGCCCCCGGAGGAATCGGCATTCCACCTCACATTCCAGCACAGATCCCAATTAGTCCTTTTCCCCAGCCTATTTAATGCTGCCTCACACTCTTCCCGGTGCTCAGTATTAGGGTTTTCCTGGCTAGAGCTACTCCCAGTTCTACTGTTATTCACTACTTGGTTTTTGGCTTCCTGACCCTGGTTTGTTCTCCGTCTACGTCTCCTGGTTTCGGTTTTGGTACTTTTGCTCTCATTCTGGTTTTGACTCTCGGCTCCCTTACGGATTACGGCTACGCCTCTGTTACAGTATTTGTACTTTACCAATGGCTAGTTTACCTACGGCTTTCTGACCTCGGATTGTTCTTTCGACTACGCCTTTTGGAGTTTGCCCTGGTTTTCTGCATAGGGTCCTCACTACTACTTCCTAACACACTCATGAAGAGGGCTCAAGAAGTGGCCTGAGCCCCCATGGAATTGTCCATCTGAATCAATACATAGGTCTCCTCTAAGATGGGGATAAACTCCTGGAGTACCAGAAAACCCTCCTACAGCTGCAGCGTGTGGACTTGAGCTGATGTCAATGACAAAGACCCAGGCATTCAAGGCATTCCAGACAGCACCCCATCCATTCTAAGAGCTCAATTGTCATGACTTGGATATGAAGGCCATTGTACAGGAAAGCTCCCCTCAAAGAGCTCTCAGGAACAGAAGACTAGACAAGAGTCTGAAGGCAGGAACCAGAGACCATCATGCTTGAGCTACTGTATCTTCCAGTCAGAACTGTTAGTGGGGCCAGCAGGGGGTGCTCACCTATGTGGGTCCTAATGCCCCAGTATAGTGACGAGGACACTGTACTGTAAAAAGGCGTCGTCCTTCGGATGAGACGTAAAACAGAGGTTCTGACTCTCTTGGGTCATTAAAAATCCCGGTGAGCACACTGGCGCACTATGGCTGCCGTCACATCATCTGGGTGGAGCTACACATTGGTGGTGGAGGCCTGTAAAGAGTGTTTAGTGTCCAGAAAAGTGCTATATAAGTGTAAGCATTTATTATTATTAAAAGACATTCAAGTCAAATGCACCAAAAACACAACAACTATACGGATGGAGTCCAGATGTTTCCCACAAGACACAGGGCTGGAGTTTTGATACTGTACCTCTTCTAACCATCTACAAATACAAAAAAGCAGGTGTATATGATATTTGAGTTCCTTTGGAGAGTGACTGCAGAGGAGCTAGTCATCAATGAAGTTGAGGTGCCAAGGGAGGTGGCTTTTGTAAAAGACATCGGTAACAGGAGACAATGAGGCTAGTAAAAGTGGAGAGCCTCAGAAGCCAAATTAATTAAGCAGCTTGTAAGCGAGGAGTGCTTTACAAGACTGCTGCAAACAGTCAGATAATTTACTAATGGGGCCTCCTGAGTGATTCAACCATTAAAGGCACTTGCCCAAACTTAGGTTAAAGGTCATATGGTCATGGGCTCAAACCTGGGTTATATTTCAAGCCAACTGTAATAATTAATTGCTTACACTTACTGTATATAGCGCTTTTCTGGACACTCCACTCAAAGAGCTTTACAGGTAATGGGGACTCCCCTCCACCATCACCAATGTGCAGCATCCACCTGGATGATGCGATGGCAGCCATAGTGCACCAGAGCGCTCATCACATATTAGCTCTTAGTGGGGAGAAGAACAGAGTAATGAATCCAATTCATAAATGTAAACAGTATTTCCCAAGCACGGGCTCACTTTGTCCACACTTCCTCTTTCTCACCTGTGTGCAGGTGCACGGTTTATAGCTGCAAGTCAATATTTGACAAGCACACAATTGGCTATTTGTGGGCAGCATGATGGCACAGTGGTTAGCATTGCTGTCTCACAGGACTGGGGACATTGGCTTCAATCCTGGGGCTCTATCTGCACTGTGTTCTCCCCATCTTTGTCTGCATTTCAGTAGTTTAACTGGCTTCTGAGAAAACTGACCGTGGTGTCAGCAGGTACGTGTTTGTGTCTGTGTGTGCCCTGCGATGTCCCATCCAGGATGAATGCTGCCTTGTGCCAAATGCTTCCCAGGATGGGCTCTGAGGCACTGTAACCCTGAATTGGATAAAAGATTAATTAAAATGATGTAATGATTAATATTATGATAATAATAATTGGCTTTTCTAATTAGGGTGGGTATAATCCAAAACTCAAATTAAAAATATAAATCTGAGTGACACTACTAAGATTTTAGAAGGAGTCTAAAAGGGTTTTGCATCAGAGGGGAAGCCGGACAAGGCATGAAATCCAGTTCGCTTGTAAGGGGCATGGTCTCCTGAACCCAGAGGATCCAAATGAAAATCTAAAATAAAGTTGCAAGCTTAGCCAAGATCAGCAAGCATGTTGGCATGAAAAAACTGAGGGTTAATATTGCAGAGAATGTGCCACAGAACTTTGGTTAAAAGATAATGAAGGGAGGTCCAAAAAGAAATATTGGTGTCCTGTTAAACTGATATGGTTCGCCATTTCAGAAAAAGTCCCTGAACTGAGCCACTACTGATGACTTCATTCCTTCCTTTTAGAAGACCATAAACTTCATAAAAACCTTGATCTTTCCACAGTTTTTAGCGTCATCAGAGAGAGAACATAATTTTCACCGAATTCATGATATCATACAAAAGTATATTTCAACTAGAAACTTACATACCATAGGGGTACTGGTTTCCAGACACAAATATAAACAGTGCATCTGTTAAGCCAAAGATCTGTTAATTTTATGAAGCTACCTGTAATAATGCCAGTAATTTGTATAGCAAATTGCAAAAGTAACTAATACAAAGAAACTTTAATTTTGATATGGAGAACCGTATTAAGAATGACTGATTGAAAAAGGGTCCCCAAAAAAGGGGGCATAGAAAATGAGGGGGGTGACAATCAGTTCTTTCCCAATTTTGGATCCCAAATTGTATTTCGCTTTGCTTGGATGGAAAACCATATGTTTCCTTCTTTCCTGCACTGTTAGAGAAAGACAGAAGTTCTTAGTGGGACCTCAGTTCACCAGAGGAAGACAGCTGAAGAATCTAATGATGATATTTACTATGTTTCCATCTTTATTAATCCAGAATTTCATTTAACATGGAAACAAGATGTAAGTTGTAGAAAGAAAAGACATTCAAATTGATCTCCAGTAAATTGCTAATTGTGCACAATTGATAACAGAATAAGGAATTTACTGGAGATAGATCAATTTGGCGGCCTTTCTCTTATAAGGCTTCTGTGTATTGAGTTTTAATAAAATCATTTACGTTTATCTCCAAGGACTCACCTTATATTGTATGTCAGGGTTTCCATGAAATGAGAGCGATTCAAACGCTGGTCCAGGAGGTCACCGACTGTGGAAACAGCACTGCAGCGTTCTCCAGCCTTTCCACTGTAAGGACTCAGTTCTTCTGTTGCTGCTTTATCAATCAATCAATCAATCAAAGTTTATTTATCAAATGCACAACAACACAGCGTGTAGCAGTAATTGATGGCAATGAAATGTCTTTTCTGTGAGCCCACCAGGGGGAATTAAAAATAAAAATCACAAAATTAAAAGTTACAGAATAAAGGTGCATACTAATAGTGCAATAAAAAACGAATTTAAAAATAATATAAATAGAACTGCTACATATCCAAGGTGTATGCAATATATTATGTCCAAATAGTGCAATATGCAGTGTGCAAAATACAATGGAAACTGTATGTCCATGTAACCTAACCATTTAACAAAGACCATTACGGTGGTTGCTGAAGGTGACTGCAGCTTGGCTGTTTAGCAGTCTTATTGCCTGGAGGTACTGTATAAACTGTTCCGTAATCTGCTGGTCTTTGACTGAATGCTTCTATACCGTTAAAAGGACGGTAGGAGAAAAAACAGTTTATCACTTGAATGACTGGGGTCCTTGACAATTGACGTGGCCTTCTAAAGACATTTACTGTAGCTTAGTAGATATCCTGGATGTTTGGTAGCTAACAGCCGGGAATGAGCTGCGCTGCCTTCACCAACCTTCTGCAGTGCTTTGCTACTGCAGCAACGTTTAACTACTGGAATGTGCTAGAGATACTGACGGAAGAGACAGGAATGATTTACGTGTAGTTATCTGTTGGTCTCCGATTCTAAAGGAGTGAGTTTAAAGTAATGGTAATGAAATTTAATAGACAGCCCGTCCTCATAGAGCTTCTGGATACAACGAACGTGTCTCACAGTGCTGCCTCTATCCGAAAAGAAATTTAACAAGAAAAATCTTTGCCAGTCCGATTTAAAAATGGAGGTTGCAATTCAAAAACCTGTCAACCGATACGTTTCGTCTGTTTGTAGTTTAAAATACGACGACTGAAGGGAAAAAAAACTTTGTTTTGACTTCTGGAAAATATTACGATGTTCCAGACGTTCCAGGTTAAGTCAGCGATCGCGTAATCCTTAATCGCGATAATCATTCAGAAGGCACTACAACAAGGTGGAAAATATGAGCCCACTACGTACATAAACTAGAACACTCGGTATTTATTAAGGAAACATTGTATGATATAACGAAACGCAAGACACAAAAAACTACTAACATTAACAGTAACAATAAGATATATGTATCAATTTCTCACATTCAATGGCGAAATACTTGATTACATACAGTAAAGTATTGTATTTAAAAAGAAACTCTGAGCTGTGTACAATTAGACAAACAACACGAATGAGAATGATGCAAGAAGAATTAGACCTACAGCAAATCAAGTGAGTAAAACCAACAGTAAGAAGAAATGACATATTAATATCTTGACTACAAAGAGCTTCCCTATTCCGTCATCGAAATACTCGCCTTAATTACATTATCATCTGTTTTCCTTCGGGTTGGAGAAAAGACGACAAATCAGAAGCCCACTTTGTAATTTGCGATTACCTGAAATAAAGTGTCTTCAATTTGACTCCCTCTACTCGCGTGAGAATGTTTCTGAAAACACCGGGCTCCTCTACACTTAATGCCGACAGCTTGGGTGTTCAATAAATACCAGAGGAGCGCACGTTCCTCCACGAGCTTTGTGGGACAAAATGATGTTACGGAAAAAAATGCGCTGGTTTCTGCTGCATGTGCTTCTGCTGGGACTGACGGCAGCAGTTCCATTAGTGGATCGCGGGCCGAGAATATCCCATTGGAAAGAAAAGCAGTTGAGTGATGACAGCGATTACAAGGCTGCATTGAAGAGCAACTTGTTTATCAGTGACGCACGGCATGGGGAAAGGATAGACGAGGTAAAAGCTCAGGCCAGTTCAGCTGCATTTCCAGATACTCTACACATCGATGTTCTTCACAAAGCAATGAGTGATGCAACACAGAAAGATAGCCCATCATCTGTGAAAGCGTACCCATATGCCCTAGTAGGTGAACCCTTCTTTCCTGATGAAAGGGATGTTGGTGGCCTGGAAGGGGACGTTGGTGACGTAGAGGGAGACCCCACTGCTGCTGAAGGTGACCTGGAGGGAGACCCCTCTGCCCTGGAAGGGGATGTTGTTGACATGGAGGGGGACCCCGCTGCTGCTGAAGGTGACCTGGAGGGAGACCCCTCTGCCCTGGAAGGGGACGTTGGTGATATGGAGGGAGACCCCTCTGCCTTGGAAGGGGACGTTGGTGACGTGGAGGGAGACCCCACTGCTGCTGAAGGTGACATGGAGGGGGACCCCACTGCCTTGGAAGGGGATGTTGGTGACATGGAGGGGGACCCCACTGCCCAGGAAGGGGACGTTGGTGACATGGAGGGGGACCCCACTGCCCAGGAAGGGGACGTTGGTGACGTGGAGGGAGACCCCACTGCTGCTGAAGGTGACGTGGAGGGAGACCCCACTGCTGCTGAAGGTGACCTGGAGGGAGACCCCACGTCCCTGGAAGGGGATGTTGTTGACATGGAGGGGGACCCCACTGCTGCTGAAGGTGACGTGGAGGGAGACCCCACGTCCCTGGAAGGGGACGTTGGTGACATGGAGGGGGACCCCACTGCTGCTGAAGGTGACGTGGAGGGAGACCCCACTGCTGCTGAAGGTGACCTGGAGGGAGACCCCACGTCCCTGGAAGGGGATGTTGGTGACATGGAGGGGGACCCCACTGCTGCTGAAGGTGACGTGGAGGGGGACCCCTCTGCCCTGGAAGGGGACGTTGGTGATATGGAGGGGGACCCCACTGCTGCTGAAGGTGACCTGGAGGGAGACCCCACGTCCCTGGAAGGGGATGTTGGTGACATGGAGGGGGACCCCACTGCTGCTGAAGGTGACGTGGAGGGGGACCCCTCTGCCCTGGAAGGGGACGTTGGTGACGTGGAGGGTGAGGATATTGTGAACTTCTCTACTTTTGTTCCATTTTGTGTGGCACTGTTACTTGTTTTCTCTTGCCATGATCTAACATTCTCTTTCTTGCAGGGTTCTGGTGATCTGTTCCTGCTCTAGTGCTTGGAGTGACTGGAGGACTCTGTGTGAATCCCTGGTCTTGGATTGCTTTGAGATGCCAATAAACCTGTATAATTCAGATGCCTAGGAATGTGTTCAGCTTTGTGTGCTCACCTACCTCATGGTTGCCAGTAGAAATAGCTCTGTACTTGCTTGTGGACTCCCCCTTGCCACAGGCCCTAAAATTCTTACCTTCCAGTGCTTTGATCTGCCAGAAGTGCGGAGGGGTAGGAGTGCAGCCATATATGACCATATGCGCCTCATAAAGCAGGAGCAGACACCAGGTTAATGGAAACTTGCAGATCTGGAGTGCAAGTGCTTGCCCTCCTGCAGGCATCTGAAAGGGGTGGGAACCACTGCTCATGGTGACCCACATACCTGTTGGTTTTCATTCCATCGCAGCTTAACCAGATCAAGTAAGGCTTCAATTGAATATCTGCAGTTTTGATTCCAGTCACAAGTTCAGGGTTTTTTCACTTGCAAAATAGGATGGTTAAAACGTCTACATGTTTAAGAGCTGGGAACAAACTGTTCCAGTTCCCCTTCTTAGGTCAATGAAGGGATTTGTGTAACTGAGGGCTTGGTGGGTGTGGGAGGACGCCCAGGATTGGGAACCACATTCCTAAAGCTTAGGACCGCTCCCTTCTTCATAGGTTCCCTACTGGTACTATCATTACACAGGTCTGTACTTGGTCCACAGACCAGGATTCCACCCAGTGACTGCTTTAGTGTCCAGTGACCATATCCCTGTCTTTAGAAAAACAGTGTGTAACTAAGGTATAGTGGATGTGAGAAACTGAACCCCTAGTTTCATTGGGTCAATTAAGCGAATAATGGAGTGGCTGACTAGCTGGTGGGGGCTGAGTTTGGAAGGACCTACTCTGTATGAAGAGCAGAAAAGAAAGGAGATTAGTCTTTACTATCCTGTTGTGTGGAAACAACTCATGCCATGATTGAAGAACATGACTGAGGCCACCTGAAACAGTTACTGCAGCTCCTCGCTCTGGAAAGGATTGCAAAATTATTGCTGTGGACTGGAGAACCTACATCTCCATTGTCAGTCTACAAGTGGAGGAAGATCAACCCAGGAGTGCTTGTCCACAGCAGCATCTTGCAGGTCTCTTGGTGTGTTGGTGCAAGATGGCTGAGAGCAGACCACTGCCTGTACAGCAGCTGTGCCCTTAGGGGAAATGATGGGCGAATGATATTGAACAAAGAAGCCAGCATGCAAAGCAGCCTGCCCTTCTCCCCTGGTAGGGCACTGATTGAACAGCAGATGTCCCGGATGGGAAAACTGTAGTGCTGGTGCCCGTGGGAGTGTGCCAGCACATACTTGTGCTGCAGGGCTCCGAGCATCTCTGAACACCTAGTACCCCTCATGGTCAGGACTTGGTCTCCAGAGAAGACTGCCTTCTCTGATCCATTCAGAAATCCGCATGGAAGCTCAGCTGAATTCAATCTTAACTGTCTTTGACTGCTCTATCAGTCTCAAAAGTATGCTACCCGGTAAAAGCTCTTTGATGTAGAGGGAATTGTTTAATCATTTATTATTACACTATTCTGCGTGAGGGCAGCCTGTTTTGATTTTGACAGGACAGCTCACGATGCCACTAATCACATTTGTCAAACATTTTGGACAAAATGGCTGTTTCTAATAAATTAAAGCTAGATGTTTGCTTGCTTCATCTCTCCTGGTGAAATGAATATGTATTGGTTCATCACAAAAACCTTGCTTTTATTTTGTGTGTTGTGAGAGTGTGACTTGTCGCACATCAAATGTCCAAAGACATTTTAGTTAAAGCATGAGAAACTCTTCAAGGAAGAGGCAGACAAGACCGAGTCAATCAAATGGGCGACGGTGGTTTGTTTTTGGATGTTGAGTAACATCCAGAATCAAACTGTACTCCAGGAGATGGACAGTGCCCACGAGAACATTGCACTTCACAGCGATGTTGATTGGCTCAGCAACCAAAGTCTTGAAACAGGCCAACGTCCACAACCAGGTAAGCAATCAAAGAAGGACACCACGCACTGGTGTCGCCCCACAAGTATCGTCTGGCGGGACTGCACCCCTCTTCCCTCCGACCTTACGTTCGCGTCTCGATCCATTGATTGAAGTAACAGCTCCTTCATCTGCTGTGGAGAACAGGTGTCTTTTGAAATTAATGCCATGTAGGTGCGACGATACACTACAGCGACAATAAAATAAAACCGAAATGATTTCAAACAAAACACTGTTCCTAGCTTGCCTATTACGGTCTCATAAACAACTTCCTCACCCTTGGCAACCACGCCCATCCCTGTCGTCCGCTGCACCTTTTGGGCGCCATGATAGTGAGGTCAAATCTGCCTCTGGATAGTAGAAACTATTACCAGGACTGCAATGTGCTAGGCGAAGGTGTAGTTGTTCGATAACCTTAAAAAGTTTTTTTTCAAAACTATATTGTATAATTGTACAAGTTAAACCCTGAAATACAGCACGAATTATGTCACGATCTTAACGGGAATGTTCCAATATTACACATAAACAGTAGTAGATTGTTCAAGAGCCGTATATTTCTGTACAACTCGTGAAGATACCCGAGTTTGGCCGCATGGCTCAGTAAGCATGCGCACATGATCCATTGCAAACAAAATTTATTGTCCTGGAGATTTTCTGGCTTTATATTTAGAACAGTTAGACCAATTATCTAATAAATATGATAATAAGATTTCTACAAAATAGTAAATTAAACGGCATCACAAGGTGGCTTTCACCACCCTCAACAACTAAATCAATTACCCAAAACTAAACTTTCACTGCCCAGAACAACTAGCACTGATCCGAGCTTCTTTCCTTCAACCATTCGCACTACTTCACTAAGACCACAGACTGTTCCTAACTACTACATCGCTCACACCTACTATAAATTGCACTCTTATGCACACTCTAATCCCACTAATCAATCTCATGTGAGAATTTCATTATTGAATTACACAATTTTCCATCCATCCATTTCCTGACTGCTTTATCCAATACAAGGTGAACCAGAGCCTATCCTGGCAAGCAACAGGCATACACCCTAGACGAGACCCCATTCCATCGCAGGGCACACAGACACAGGCAACAGGGCACAATTAACCTACCAGCATGTATTTGAACTGTTGGAGGAAACCAGAACACCCCCAGGAAAACCAGGAGAACATACAAATTCCACACAGGTAGCACCCCAGGAATTGAACTCATGGCCCCAGCACAGTGAGGCAGCAAAGCTAAACACTGTGCCACCACGCCACCTTCCTTTACCTTATATTTTTCTTAATGTGTTGAACCACATGGGAAGTGGGAAATGTTTTTGGCTTTTGATTTAGTCACTTATTGTTACAACACGGCTAGATACAACCCCTTGGGTGGTGATTGGTCAGAACCCAAGAGCAAGGATAAGAAGAGTGGCGGAAATGCCCAAAGAGGCCCGACGGGTTGGGGCTTGAGTGCTCCGGGATGGAGGGAAAGTGAAGTGAAAGAGGAGTGATAATAGAATAATAGATTAATAGATTCCTGGCCAGCGAGGCAATAGCACAGGCTGGTTAGTAATGAAAAAGAGGAGCAAAGACATGACAGTCTGAAGAGAAACCAGCTGTCTGTATCCCAGAGGGAAAAAGGCTGGCATAGCAAAGTGGTATGCCCTTGTTCAGAGTGCCCAACTCAGCCCCTCGATCATAAATAGGGGGGCCTCAGCTTGGGATGGAACCAACTGCAGAGCTCTCCGACAAAAGGGAACTACATGGGTCTCAGGGGCAGCCAGGGGTGCGGGCCGGCAAGCTAGAAAGCCGACATGCTCACAGAGAAAGAGCCACCAGGGATCACAGCTGCGCTTCTCCCCCAAGGCCCCAAGGCTTCGCTGAGAGGAGGGGTCTCACCGAATACTGGTGAAGCAGGGAACCCCCATTCGGTGATCAAGTTGGAGCGCCGAGGAGCCGGTGATTCAAGGCGCATGCCCTACTGGGAGGGGTCACTTATGTGATTAATGTGTTCTATGCTTCAGATAGAATCTGTTTAAACTTTTTAGCTATTTTCCACTGATTAGTTCTATCTTATCCCATTTTATTTATCTTCAACTGCGTCTTATTCCTTCAAATTCTGCTTTCCAGAAATTGTAAACATTTGGTTTGGACTCAATCTGTATAGTTTCAAAGTATACTGCAAATCACACCATATTATGATCCCAGTTCCCTAATGGTTCTCTCTCTTTATGTCATTGTTAGGTTGGTTTTATGTGGACTCCATCATATTCAGTCACAGATGTGTGGTGAAAATTAAGTGAAAAGTGAAGCTCATATCACTGCCACGCAGTTCTCACTCTGTTACGCCACGCCCCCGGAGGAATCGGCATTCCACCTCACATTCCAGCACAGATCCCAATTAGTCCTTTTCCCCAGCCTATTTAATGCTGCCTCACACTCTTCCCGGTGCTCAGTATTAGGGTTTTCCTGGCTAGAGCTACTCCCAGTTCTACTGTTATTCACTACTTGGTTTTTGGCTTCCTGACCCTGGTTTGTTCTCCGTCTACGTCTCCTGGTTTCGGTTTTGGTACTTTTGCTCTCATTCTGGTTTTGACTCTCGGCTCCCTTACGGATTACGGCTACGCCTCTGTTACAGTATTTGTACTTTACCAATGGCTAGTTTACCTACGGCTTTCTGACCTCGGATTGTTCTTTCGACTACGCCTTTTGGAGTTTGCCCTGGTTTTCTGCATAGGGTCCTCACTACTACTTCCTAACACACTCATGAAGAGGGCTCAAGAAGTGGCCTGAGCCCCCATGGAATTGTCCATCTGAATCAATACATAGGTCTCCTCTAAGATGGGGATAAACTCCTGGAGTACCAGAAAACCCTCCTACAGCTGCAGCGTGTGGACTTGAGCTGATGTCAATGACAAAGACCCAGGCATTCAAGGCATTCCAGACAGCACCCCATCCATTCTAAGAGCTCAATTGTCATGACTTGGATATGAAGGCCATTGTACAGGAAAGCTCCCCTCAAAGAGCTCTCAGGAACAGAAGACTAGACAAGAGTCTGAAGGCAGGAACCAGAGACCATCATGCTTGAGCTACTGTATCTTCCAGTCAGAACTGTTAGTGGGGCCAGCAGGGGGTGCTCACCTATGTGGGTCCTAATGCCCCAGTATAGTGACGAGGACACTGTACTGTAAAAAGGCGTCGTCCTTCGGATGAGACGTAAAACAGAGGTTCTGACTCTCTTGGGTCATTAAAAATCCCGGTGAGCACACTGGCGCACTATGGCTGCCGTCACATCATCTGGGTGGAGCTACACATTGGTGGTGGAGGCCTGTAAAGAGTGTTTAGTGTCCAGAAAAGTGCTATATAAGTGTAAGCATTTATTATTATTAAAAGACATTCAAGTCAAATGCACCAAAAACACAACAACTATACGGATGGAGTCCAGATGTTTCCCACAAGACACAGGGCTGGAGTTTTGATACTGTACCTCTTCTAACCATCTACAAATACAAAAAAGCAGGTGTATATGATATTTGAGTTCCTTTGGAGAGTGACTGCAGAGGAGCTAGTCATCAATGAAGTTGAGGTGCCAAGGGAGGTGGCTTTTGTAAAAGACATCGGTAACAGGAGACAATGAGGCTAGTAAAAGTGGAGAGCCTCAGAAGCCAAATTAATTAAGCAGCTTGTAAGCGAGGAGTGCTTTACAAGACTGCTGCAAACAGTCAGATAATTTACTAATGGGGCCTCCTGAGTGATTCAACCATTAAAGGCACTTGCCCAAACTTAGGTTAAAGGTCATATGGTCATGGGCTCAAACCTGGGTTATATTTCAAGCCAACTGTAATAATTAATTGCTTACACTTACTGTATATAGCGCTTTTCTGGACACTCCACTCAAAGAGCTTTACAGGTAATGGGGACTCCCCTCCACCATCACCAATGTGCAGCATCCACCTGGATGATGCGATGGCAGCCATAGTGCACCAGAGCGCTCATCACATATTAGCTCTTAGTGGGGAGAAGAACAGAGTAATGAATCCAATTCATAAATGTAAACAGTATTTCCCAAGCACGGGCTCACTTTGTCCACACTTCCTCTTTCTCACCTGTGTGCAGGTGCAGGGTTTATAGCTGCAAGTCAATATTTGACAAGCACACAATTGGCTATTTGTGGGCAGCATGATGGCACAGTGGTTAGCATTGCTGTCTCACAGGACTGGGGACATTGGCTTCAATCCTGGGGCTCTATCTGCACTGTGTTCTCCCCATCTTTGTCTGCATTTCAGTAGTTTAACTGGCTTCTGAGAAAACTGACCGTGGTGTCAGCAGGTACGTGTTTGTGTCTGTGTGTGCCCTGCGATGTCCCATCCAGGATGAATGCTGCCTTGTGCCAAATGCTTCCCAGGATGGGCTCTGAGGCACTGTAACCCTGAATTGGATAAAAGATTAATTAAAATGATGTAATGATTAATATTATGATAATAATAATTGGCTTTTCTAATTAGGGTGGGTATAATCCAAAACTCAAATTAAAAATATAAATCTGAGTGACACTACTAAGATTTTAGAAGGAGTCTAAAAGGGTTTTGCATCAGAGGGGAAGCCGGACAAGGCATGAAATCCAGTTCGCTTGTAAGGGGCATGGTCTCCTGAACCCAGAGGATCCAAATGAAAATCTAAAATAAAGTTGCAAGCTTAGCCAAGATCAGCAAGCATGTTGGCATGAAAAAACTGAGGGTTAATATTGCAGAGAATGTGCCACAGAACTTTGGTTAAAAGATAATGAAGGGAGGTCCAAAAAGAAATATTGGTGTCCTGTTAAACTGATATGGTTCGCCATTTCAGAAAAAGTCCCTGAACTGAGCCACTACTGATGACTTCATTCCTTCCTTTTAGAAGACCATAAACTTCATAAAAACCTTGATCTTTCCACAGTTTTTAGCGTCATCAGAGAGAGAACATAATTTTCACCGAATTCATGATATCATACAAAAGTATATTTCAACTAGAAACTTACATACCATAGGGGTACTGGTTTCCAGACACAAATATAAACAGTGCATCTGTTAAGCCAAAGATCTGTTAATTTTATGAAGCTACCTGTAATAATGCCAGTAATTTGTATAGCAAATTGCAAAAGTAACTAATACAAAGAAACTTTAATTTTGATATGGAGAACCGTATTAAGAATGACTGATTGAAAAAGGGTCCCCAAAAAAGGGGGCATAGAAAATGAGGGGGGTGACAATCAGTTCTTTCCCAATTTTGGATCCCAAATTGTATTTCGCTTTGCTTGGATGGAAAACCATATGTTTCCTTCTTTCCTGCACTGTTAGAGAAAGACAGAAGTTCTTAGTGGGACCTCAGTTCACCAGAGGAAGACAGCTGAAGAATCTAATGATGATATTTACTATGTTTCCATCTTTATTAATCCAGAATTTCATTTAACATGGAAACAAGATGTAAGTTGTAGAAAGAAAAGACATTCAAATTGATCTCCAGTAAATTGCTAATTGTGCACAATTGATAACAGAATTAGGAATTTACTGGAGATAGATCAATTTGGCGGCCTTTCTCTTATAAGGCTTCTGTGTATTGAGTTTTAATAAAATCATTTACGTTTATCTCCAAGGACTCACCTTATATTGTATGTCAGGGTTTCCATGAAATGAGAGCGATTCAAACGCTGGTCCAGGAGGTCACCGACTGTGGAAACAGCACTGCAGCGTTCTCCAGCCTTTCCACTGTAAGGACTCAGTTCTTCTGTTGCTGCTTTATCAATCAATCAATCAATCAAAGTTTATTTATCAAATGCACAACAACACAGCGTGTAGCAGTAATTGATGGCAATGAAATGTCTTTTCTGTGAGCTCACCAGGGGGAATTAAAAATAAAAATCACAAAATTAAAAGTTACAGAATAAAGGTGCATACTAATAGTGCAATAAAAAACGAATTTAAAAATAATATAAATAGAACTGCTACATATCCAAGGTGTATGCAATATATTATGTCCAAATAGTGCAATATGCAGTGTGCAAAATACAATGGAAACTGTATGTCCATGTAACCTAACCATTTAACAAAGACCATTACGGTGGTTGCTGAAGGTGACTGCAGCTTGG
The DNA here is from genome assembly GCF_055471065.1 of Atractosteus spatula. Classification (NCBI taxonomy): domain Eukaryota; kingdom Metazoa; phylum Chordata; class Actinopteri; order Semionotiformes; family Lepisosteidae; genus Atractosteus; species Atractosteus spatula. The sequence goes on along the minus strand of NC_142716.1, from coordinate 22,382,769 downwards.
CTGTTTAGCAGTCTTATTGCCTGGAGGTACTGTATAAACTGTTCCGTAATCTGCTGGTCTTTGACTGAATGCTTCTATACCGTTAAAAGGACGGTAGGAGAAAAAACAGTTTATCACTTGAATGACTGGGGTCCTTGACAATTGACGTGGCCTTCTAAAGACATTTACTGTAGCTTAGTAGATATCCTGGATGTTTGGTAGCTCACAGCCGGGAATGAGCTGCGCTGCCTTCACCAACCTTCTGCAGTGCTTTGCTACTGCAGCAACGTTTAACTACTGGAATGTGCTAGAGATACTGACGGAAGAGACAGGAATGATTTACGTGTACTTATCTGTTGGTCTCCGATTCTAAAGGAGTGAGTTTAAAGTAATGGTAATGAAATTTAATAGACAGCCCGTCCTCATAGAGCTTCTGGATACAACGAACGTGTCTCACAGTGCTGCCTCTATCCGAAAAGAAATTTAACAAGAAAAATCTTTGCCAGTCCGATTTAAAAATGGAGGTTGCAATTCAAAAACCTGTCAACCGATACGTTTCGTCTGTTTGTAGTTTAAAATACGACGACTGAAGGGAAAAAAAACTTTGTTTTGACTTCTGGAAAATATTACGATGTTCCAGACGTTCCAGGTTAAGTCAGCGATCGCGTAATCCTTAATCGCGATAATCATTCAGAAGGCACTACAACAAGGTGGAAAATATGAGCCCACTACGTACATAAACTAGAACACTCGGTATTTATTAAGGAAACATTGTATGATATAACGAAACGCAAGACACAAAAAACTACTAACATTAACAGTAACAATAAGATATATGTATCAATTTCTCACATTCAATGGCGAAATACTTGATTACATACAGTAAAGTATTGTATTTAAAAAGAAACTCTGAGCTGTGTACAATTAGACAAACAACACGAATGAGAATGATGCAAGAAGAATTAGACCTATAGCAAATCAAGTGAGTAAAACCAACAGTAAGAAGAAATGACATCTTAATATCTTGACTACAAAGAGCTTCCCTATTCCGTCATCGAAATACTCGCCTTAATTACATTATCATCTGTTTTCCTTCGGGTTGGAGAAAAGACGACAAATCAGAAGCCCACTTTGTAATTTGCGATTACCTGAAATAAAGTGTCTTCAATTTGACTCCCTCTACTCGCGTGAGAATGTTTCTGAAAACACCGGGCTCCTCTACACTTAATGCCGACAGCTTGGGTGTTCAATAAATACCAGAGGAGCGCACGTTCCTCCACGAGCTTTGTGGGACAAAATGATGTTACGGAAAAAAATGCGCTGGTTTCTGCTGCATGTGCTTCTGCTGGGACTGACGGCAGCAGTTCCATTAGTGGATCGCGGGCCGAGAATATCCCATTGGAAAGAAAAGCAGTTGAGTGATGACAGCGATTACAAGGCTGCATTGAAGAGCAACTTGTTTATCAGTGACGCACGGCATGGGGAAAGGATAGACGAGGTAAAAGCTCAGGCCAGTTCAGCTGCATTTCCAGATACTCTACACATCGATGTTCTTCACAAAGCAATGAGTGATGCAACACAGAAAGATAGCCCATCATCTGTGAAAGCGTACCCATATGCCCTAGTAGGTGAACCCTCCTTTCCTGATGAAAGGGATGTTGGTGGCCTGGAAGGGGACGTTGGTGACGTAGAGGGAGACCCCACTGCTGCTGAAGGTGACCTGGAGGGAGACCCCTCTGCCCTGGAAGGGGACGTTGTTGACATGGAGGGGGACCCCGCTGCTGCTGAAGGTGACCTGGAGGGAGACCCCTCTGCCCAGGAAGGGGACGTTGGTGACGTGGAGGGAGACCCCACTGCTGCTGAAGGTGACCTGGAGGGAGACCCCACATCCCTGGAAGGGGATGTTGTTGACATGGAGGGAGACCCCACTGCTGCTGAAGGTGATGAAGAGGGAGACCCCACTAGCCTGGAAGGGGATGTTGGTGACATGGAGGGGGACCCCACTGCCTTGGAAGGGGATGTTGGTGACATGGAGGGGGACCCCACTGCCCAGGAAGGGGACGTTGGTGACGTGGAGGGAGACCCCACGTCCCTGGAAGGGGACGTTGGTGACCTGGAGGGGGACCCCACTGCTGCTGAAGGTGACCTGGAGGGAGACCCCACTGCTGCTGAAGGTGACCTGGAGGGAGACCCCACGTCCCTGGAAGGGGATGTTGTTGACATGGAGGGGGACCCCACTGCTGCTGAAGGTGACGTGGAGGGAGACCCCACTGCTGCTGAAGGTGACCTGGAGGGAGACCCCACGTCCCTGGAAGGGGATGTTGGTGACGTGGAGGGGGACCCCACTGCTCCTGAAGGTGACGTGGAGGGGGACCCCTCTGCCCTGGAAGGGGACGTTGGTGATATGGAGGGGGACCCCACTGCTGCTGAAGGTGACGTGGAGGGAGACCCCACTGCTGCTGAAGGTGACCTGGAGGGAGACCCCACGTCCCTGGAAGGGGATGTTGTTGACATGGAGGGGGACCCCACTGCTGCTGAAGGTGACGTGGAGGGAGACCCCACGTCCCTGGAAGGGGACGTTGGTGACATGGAGGGGGACCCCACTGCTGCTGAAGGTGACGTGGAGGGAGACCCCACTGCTGCTGAAGGTGACCTGGAGGGAGACCCCACGTCCCTGGAAGGGGATGTTGGTGACATGGAGGGGGACCCCACTGCTGCTGAAGGTGACGTGGAGGGGGACCCCTCTGCCCTGGAAGGGGACGTTGGTGATATGGAGGGGGACCCCACTGCTGCTGAAGGTGACGTGGAGGGGGACCCCTCTGCCCTGGAAGGGGACGTTGGTGACGTGGAGGGTGAGGATATTGTGAACTTCTCTACTTTTGTTCCATTTTGTGTGGCACTGTTACTTGTTTTCTCTTGCCATGATCTAACATTCTCTTTCTTGCAGGGTTCTGGTGATCTGTTCCTGCTCTAGTGCTTGGAGTGACTGGAGGACTCTGTGTGAATCCCTGGTCTTGGATTGCTTTGAGATGCCAATAAACCTGTATAATTCAGATGCCTAGGAATGTGTTCAGCTTTGTGTGCTCACCTACCTCATGGTTGCCAGTAGAAATAGCTCTGTACTTGCTTGTGGACTCCCCCTTGCCACAGGCCCTAAAATTCTTACCTTCCAGTGCTTTGATCTGCCAGAAGTGCGGAGGGGTAGGAGTGCAGCCATATATGACCATATGCGCCTCATAAAGCAGGAGCAGACACCAGGTTAATGGAAACTTGCAGATCTGGAGTGCAAGTGCTTGCCCTCCTGCAGGCATCTGAAAGGGGTGGGAACCACTGCTCATGGTGACCCACATACCTGTTGGTTTTCATTCCATCGCAGCTTAACCAGATCAAGTAAGGCTTCAATTGAATATCTGCAGTTTTGATTCCAGTCACAAGTTCAGGGTTTTTTCACTTGCAAAATAGGATGGTTAAAACGTCTACATGTTTAAGAGCTGGGAACAAACTGTTCCAGTTCCCCTTCTTAGGTCAATGAAGGGATTTGTGTAACTGAGGGCTTGGTGGGTGTGGGAGGACGCCCAGGATTGGGAACCACATTCCTAAAGCTTAGGACCGCTCCCTTCTTCATAGGTTCCCTACTGGTACTATCATTACACAGGTCTGTACTTGGTCCACAGACCAGGATTCCACCCAGTGACTGCTTTAGTGTCCAGTGACCATATCCCTGTCTTTAGAAAAACAGTGTGTAACTAAGGTATAGTGGATGTGAGAAACTGAACCCCTAGTTTCATTGGGTCAATTAAGCGAATAATGAAGTGGCTGACTAGCTGGTGGGGGCTGAGTTTGGAAGGACCTACTCTGTATGAAGAGCAGAAAAGAAAGGAGATTAGTCTTTACTATCCTGTTGTGTGGAAACAACTCATGCCATGATTGAAGAACATGACTGAGGCCACCTGAAACAGTTACTGCAGCTCCTCGCTCTGGAAAGGATTGCAAAATTATTGCTGTGGACTGGAGAACCTACATCTCCATTGTCAGTCTACAAGTGGAGGAAGATCAACCCAGGAGTGCTTGTCCACAGCAGCATCTTGCAGGTCTCTTGGTGTGTTGGTGCAAGATGGCTGAGAGCAGACCACTGCCTGTACAGCAGCTGTGCCCTTAGGGGAAATGATGGGCAAATGATATTGAACAAAGAAGCCAGCATGCAAAGCAGCCTGCCCTTCTCCCCTGGTAGGGCACTGATTGAACAGCAGATGTCCCGGATGGGAAAACTGTAGTGCTGGTGCCCGTGGGAGTGTGCCAGCACATACTTGTGCTGCAGGGCTCCGAGCATCTCTGAACACCTAGTACCCCTCATGGTCAGGACTTGGTCTCCAGAGAAGACTGCCTTCTCTGATCCATTCAGAAATCCGCATGGAAGCTCAGCTGAATTCAATCTTAACTGTCTTTGACTGCTCTATCAGTCTCAAAAGTATGCTACCCGGTAAAAGCTCTTTGATGTAGAGGGAATTGTTTAATCATTTATTATTACACTATTCTGCGTGAGGGCAGCCTGTTTTGATTTTGACAGGACAGCTCACGATGCCACTAATCACATTTGTCAAACATTTTGGACAAAATGGCTGTTTCTAATAAATTAAAGCTAGATGTTTGCTTGCTTCATCTCTCCTGGTGAAATGAATATGTATTGGTTCATCACAAAAACCTTGCTTTTATTTTGTGTGTTGTGAGAGTGTGACTTGTCGCACATCAAATGTCCAAAGACATTTTAGTTAAAGCATGAGAAACTCTTCAAGGAAGAGGCAGACAAGACCGAGTCAATCAAATGGGCGACGGTGGTTTGTTTTTGGATGTTGAGTAACATCCAGAATCAAACTGTACTCCAGGAGATGGACAGTGCCCACGAGAACATTGCACTTCACAGCGATGTTGATTGGCTCAGCAACCAAAGTCTTGAAACAGGCCAACGTCCACAACCAGGTAAGCAATCAAAGAAGGACACCACGCACTGGTGTCGCCCCACAAGTATCGTCTGGCGGGACTGCACCCCTCTTCCCTCCGACCTTACGTTCGCGTCTCGATCCATTGATTGAAGTAACAGCTCCTTCATCTGCTGTGGAGAACAGGTGTCTTTTGAAATTAATGCCATGTAGGTGCGACGATACACTACAGCGACAATAAAATAAAACCGAAATGATTTCAAACAAAACACTGTTCCTAGCTTGCCTATTACGGTCTCATAAACAACTTCCTCACCCTTGGCAACCACGCCCATCCCTGTCGTCCGCTGCACCTTTTGGGCGCCATGATAGTGAGGTCAAATCTGCCTCTGGATAGTAGAAACTATTACCAGGACTGCAATGTGCTAGGCGAAGGTGTAGTTGTTCGATAACCTTAAAAAGTTTTTTTTCAAAACTATATTGTATAATTGTACAAGTTAAACCCTGAAATACAGCACGAATTATGTCACGATCTTAACGGGAATGTTCCAATATTACACATAAACAGTAGTAGATTGTTCAAGAGCCGTATATTTCTGTACAACTCGTGAAGATACCCGAGTTTGGCCGCATGGCTCAGTAAGCATGCGCACATGATCCATTGCAAACAAAATTTATTGTCCTGGAGATTTTCTGGCTTTATATTTAGAACAGTTAGACCAATTATCTAATAAATATGATAATAAGATTTCTACAAAATAGTAAATTAAACGGCATCACAAGGTGGCTTTCACCACCCTCAACAACTAAATCAATTACCCAAAACTAAACTTTCACTGCCCAGAACAACTAGCACTGATCCGAGCTTCTTTCCTTCAACCATTCGCACTACTTCACTAAGACCACAGACTGTTCCTAACTACTACATCGCTCACACCTACTATAAATTGCACTCTTATGCACACTCTAATCCCACTAATCAATCTCATGTGAGAATTTCATTATTGAATTACACAATTTTCCATCCATCCATTTCCTGACTGCTTTATCCAATACAAGGTGAACCAGAGCCTATCCTGGCAAGCAACAGGCATACACCCTAGACGAGACCCCATTCCATCGCAGGGCACACAGACACAGGCAACAGGGCACAATTAACCTACCAGCATGTATTTGAACTGTTGGAGGAAACCAGAACACCCCCAGGAAAACCAGGAGAACATACAAATTCCACACAGGTAGCACCCCAGGAATTGAACTCATGGCCCCAGCACAGTGAGGCAGCAAAGCTAAACACTGTGCCACCACGCCACCTTCCTTTACCTTATATTTTTCTTAATGCGTTGAACCACATGGGAAGTGGGAAATGTTTTTGGCTTTTGATTTAGTCACTTATTGTTACAACACGGCTAGATACAACCCCTTGGGTGGTGATTGGTCAGAACCCAAGAGCAAGGATATGAAGAGTGGCGGAAATGCCCAAAGAGGCCCGACGGGTTGGGGCTTGAGTGCTCCGGGATGGAGGGAAAGTGAAGTGAAAGAGGAGTGATAATAGAATAATAGATTAATAGATTCCTGGCCAGCGAGGCAATAGCACAGGCTGGTTAGTAATGAAAAAGAGGAGCAAAGACATGACAGTCTGAAGAGAAACCAGCTGTCTGTATCCCAGAGGGAAAAAGGCTGGCATAGCAAAGTGGTATGCCCTTGTTCAGAGTGCCCAACTCAGCCCCTCGATCATAAATAGGGGGGCCTCAGCTTGGGATGGAACCAACTGCAGAGCTCTCCGACAAAAGGGAACTACATGGGTCTCAGGGGCAGCCAGGGGTGCGGGCCGGCAAGCTAGAAAGCCGACATGCTCACAGAGAAAGAGCCACCAGGGATCACAGCTGCGCTTCTCCCCCAAGGCCCCAAGGCTTCGCTGAGAGGAGGGTACTCACCGAATACTGGTGAAGCAGGGAACCCCCATTCGGTGATCAAGTTGGAGCGCCGAGGAGCCGGTGATTCAAGGCGCATGCCCTACTGGGAGGGGTCACTTATGTGATTAATGTGTTCTATGCTTCAGATAGAATCTGTTTAAACTTTTTAGCTATTTTCCACTGATTAGTTCTATCTTATCCCATTTTATTTATCTTCAACTGCGTCTTATTCCTTCAAATTCTGCTTTCCAGAAATTGTAAACATTTGGTTTGGACTCAATCTGTATAGTTTCAAAGTATACTGCAAATCACACCATATTATGATCCCAGTTCCCTAATGGTTCTCTCTCTTTATGTCATTGTTAGGTTGGTTTTATGTGGACTCCATCATATTCAGTCACAGATGTGTGGTGAAAATTAAGTGAAAAGTGAAGCTCATATCACTGCCACGCAGTTCTCACTCTGTTACGCCACGCCCCCGGAGGAATCGGCATTCCACCTCACATTCCAGCACAGATCCCAATTAGTCCTTTTCCCCAGCCTATTTAATGCTGCCTCACACTCTTCCCGGTGCTCAGTATTAGGGTTTTCCTGGCTAGAGCTACTCCCAGTTCTACTGTTATTCACTACTTGGTTTTTGGCTTCCTGACCCTGGTTTGTTCTCCGTCTACGTCTCCTGGTTTTCGGTTTTGGTACTTTTGCTCTCATTCTGGTTTTGACTCTCGGCTCCCTTACGGATTACGGCTACGCCTCTGTTACAGTATTTGTACTTTACCAATGGCTAGTTTACCTACGGCTTTCTGACCTCGGATTGTTCTTTCGACTACGCCTTTTGGAGTTTGCCCTGGTTTTCTGCATAGGGTCCTCACTACTACTTCCTAACACACTCATGAAGAGGGCTCAAGAAGTGGCCTGAGCCCCCATGGAATTGTCCATCTGAATCAATACATAGGTCTCCTCTAAGATGGGGATAAACTCCTGGAGTACCAGAAAACCCTCCTACAGCTGCAGCGTGTGGACTTGAGCTGATGTCAATGACAAAGACCCAGGCATTCAAGGCATTCCAGACAGCACCCCATCCATTCTAAGAGCTCAATTGTCATGACTTGGATATGAAGGCCATTGTACAGGAAAGCTCCCCTCAAAGAGCTCTCAGGAACAGAAGACTAGACAAGAGTCTGAAGGCAGGAACCAGAGACCATCATGCTTGAGCTACTGTATCTTCCAGTCAGAACTGTTAGTGGGGCCAGCAGGGGGTGCTCACCTATGTGGGTCCTAATGCCCCAGTATAGTGACGAGGACACTGTACTGTAAAAAGGCGTCGTCCTTCGGATGAGACGTAAAACAGAGGTTCTGACTCTCTTGGGTCATTAAAAATCCCGGTGAGCACACTGGCGCAATATGGCTGCCGTCACATCATCTGGGTGGAGCTACACATTGGTGGTGGAGGCCTGTAAAGAGTGTTTAGTGTCCAGAAAAGTGCTATATAAGTGTAAGCATTTATTATTATTAAAAGACATTCAAGTCAAATGCACCAAAAACACAACAACTATACGGATGGAGTCCAGATGTTTCCCACAAGACACAGGGCTGGAGTTTTGATACTGTACCTCTTCTAACCATCTACAAATACAAAAAAGCAGGTGTATATGATATTTGAGTTCCTTTGGAGAGTGACTGCAGAGGAGCTAGTCATCAATGAAGTTGAGGTGCCAAGGGAGGTGGCTTTTGTAAAAGACATCGGTAACAGGAGACAATGAGGCTAGTAAAAGTGGAGAGCCTCAGAAGCCAAATTAATTAAGCAGCTTGTAAGCGAGGAGTGCTTTACAAGACTGCTGCAAACAGTCAGATAATTTACTAATGGGGCCTCCTGAGTGATTCAACCATTAAAGGCACTTGCCCAAACTTAGGTTAAAGGTCATATGGTCATGGGCTCAAACCTGGGTTATATTTCAAGTCAACTGTAATAATTAATTGCTTACACTTACTGTATATAGCGCTTTTCTGGACACTCCACTCAAAGAGCTTTACAGGTAATGGGGACTCCCCTCCACCATCACCAATGTGCAGCATCCACCTGGATGATGCGATGGCAGCCATAGTGCACCAGAGCGCTCATCACATATTAGCTCTTAGTGGGGAGAAGAACAGAGTAATGAATCCAATTCATAAATGTAAACAGTATTTCCCAAGCACGGGCTCACTTTGTCCACACTTCCTCTTTCTCACCTGTGTGCAGGTGCACGGTTTATAGCTGCAAGTCAATATTTGACAAGCACACAATTGGCTATTTGTGGGCAGCATGATGGCACAGTGGTTAGCATTGCTGTCTCACAGGACTGGGGACATTGGCTTCAATCCTGGGGCTCTATCTGCACTGTGTTCTCCCCATCTTTGTCTGCATTTCAGTAGTTTAACTGGCTTCTGAGAAAACTGACCGTGGTGTCAGCAGGTACGTGTTTGTGTCTGTGTGTGCCCTGCGATGTCCCATCCAGGATGAATGCTGCCTTGTGCCAAATGCTTCCCAGGATGGGCTCTGAGGCACTGTAACCCTGAATTGGATAAAAGATTAATTAAAATGATGTAATGATTAATATTATGATAATAATAATTGGCTTTTCTAATTAGGGTGGGTATAATCCAAAACTCAAATTAAAAATATAAATCTGAGTGACACTACTAAGATTTTAGAAGGAGTCTAAAAGGGTTTTGCATCAGAGGGGAAGCCGGACAAGGCATGAAATCCAGTTCGCTTGTAAGGGGCATGGTCTCCTGAACCCAGAGGATCCAAATGAAAATCTAAAATAAAGTTGCAAGCTTAGCCAAGATCAGCAAGCATGTTGGCATGAAAAAACTGAGGGTTAATATTGCAGAGAATGTGCCACAGAACTTTGGTTAAAAGATAATGAAGGGAGGTCCAAAAAGAAATATTGGTGTCCTGTTAAACTGATATGGTTCGCCATTTCAGAAAAAGTCCCTGAACTGAGCCACTACTGATGACTTCATTCCTTCCTTTTAGAAGACCATAAACTTCATAAAAACCTTGATCTTTCCACAGTTTTTAGCGTCATCAGAGAGAGAACATAATTTTCACCGAATTCATGATATCATACAAAAGTATATTTCAACTAGAAACTTACATACCATAGGGGTACTGGTTTCCAGACACAAATATAAACAGTGCATCTGTTAAGCCAAAGATCTGTTAATTTTATGAAGCTACCTGTAATAATGCCAGTAATTTGTATAGCAAATTGCAAAAGTAACTAATACAAAGAAACTTTAATTTTGATATGGAGAACCGTATTAAGAATGACTGATTGAAAAAGGGTCCCCAAAAAAGGGGGCATAGAAAATGAGGGGGGTGACAATCAGTTCTTTCCCAATTTTGGATCCCAAATTGTATTTCGCTTTGCTTGGATGGAAAACCATATGTTTCCTTCTTTCCTGCACTGTTAGAGAAAGACAGAAGTTCTTAGTGGGACCTCAGTTCACCAGAGGAAGACAGCTGAAGAATCTAATGATGATATTTACTATGTTTCCATCTTTATTAATCCAGAATTTCATTTAACATGGAAACAAGATGTAAGTTGTAGAAAGAAAAGACATTCAAATTGATCTCCAGTAAATTGCTAATTGTGCACAATTGATAACAGAATTAGGAATTTACTGGAGATAGATCAATTTGGCGGCCTTTCTCTTATAAGGCTTCTGTGTATTGAGTTTTAATAAAATCATTTACGTTTATCTCCAAGGACTCACCTTATATTGTATGTCAGGGTTTCCATGAAATGAGAGCGATTCAAACGCTGGTCCAGGAGGTCACCGACTGTGGAAACAGCACTGCAGCGTTCTCCAGCCTTTCCACTGTAAGGACTCAGTTCTTCTGTTGCTGCTTTATCAATCAATCAATCAATCAAAGTTTATTTATCAAATGCACAACAACACAGCGTGTAGCAGTAATTGATGGCAATGAAATGTCTTTTCTGTGAGCTCACCAGGGGGAATTAAAAATAAAAATCACAAAATTAAAAGTTACAGAATAAAGGTGCATACTAATAGTGCAATAAAAAACGAATTTAAAAATAATATAAATAGAACTGCTACATATCCAAGGTGTATGCAATATATTATGTCCAAATAGTGCAATATGCAGTGTGCAAAATACAATGGAAACTGTATGTCCATGTAACCTAACCATTTAACAAAGACCATTACGGTGGTTGCTGAAGGTGACTGCAGCTTGGCTGTTTAGCAGTCTTATTGCCTGGAGGTACTGTATAAACTGTTCCGTAATCTGCTGGTCTTTGACTGAATGCTTCTATACCGTTAAAAGGACGGTAGGAGAAAAAACAGTTTATCACTTGAATGACTGGGGTCCTTGACAATTGACGTGGCCTTCTAAAGACATTTACTGTAGCTTAGTAGATATCCTGGATGTTTGGTAGCTCACAGCCGGGAATGAGCTGCGCTGCCTTCACCAACCTTCTGCAGTGCTTTGCTACTGCAGCAACGTTTAACTACTGGAATGTGCTAGAGATACTGACGGAAGAGACAGGAATGATTTACGTGTACTTATCTGTTGGTCTCCGATTCTAAAGGAGTGAGTTTAAAGTAATGGTAATGAAATTTAATAGACAGCCCGTCCTCATAGAGCTTCTGGATACAACGAACGTGTCTCACAGTGCTGCCTCTATCCGAAAAGAAATTTAACAAGAAAAATCTTTGCCAGTCCGATTTAAAAATGGAGGTTGCAATTCAAAAACCTGTCAACCGATACGTTTCGTCTGTTTGTAGTTTAAAATACGACGACTGAAGGGAAAAAAAACTTTGTTTTGACTTCTGGAAAATATTACGATGTTCCAGACGTTCCAGGTTAAGTCAGCGATCGCGTAATCCTTAATCGCGATAATCATTCAGAAGGCACTACAACAAGGTGGAAAATATGAGCCCACTACGTACATAAACTAGAACACTCGGTATTTATTAAGGAAACATTGTATGATATAACGAAACGCAAGACACAAAAAACTACTAACATTAACAGTAACAATAAGATATATGTATCAATTTCTCACATTCAATGGCGAAATACTTGATTACATACAGTAAAGTATTGTATTTAAAAAGAAACTCTGAGCTGTGTACAATTAGACAAACAACACGAATGAGAATGATGCAAGAAGAATTAGACCTATAGCAAATCAAGTGAGTAAAACCAACAGTAAGAAGAAATGACATCTTAATATCTTGACTACAAAGAGCTTCCCTATTCCGTCATCGAAATACTCGCCTTAATTACATTATCATCTGTTTTCCTTCGGGTTGGAGAAAAGACGACAAATCAGAAGCCCACTTTGTAATTTGCGATTACCTGAAATAAAGTGTCTTCAATTTGACTCCCTCTACTCGCGTGAGAATGTTTCTGAAAACACCGGGCTCCTCTACACTTAATGCCGACAGCTTGGGTGTTCAATAAATACCAGAGGAGCGCACGTTCCTCCACGAGCTTTGTGGGACAAAATGATGTTACGGAAAAAAATGCGCTGGTTTCTGCTGCATGTGCTTCTGCTGGGACTGACGGCAGCAGTTCCATTAGTGGATCGCGGGCCGAGAATATCCCATTGGAAAGAAAAGCAGTTGAGTGATGACAGCGATTACAAGGCTGCATTGAAGAGCAACTTGTTTATCAGTGACGCACGGCATGGGGAAAGGATAGACGAGGTAAAAGCTCAGGCCAGTTCAGCTGCATTTCCAGATACTCTACACATCGATGTTCTTCACAAAGCAATGAGTGATGCAACACAGAAAGATAGCCCATCATCTGTGAAAGCGTACCCATATGCCCTAGTAGGTGAACCCTCCTTTCCTGATGAAAGGGATGTTGGTGGCCTGGAAGGGGACGTTGGTGACGTAGAGGGAGACCCCACTGCTGCTGAAGGTGACCTGGAGGGAGACCCCTCTGCCCTGGAAGGGGACGTTGTTGACATGGAGGGGGACCCCGCTGCTGCTGAAGGTGACCTGGAGGGAGACCCCTCTGCCCAGGAAGGGGACGTTGGTGACGTGGAGGGAGACCCCACTGCTGCTGAAGGTGACCTGGAGGGAGACCCCACATCCCTGGAAGGGGACGTTGTTGACATGGAGGGAGACCCCACTGCTGCTGAAGGTGATGAAGAGGGAGACCCCACTAGCCTGGAAGGGGATGTTGGTGACATGGAGGGGGACCCCACTGCCTTGGAAGGGGATGTTGGTGACATGGAGGGGGACCCCACTGCCCAGGAAGGGGACGTTGGTGACGTGGAGGGAGACCCCACGTCCCTGGAAGGGGACGTTGGTGACCTGGAGGGGGACCCCACTGCTGCTGAAGGTGACCTGGAGGGAGACCCCACGTCCCTGGAAGGGGATGTTGTTGACATGGAGGGGGACCCCACTGCTGCTGAAGGTGACGTGGAGGGAGACCCCACTGCTGCTGAAGGTGACCTGGAGGGAGACCCCACGTCCCTGGAAGGGGATGTTGGTGACGTGGAGGGGGACCCCACTGCTCCTGAAGGTGACGTGGAGGGGGACCCCTCTGCCCTGGAAGGGGACGTTGGTGATATGGAGGGGGACCCCACTGCTGCTGAAGGTGACGTGGAGGGAGACCCCACTGCTGCTGAAGGTGACCTGGAGGGAGACCCCACGTCCCTGGAAGGGGATGTTGTTGACATGGAGGGGGACCCCACTGCTGCTGAAGGTGACGTGGAGGGAGACCCCACGTCCCTGGAAGGGGACGTTGGTGACATGGAGGGGGACCCCACTGCTGCTGAAGGTGACGTGGAGGGAGACCCCACTGCTGCTGAAGGTGACCTGGAGGGAGACCCCACATCCCTGGAAGGGGATGTTGGTGACATGGAGGGGGACCCCACTGCTGCTGAAGGTGACGTGGAGGGGGACCCCTCTGCCCTGGAAGGGGACGTTGGTGATATGGAGGGGGACCCCACTGCTGCTGAAGGTGACCTGGAGGGAGACCCCACGTCCCTGGAAGGGGATGTTGGTGACATGGAGGGGGACCCCACTGCTGCTGAAGGTGACGTGGAGGGGGACCCCTCTGCCCTGGAAGGGGACGTTGGTGATATGGAGGGGGACCCCACTGCTGCTGAAGGTGACGTGGAGGGGGACCCCTCTGCCCTGGAAGGGGACGTTGGTGACGTGGAGGGTGAGGATATTGTGAACTTCTCTACTTTTGTTCCATTTTGTGTGGCACTGTTACTTGTTTTCTCTTGCCATGATCTAACATTCTCTTTCTTGCAGGGTTCTGGTGATCTGTTCCTGCTCTAGTGCTTGGAGTGACTGGAGGACTCTGTGTGAATCCCTGGTCTTGGATTGCTTTGAGATGCCAATAAACCTGTATAATTCAGATGCCTAGGAATGTGTTCAGCTTTGTGTGCTCACCTACCTCATGGTTGCCAGTAGAAATAGCTCTGTACTTGCTTGTGGACTCCCCCTTGCCACAGGCCCTAAAATTCTTACCTTCCAGTGCTTTGATCTGCCAGAAGTGCGGAGGGGTAGGAGTGCAGCCATATATGACCATATGCGCCTCATAAAGCAGGAGCAGACACCAGGTTAATGGAAACTTGCAGATCTGGAGTGCAAGTGCTTGCCCTCCTGCAGGCATCTGAAAGGGGTGGGAACCACTGCTCATGGTGACCCACATACCTGTTGGTTTTCATTCCATCGCAGCTTAACCAGATCAAGTAAGGCTTCAATTGAATATCTGCAGTTTTGATTCCAGTCACAAGTTCAGGGTTTTTTCACTTGCAAAATAGGATGGTTAAAACGTCTACATGTTTAAGAGCTGGGAACAAACTGTTCCAGTTCCCCTTCTTAGGTCAATGAAGGGATTTGTGTAACTGAGGGCTTGGTGGGTGTGGGAGGACGCCCAGGATTGGGAACCACATTCCTAAAGCTTAGGACCGCTCCCTTCTTCATAGGTTCCCTACTGGTACTATCATTACACAGGTCTGTACTTGGTCCACAGACCAGGATTCCACCCAGTGACTGCTTTAGTGTCCAGTGACCATATCCCTGTCTTTAGAAAAACAGTGTGTAACTAAGGTATAGTGGATGTGAGAAACTGAACCCCTAGTTTCATTGGGTCAATTAAGCGAATAATGAAGTGGCTGACTAGCTGGTGGGGGCTGAGTTTGGAAGGACCTACTCTGTATGAAGAGCAGAAAAGAAAGGAGATTAGTCTTTACTATCCTGTTGTGTGGAAACAACTCATGCCATGATTGAAGAACATGACTGAGGCCACCTGAAACAGTTACTGCAGCTCCTCGCTCTGGAAAGGATTGCAAAATTATTGCTGTGGACTGGAGAACCTACATCTCCATTGTCAGTCTACAAGTGGAGGAAGATCAACCCAGGAGTGCTTGTCCACAGCAGCATCTTGCAGGTCTCTTGGTGTGTTGGTGCAAGATGGCTGAGAGCAGACCACTGCCTGTACAGCAGCTGTGCCCTTAGGGGAAATGATGGGCGAATGATATTGAACAAAGAAGCCAGCATGCAAAGCAGCCTGCCCTTCTCCCCTGGTAGGGCACTGATTGAACAGCAGATGTCCCGGATGGGAAAACTGTAGTGCTGGTGCCCGTGGGAGTGTGCCAGCACATACTTGTGCTGCAGGGCTCCGAGCATCTCTGACCACCTAGTACCCCTCATGGTCAGGACTTGGTCTCCAGAGAAGACTGCCTTCTCTGATCCATTCAGAAATCCGCATGGAAGCTCAGCTGAATTCAATCTTAACTGTCTTTGACTGCTCTATCAGTCTCAAAAGTATGCTACCCGGTAAAAGCTCTTTGATGTAGAGGGAATTGTTTAATCATTTATTATTACACTATTCTGCGTGAGGGCAGCCTGTTTTGATTTTGACAGGACAGCTCACGATGCCACTAATCACATTTGTCAAACATTTTGGACAAAATGGCTGTTTCTAATAAATTAAAGCTAGATGTTTGCTTGCTTCATCTCTCCTGGTGAAATGAATATGTATTGGTTCATCACAAAAACCTTGCTTTTATTTTGTGTGTTGTGAGAGTGTGACTTGTCGCACATCAAATGTCCAAAGACATTTTAGTTAAAGCATGAGAAACTCTTCAAGGAAGAGGCAGACAAGACCGAGTCAATCAAATGGGCGACGGTGGTTTGTTTTTGGATGTTGAGTAACATCCAGAATCAAACTGTACTCCAGGAGATGGACAGTGCCCACGAGAACATTGCACTTCACAGCGATGTTGATTGGCTCAGCAACCAAAGTCTTGAAACAGGCCAACGTCCACAACCAGGTAAGCAATCAAAGAAGGACACCACGCACTGGTGTCGCCCCACAAGTATCGTCTGGCGGGACTGCACCCCTCTTCCCTCCGACCTTACGTTCGCGTCTCGATCCATTGATTGAAGTAACAGCTCCTTCATCTGCTGTGGAGAACAGGTGTCTTTTGAAATTAATGCCATGTAGGTGCGACGATACACTACAGCGACAATAAAATAAAACCGAAATGATTTCAAACAAAACACTGTTCCTAGCTTGCCTATTACGGTCTCATAAACAACTTCCTCACCCTTGGCAACCACGCCCATCCCTGTCGTCCGCTGCACCTTTTGGGCGCCATGATAGTGAGGTCAAATCTGCCTCTGGATAGTAGAAACTATTACCAGGACTGCAATGTGCTAGGCGAAGGTGTAGTTGTTCGATAACCTTAAAAAGTTTTTTTTCAAAACTATATTGTATAATTGTACAAGTTAAACCCTGAAATACAGCACGAATTATGTCACGATCTTAACGGGAATGTTCCAATATTACACATAAACAGTAGTAGATTGTTCAAGAGCCGTATATTTCTGTACAACTCGTGAAGATACCCGAGTTTGGCCGCATGGCTCAGTAAGCATGCGCACATGATCCATTGCAAACAAAATTTATTGTCCTGGAGATTTTCTGGCTTTATATTTAGAACAGTTAGACCAATTATCTAATAAATATGATAATAAGATTTCTACAAAATAGTAAATTAAACGGCATCACAAGGTGGCTTTCACCACCCTCAACAACTAAATCAATTACCCAAAACTAAACTTTCACTGCCCAGAACAACTAGCACTGATCCGAGCTTCTTTCCTTCAACCATTCGCACTACTTCACTAAGACCACAGACTGTTCCTAACTACTACATCGCTCACACCTACTATAAATTGCACTCTTATGCACACTCTAATCCCACTAATCAATCTCATGTGAGAATTTCATTATTGAATTACACAATTTTCCATCCATCCATTTCCTGACTGCTTTATCCAATACAAGGTGAACCAGAGCCTATCCTGGCAAGCAACAGGCATACACCCTAGACGAGACCCCATTCCATCGCAGGGCACACAGACACAGGCAACAGGGCACAATTAACCTACCAGCATGTATTTGAACTGTTGGAGGAAACCAGAACACCCCCAGGAAAACCAGGAGAACATACAAATTCCACACAGGTAGCACCCCAGGAATTGAACTCATGGCCCCAGCACAGTGAGGCAGCAAAGCTAAACACTGTGCCACCACGCCACCTTCCTTTACCTTATATTTTTCTTAATGCGTTGAACCACATGGGAAGTGGGAAATGTTTTTGGCTTTTGATTTAGTCACTTATTGTTACAACACGGCTAGATACAACCCCTTGGGTGGTGATTGGTCAGAACCCAAGAGCAAGGATATGAAGAGTGGCGGAAATGCCCAAAGAGGCCCGACGGGTTGGGGCTTGAGTGCTCCGGGATGGAGGGAAAGTGAAGTGAAAGAGGAGTGATAATAGAATAATAGATTAATAGATTCCTGGCCAGCGAGGCAATAGCACAGGCTGGTTAGTAATGAAAAAGAGGAGCAAAGACATGACAGTCTGAAGAGAAACCAGCTGTCTGTATCCCAGAGGGAAAAAGGCTGGCATAGCAAAGTGGTATGCCCTTGTTCAGAGTGCCCAACTCAGCCCCTCGATCATAAATAGGGGGGCCTCAGCTTGGGATGGAACCAACTGCAGAGCTCTCCGACAAAAGGGAACTACATGGGTCTCAGGGGCAGCCAGGGGTGCGGGCCGGCAAGCTAGAAAGCCGACATGCTCACAGAGAAAGAGCCACCAGGGATCACAGCTGCGCTTCTCCCCCAAGGCCCCAAGGCTTCGCTGAGAGGAGGGGTCTCACCGAATACTGGTGAAGCAGGGAACCCCCATTCGGTGATCAAGTTGGAGCGCCGAGGAGCCGGTGATTCAAGGCGCATGCCCTACTGGGAGGGGTCACTTATGTGATTAATGTGTTCTATGCTTCAGATAGAATCTGTTTAAACTTTTTAGCTATTTTCCACTGATTAGTTCTATCTTATCCCATTTTATTTATCTTCAACTGCGTCTTATTCCTTCAAATTCTGCTTTCCAGAAATTGTAAACATTTGGTTTGGACTCAATCTGTATAGTTTCAAAGTATACTGCAAATCACACCATATTATGATCCCAGTTCCCTAATGGTTCTCTCTCTTTATGTCATTGTTAGGTTGGTTTTATGTGGACTCCATCATATTCAGTCACAGATGTGTGGTGAAAATTAAGTGAAAAGTGAAGCTCATATCACTGCCACGCAGTTCTCACTCTGTTACGCCACGCCCCCGGAGGAATCGGCATTCCACCTCACATTCCAGCACAGATCCCAATTAGTCCTTTTCCCCAGCCTATTTAATGCTGCCTCACACTCTTCCCGGTGCTCAGTATTAGGGTTTTCCTGGCTAGAGCTACTCCCAGTTCTACTGTTATTCACTACTTGGTTTTTGGCTTCCTGACCCTGGTTTGTTCTCCGTCTACGTCTCCTGGTTTCGGTTTTGGTACTTTTGCTCTCATTCTGGTTTTGACTCTCGGCTCCCTTACGGATTACGGCTACGCCTCTGTTACAGTATTTGTACTTTACCAATGGCTAGTTTACCTACGGCTTTCTGACCTCGGATTGTTCTTTCGACTACGCCTTTTGGAGTTTGCCCTGGTTTTCTGCATAGGGTCCTCACTACTACTTCCTAACACACTCATGAAGAGGGCTCAAGAAGTGGCCTGAGCCCCCATGGAATTGTCCATCTGAATCAATACATAGGTCTCCTCTAAGATGGGGATAAACTCCTGGAGTACCAGAAAACCCTCCTACAGCTGCAGCGTGTGGACTTGAGCTGATGTCAATGACAAAGACCCAGGCATTCAAGGCATTCCAGACAGCACCCCATCCATTCTAAGAGCTCAATTGTCATGACTTGGATATGAAGGCCATTGTACAGGAAAGCTCCCCTCAAAGAGCTCTCAGGAACAGAAGACTAGACAAGAGTCTGAAGGCAGGAACCAGAGACCATCATGCTTGAGCTACTGTATCTTCCAGTCAGAACTGTTAGTGGGGCCAGCAGGGGGTGCTCACCTATGTGGGTCCTAATGCCCCAGTATAGTGACGAGGACACTGTACTGTAAAAAGGCGTCGTCCTTCGGATGAGACGTAAAACAGAGGTTCTGACTCTCTTGGGTCATTAAAAATCCCGGTGAGCACACTGGCGCACTATGGCTGCCGTCACATCATCTGGGTGGAGCTACACATTGGTGGTGGAGGCCTGTAAAGAGTGTTTAGTGTCCAGAAAAGTGCTATATAAGTGTAAGCATTTATTATTATTAAAAGACATTCAAGTCAAATGCACCAAAAACACAACAACTATACGGATGGAGTCCAGATGTTTCCCACAAGACACAGGGCTGGAGTTTTGATACTGTACCTCTTCTAACCATCTACAAATACAAAAAAGCAGGTGTATATGATATTTGAGTTCCTTTGGAGAGTGACTGCAGAGGAGCTAGTCATCAATGAAGTTGAGGTGCCAAGGGAGGTGGCTTTTGTAAAAGACATCGGTAACAGGAGACAATGAGGCTAGTAAAAGTGGAGAGCCTCAGAAGCCAAATTAATTAAGCAGCTTGTAAGCGAGGAGTGCTTTACAAGACTGCTGCAAACAGTCAGATAATTTACTAATGGGGCCTCCTGAGTGATTCAACCATTAAAGGCACTTGCCCAAACTTAGGTTAAAGGTCATATGGTCATGGGCTCAAACCTGGGTTATATTTCAAGTCAACTGTAATAATTAATTGCTTACACTTACTGTATATAGCGCTTTTCTGGACACTCCACTCAAAGAGCTTTACAGGTAATGGGGACTCCCCTCCACCATCACCAATGTGCAGCATCCACCTGGATGATGCGATGGCAGCCATAGTGCACCAGAGCGCTCATCACATATTAGCTCTTAGTGGGGAGAAGAACAGAGTAATGAATCCAATTCATAAATGTAAACAGTATTTCCCAAGCACGGGCTCACTTTGTCCACACTTCCTCTTTCTCACCTGTGTGCAGGTGCACGGTTTATAGCTGCAAGTCAATATTTGACAAGCACACAATTGGCTATTTGTGGGCAGCATGATGGCACAGTGGTTAGCATTGCTGTCTCACAGGACTGGGGACATTGGCTTCAATCCTGGGGCTCTATCTGCACTGTGTTCTCCCCATCTTTGTCTGCATTTCAGTAGTTTAACTGGCTTCTGAGAAAACTGACCGTGGTGTCAGCAGGTACGTGTTTGTGTCTGTGTGTGCCCTGCGATGTCCCATCCAGGATGAATGCTGCCTTGTGCCAAATGCTTCCCAGGATGGGCTCTGAGGCACTGTAACCCTGAATTGGATAAAAGATTAATTAAAATGATGTAATGATTAATATTATGATAATAATAATTGGCTTTTCTAATTAGGGTGGGTATAATCCAAAACTCAAATTAAAAATATAAATCTGAGTGACACTACTAAGATTTTAGAAGGAGTCTAAAAGGGTTTTGCATCAGAGGGGAAGCCGGACAAGGCATGAAATCCAGTTCGCTTGTAAGGGGCATGGTCTCCTGAACCCAGAGGATCCAAATGAAAATCTAAAATAAAGTTGCAAGCTTAGCCAAGATCAGCAAGCATGTTGGCATGAAAAAACTGAGGGTTAATATTGCAGAGAATGTGCCACAGAACTTTGGTTAAAAGATAATGAAGGGAGGTCCAAAAAGAAATATTGGTGTCCTGTTAAACTGATATGGTTCGCCATTTCAGAAAAAGTCCCTGAACTGAGCCACTACTGATGACTTCATTCCTTCCTTTTAGAAGACCATAAACTTCATAAAAACCTTGATCTTTCCACAGTTTTTAGCGTCATCAGAGAGAGAACATAATTTTCACCGAATTCATGATATCATACAAAAGTATATTTCAACTAGAAACTTACATACCATAGGGGTACTGGTTTCCAGACACAAATATAAACAGTGCATCTGTTAAGCCAAAGATCTGTTAATTTTATGAAGCTACCTGTAATAATGCCAGTAATTTGTATAGCAAATTGCAAAAGTAACTAATACAAAGAAACTTTAATTTTGATATGGAGAACCGTATTAAGAATGACTGATTGAAAAAGGGTCCCCAAAAAAGGGGGCATAGAAAATGAGGGGGGTGACAATCAGTTCTTTCCCAATTTTGGATCCCAAATTGTATTTCGCTTTGCTTGGATGGAAAACCATATGTTTCCTTCTTTCCTGCACTGTTAGAGAAAGACAGAAGTTCTTAGTGGGACCTCAGTTCACCAGAGGAAGACAGCTGAAGAATCTAATGATGATATTTACTATGTTTCCATCTTTATTAATCCAGAATTTCATTTAACATGGAAACAAGATGTAAGTTGTAGAAAGAAAAGACATTCAAATTGATCTCCAGTAAATTGCTAATTGTGCACAATTGATAACAGAATTAGGAATTTACTGGAGATAGATCAATTTGGCGGCCTTTCTCTTATAAGGCTTCTGTGTATTGAGTTTTAATAAAATCATTTACGTTTATCTCCAAGGACTCACCTTATATTGTATGTCAGGGTTTCCATGAAATGAGAGCGATTCAAACGCTGGTCCAGGAGGTCACCGACTGTGGAAACAGCACTGCAGCGTTCTCCAGCCTTTCCACTGTAAGGACTCAGTTCTTCTGTTGCTGCTTTATCAATCAATCAATCAATCAAAGTTTATTTATCAAATGCACAACAACACAGCGTGTAGCAGTAATTGATGGCAATGAAATGTCTTTTCTGTGAGCTCACCAGGGGGAATTAAAAATAAAAATCACAAAATTAAAAGTTACAGAATAAAGGTGCATACTAATAGTGCAATAAAAAACGAATTTAAAAATAATATAAATAGAACTGCTACATATCCAAGGTGTATGCAATATATTATGTCCAAATAGTGCAATATGCAGTGTGCAAAATACAATGGAAACTGTATGTCCATGTAACCTAACCATTTAACAAAGACCATTACGGTGGTTGCTGAAGGTGACTGCAGCTTGGCTGTTTAGCAGTCTTATTGCCTGGAGGTACTGTATAAACTGTTCCGTAATCTGCTGGTCTTTGACTGAATGCTTCTATACCGTTAAAAGGACGGTAGGAGAAAAAACAGTTTATCACTTGAATGACTGGGGTCCTTGACAATTGACGTGGCCTTCTAAAGACATTTACTGTAGCTTAGTAGATATCCTGGATGTTTGGTAGCTCACAGCCGGGAATGAGCTGCGCTGCCTTCACCAACCTTCTGCAGTGCTTTGCTACTGCAGCAACGTTTAACTACTGGAATGTGCTAGAGATACTGACGGAAGAGACAGGAATGATTTACGTGTACTTATCTGTTGGTCTCCGATTCTAAAGGAGTGAGTTTAAAGTAATGGTAATGAAATTTAATAGACAGCCCGTCCTCATAGAGCTTCTGGATACAACGAACGTGTCTCACAGTGCTGCCTCTATCCGAAAAGAAATTTAACAAGAAAAATCTTTGCCAGTCCGATTTAAAAATGGAGGTTGCAATTCAAAAACCTGTCAACCGATACGTTTCGTCTGTTTGTAGTTTAAAATACGACGACTGAAGGGAAAAAAAACTTTGTTTTGACTTCTGGAAAATATTACGATGTTCCAGACGTTCCAGGTTAAGTCAGCGATCGCGTAATCCTTAATCGCGATAATCATTCAGAAGGCACTACAACAAGGTGGAAAATATGAGCCCACTACGTACATAAACTAGAACACTCGGTATTTATTAAGGAAACATTGTATGATATAACGAAACGCAAGACACAAAAAACTACTAACATTAACAGTAACAATAAGATATATGTATCAATTTCTCACATTCAATGGCGAAATACTTGATTACATACAGTAAAGTATTGTATTTAAAAAGAAACTCTGAGCTGTGTACAATTAGACAAACAACACGAATGAGAATGATGCAAGAAGAATTAGACCTATAGCAAATCAAGTGAGTAAAACCAACAGTAAGAAGAAATGACATCTTAATATCTTGACTACAAAGAGCTTCCCTATTCCGTCATCGAAATACTCGCCTTAATTACATTATCATCTGTTTTCCTTCGGGTTGGAGAAAAGACGACAAATCAGAAGCCCACTTTGTAATTTGCGATTACCTGAAATAAAGTGTCTTCAATTTGACTCCCTCTACTCGCGTGAGAATGTTTCTGAAAACACCGGGCTCCTCTACACTTAATGCCGACAGCTTGGGTGTTCAATAAATACCAGAGGAGCGCACGTTCCTCCACGAGCTTTGTGGGACAAAATGATGTTACGGAAAAAAATGCGCTGGTTTCTGCTGCATGTGCTTCTGCTGGGACTGACGGCAGCAGTTCCATTAGTGGATCGCGGGCCGAGAATATCCCATTGGAAAGAAAATCAGTTGAGTGATGACAGCGATTACAAGGCTGCATTGAAGAGCAACTTGTTTATCAGTGACGCACGGCATGGGGAAAGGATAGACGAGGTAAAAGCTCAGGCCAGTTCAGCTGCATTTCCAGATACTCTACACATCGATGTTCTTCACAAAGCAATGAGTGATGCAACACAGAAAGATAGCCCATCATCTGTGAAAGCGTACCCATATGCCCTAGTAGGTGAACCCTCCTTTCCTGATGAAAGGGATGTTGGTGGCCTGGAAGGGGACGTTGGTGACGTAGAGGGAGACCCCACTGCTGCTGAAGGTGACCTGGAGGGAGACCCCTCTGCCCTGGAAGGGGACGTTGTTGACATGGAGGGGGACCCCGCTGCTGCTGAAGGTGACCTGGAGGGAGACCCCTCTGCCCAGGAAGGGGACGTTGGTGACGTGGAGGGAGACCCCACTGCTGCTGAAGGTGACCTGGAGGGAGACCCCACATCCCTGGAAGGGGACGTTGTTGACATGGAGGGAGACCCCACTGCTGCTGAAGGTGATGAAGAGGGAGACCCCACTAGCCTGGAAGGGGATGTTGGTGACATGGAGGGGGACCCCACTGCCTTGGAAGGGGATGTTGGTGACATGGAGGGGGACCCCACTGCCCAGGAAGGGGACGTTGGTGACGTGGAGGGAGACCCCACGTCCCTGGAAGGGGACGTTGGTGACCTGGAGGGGGACCCCACTGCTGCTGAAGGTGACCTGGAGGGAGACCCCACTGCTGCTGAAGGTGACCTGGAGGGAGACCCCATGTCCCTGGAAGGGGATGTTGTTGACATGGAGGGGGACCCCACTGCTGCTGAAGGTGACGTGGAGGGAGACCCCACTGCTGCTGAAGGTGACCTGGAGGGAGACCCCACGTCCCTGGAAGGGGATGTTGGTGACGTGGAGGGGGACCCCACTGCTCCTGAAGGTGACGTGGAGGGGGACCCCTCTGCCCTGGAAGGGGACGTTGGTGATATGGAGGGGGACCCCACTGCTGCTGAAGGTGACGTGGAGGGAGACCCCACTGCTGCTGAAGGTGACCTGGAGGGAGACCCCACGTCCCTGGAAGGGGATGTTGTTGACATGGAGGGGGACCCCACTGCTGCTGAAGGTGACGTGGAGGGAGACCCCACGTCCCTGGAAGGGGACGTTGGTGACATGGAGGGGGACCCCACTGCTGCTGAAGGTGACGTGGAGGGAGACCCCACTGCTGCTGAAGGTGACCTGGAGGGAGACCCCACGTCCCTGGAAGGGGATGTTGGTGACATGGAGGGGGACCCCACTGCTGCTGAAGGTGACGTGGAGGGGGACCCCTCTGCCCTGGAAGGGGACGTTGGTGACGTGGAGGGTGAGGATATTGTGAACTTCTCTACTTTTGTTCCATTTTGTGTGGCACTGTTACTTGTTTTCTCTTGCCATGATCTAACATTCTCTTTCTTGCAGGGTTCTGGTGATCTGTTCCTGCTCTAGTGCTTGGAGTGACTGGAGGACTCTGTGTGAATCCCTGGTCTTGGATTGCTTTGAGATGCCAATAAACCTGTATAATTCAGATGCCTAGGAATGTGTTCAGCTTTGTGTGCTCACCTACCTCATGGTTGCCAGTAGAAATAGCTCTGTACTTGCTTGTGGACTCCCCCTTGCCACAGGCCCTAAAATTCTTACCTTCCAGTGCTTTGATCTGCCAGAAGTGCGGAGGGGTAGGAGTGCAGCCATATATGACCATATGCGCCTCATAAAGCAGGAGCAGACACCAGGTTAATGGAAACTTGCAGATCTGGAGTGCAAGTGCTTGCCCTCCTGCAGGCATCTGAAAGGGGTGGGAACCACTGCTCATGGTGACCCACATACCTGTTGGTTTTCATTCCATCGCAGCTTAACCAGATCAAGTAAGGCTTCAATTGAATATCTGCAGTTTTGATTCCAGTCACAAGTTCAGGGTTTTTTCACTTGCAAAATAGGATGGTTAAAACGTCTACATGTTTAAGAGCTGGGAACAAACTGTTCCAGTTCCCCTTCTTAGGTCAATGAAGGGATTTGTGTAACTGAGGGCTTGGTGGGTGTGGGAGGACGCCCAGGATTGGGAACCACATTCCTAAAGCTTAGGACCGCTCCCTTCTTCATAGGTTCCCTACTGGTACTATCATTACACAGGTCTGTACTTGGTCCACAGACCAGGATTCCACCCAGTGACTGCTTTAGTGTCCAGTGACCATATCCCTGTCTTTAGAAAAACAGTGTGTAACTAAGGTATAGTGGATGTGAGAAACTGAACCCCTAGTTTCATTGGGTCAATTAAGCGAATAATGGAGTGGCTGACTAGCTGGTGGGGGCTGAGTTTGGAAGGACCTACTCTGTATGAAGAGCAGAAAAGAAAGGAGATTAGTCTTTACTATCCTGTTGTGTGGAAACAACTCATGCCATGATTGAAGAACATGACTGAGGCCACCTGAAACAGTTACTGCAGCTCCTCGCTCTGGAAAGGATTGCAAAATTATTGCTGTGGACTGGAGAACCTACATCTCCATTGTCAGTCTACAAGTGGAGGAAGATCAACCCAGGAGTGCTTGTCCACAGCAGCATCTTGCAGGTCTCTTGGTGTGTTGGTGCAAGATGGCTGAGAGCAGACCACTGCCTGTACAGCAGCTGTGCCCTTAGGGGAAATGATGGGCGAATGATATTGAACAAAGAAGCCAGCATGCAAAGCAGCCTGCCCTTCTCCCCTGGTAGGGCACTGATTGAACAGCAGATGTCCCGGATGGGAAAACTGTAGTGCTGGTGCCCGTGGGAGTGTGCCAGCACATACTTGTGCTGCAGGGCTCCGAGCATCTCTGAACACCTAGTACCCCTCATGGTCAGGACTTGGTCTCCAGAGAAGACTGCCTTCTCTGATCCATTCAGAAATCCGCATGGAAGCTCAGCTGAATTCAATCTTAACTGTCTTTGACTGCTCTATCAGTCTCAAAAGTATGCTACCCGGTAAAAGCTCTTTGATGTAGAGGGAATTGTTTAATCATTTATTATTACACTATTCTGCGTGAGGGCAGCCTGTTTTGATTTTGACAGGACAGCTCACGATGCCACTAATCACATTTGTCAAACATTTTGGACAAAATGGCTGTTTCTAATAAATTAAAGCTAGATGTTTGCTTGCTTCATCTCTCCTGGTGAAATGAATATGTATTGGTTCATCACAAAAACCTTGCTTTTATTTTGTGTGTTGTGAGAGTGTGACTTGTCGCACATCAAATGTCCAAAGACATTTTAGTTAAAGCATGAGAAACTCTTCAAGGAAGAGGCAGACAAGACCGAGTCAATCAAATGGGCGACGGTGGTTTGTTTTTGGATGTTGAGTAACATCCAGAATCAAACTGTACTCCAGGAGATGGACAGTGCCCACGAGAACATTGCACTTCACAGCGATGTTGATTGGCTCAGCAACCAAAGTCTTGAAACAGGCCAACGTCCACAACCAGGTAAGCAATCAAAGAAGGACACCACGCACTGGTGTCGCCCCACAAGTATCGTCTGGCGGGACTGCACCCCTCTTCCCTCCGACCTTACGTTCGCGTCTCGATCCATTGATTGAAGTAACAGCTCCTTCATCTGCTGTGGAGAACAGGTGTCTTTTGAAATTAATGCCATGTAGGTGCGACGATACACTACAGCGACAATAAAATAAAACCGAAATGATTTCAAACAAAACACTGTTCCTAGCTTGCCTATTACGGTCTCATAAACAACTTCCTCACCCTTGGCAACCACGCCCATCCCTGTCGTCCGCTGCACCTTTTGGGCGCCATGATAGTGAGGTCAAATCTGCCTCTGGATAGTAGAAACTATTACCAGGACTGCAATGTGCTAGGCGAAGGTGTAGTTGTTCGATAACCTTAAAAAGTTTTTTTTCAAAACTATATTGTATAATTGTACAAGTTAAACCCTGAAATACAGCACGAATTATGTCACGATCTTAACGGGAATGTTCCAATATTACACATAAACAGTAGTAGATTGTTCAAGAGCCGTATATTTCTGTACAACTCGTGAAGATACCCGAGTTTGGCCGCATGGCTCAGTAAGCATGCGCACATGATCCATTGCAAACAAAATTTATTGTCCTGGAGATTTTCTGGCTTTATATTTAGAACAGTTAGACCAATTATCTAATAAATATGATAATAAGATTTCTACAAAATAGTAAATTAAACGGCATCACAAGGTGGCTTTCACCACCCTCAACAACTAAATCAATTACCCAAAACTAAACTTTCACTGCCCAGAACAACTAGCACTGATCCGAGCTTCTTTCCTTCAACCATTCGCACTACTTCACTAAGACCACAGACTGTTCCTAACTACTACATCGCTCACACCTACTATAAATTGCACTCTTATGCACACTCTAATCCCACTAATCAATCTCATGTGAGAATTTCATTATTGAATTACACAATTTTCCATCCATCCATTTCCTGACTGCTTTATCCAATACAAGGTGAACCAGAGCCTATCCTGGCAAGCAACAGGCATACACCCTAGACGAGACCCCATTCCATCGCAGGGCACACAGACACAGGCAACAGGGCACAATTAACCTACCAGCATGTATTTGAACTGTTGGAGGAAACCAGAACACCCCCAGGAAAACCAGGAGAACATACAAATTCCACACAGGTAGCACCCCAGGAATTGAACTCATGGCCCCAGCACAGTGAGGCAGCAAAGCTAAACACTGTGCCACCACGCCACCTTCCTTTACCTTATATTTTTCTTAATGCGTTGAACCACATGGGAAGTGGGAAATGTTTTTGGCTTTTGATTTAGTCACTTATTGTTACAACACGGCTAGATACAACCCCTTGGGTGGTGATTGGTCAGAACCCAAGAGCAAGGATATGAAGAGTGGCGGAAATGCCCAAAGAGGCCCGACGGGTTGGGGCTTGAGTGCTCCGGGATGGAGGGAAAGTGAAGTGAAAGAGGAGTGATAATAGAATAATAGATTAATAGATTCCTGGCCAGCGAGGCAATAGCACAGGCTGGTTAGTAATGAAAAAGAGGAGCAAAGACATGACAGTCTGAAGAGAAACCAGCTGTCTGTATCCCAGAGGGAAAAAGGCTGGCATAGCAAAGTGGTATGCCCTTGTTCAGAGTGCCCAACTCAGCCCCTCGATCATAAATAGGGGGGCCTCAGCTTGGGATGGAACCAACTGCAGAGCTCTCCGACAAAAGGGAACTACATGGGTCTCAGGGGCAGCCAGGGGTGCGGGCCGGCAAGCTAGAAAGCCGACATGCTCACAGAGAAAGAGCCACCAGGGATCACAGCTGCGCTTCTCCCCCAAGGCCCCAAGGCTTCGCTGAGAGGAGGGGTCTCACCGAATACTGGTGAAGCAGGGAACCCCCATTCGGTGATCAAGTTGGAGCGCCGAGGAGCCGGTGATTCAAGGCGCATGCCCTACTGGGAGGGGTCACTTATGTGATTAATGTGTTCTATGCTTCAGATAGAATCTGTTTAAACTTTTTAGCTATTTTCCACTGATTAGTTCTATCTTATCCCATTTTATTTATCTTCAACTGCGTCTTATTCCTTCAAATTCTGCTTTCCAGAAA